>NC_064849.1:35267327-35567327 GCF_024139225.1 Suncus etruscus | reverse complement strand
TCTAGACAATGATTAGAGAGATATTACGGTTGTTAAGGCAACTTGCAAGCAGCTGATCCAGGACCAAAGGTGGTTGGTTTGAATCCCGGTGTCCCATATGGTCCCCCGTGCCTGCCAGGAGCTATTTCTGAGCAGACAGCCAGGAGTAAGCCCTGAGCACCGCCAGGTGTGGCCCAAAAACCAAAAAAAAAAAAAAAAAAAAAAAAAAAAAAGACTGAGTTTAAAAAGCCCCTTTTCCAAAGAGATAGCACAGTGGAAGGGCATTTGCCTTGCATGCAGTCCTTCTAGGACAGAAGGTGGTTCGAATCCCGGCATCCCATATGGTTCTCTCTGCCTGCCAGGAGCGATTTCTGAGCACAGAGCCAGGAGTAATCCCTGAGTGCCACTGAATGTGACCCCAAAACAAACAAACAAATAAAATAAATAAAAGCCCCATTTGAAGTTTTGCATAAGTTATGTATGTGTGTTTGTAATTGGTGATGGTCATTTCTTTATTTTATTTTATTTGGGGGGGGCCAAATCCGGCAGTGCTCAGGGGTTACTCCTGGCTATCTGCTCAGAAATAGCTCCTGGCAGGCTCGGGGACCATATGGGACACCGGGATTCGAACCACCGATCTTCTGCATGCAAGGCAAACGCCTTGCCTCCATGTTATCTCTCCAGCCCCAGTGAAAAGCATGTTTTTCTTTTTTTTTTTTTTTGAGAGAGAGGAAGAAAGAGAGGAGAGGAAAGTAAAGTTGAGAGAGACAGAAAGAGGAAGAATAAAAGAGTGAGAGAGGAGAGATTAAAGAAAGAGAGGGGGAAAGAGCAAACAAAGAGAGAAGAAAGAAGAGTGGAGACAGACAAAAAGATGAAGAGTAGAAGAGTGAGAGAGGAGAGATGAGAGAAAGAGAGGGGGAGAGAGAGATAAGAAAGAGGAGAGGAAAGAGTGGAGACAGAGAGGAAGAGTAGAAGAGTGAGAGAGGAGAGATGAGAGAAAGAGAGGGGAGAGAGAGAGCTAAAACATTTTTAAACTATTAACAAAACATTATTTGGGGGGCTGGAAGGATAATAAAATGGGTAGGGTGCTTGCCTTGCATGCGTCCAATCCAAGCTCAGTCCTAGACAACCCATGTGGTCCCCAAACCTGCCAGGAGTAATTTCTGAGTGCAGAGGAGGAGTAACCCTAACCCCTGAGCATTGCCAGGTGTGGCCCCCAAACCAAAACAAATAAAAAATTATAAAAGAAACAAAAACAAAATAAAAAACATACCTCATTTTCTGAAATAAAGTGGGAGAACAGCTTGAGTGAGAGGGCAGTGAGTCATCAAAACCAGCTGAGCAAGCACAAGCGAAGCATTGCCAATGTAATGGGGAGCCTGGCTTGCTTCATCTGTCACAGGGCTCAGAACCCGAAGTAAACTAGGAAAAGTGTTCAGACATGAGCAGAGGCCTGCTAAGAGATATAGAGGGGCCAGATGTAGAGGGAGGAGGTTGGGAGGGCTATTGGAGGCAGGGTAGAAGGCGGGCAGAGAGACGGAGGACACCCAGAGGATGAAAAATGAGTTCCAGAAAGTTGCTTGGGCTATTTGGAGTTGAGCTGTCAGGATAGAACCAACCTTTACACCTGATTAGGTAACAAGCCCTGGCACTTTGGCACAAGTTGGGAACTGGGTTATGGAAAGAGCAGGATTCCTAGGTGGGAAGTGGGAGTAGAGAGTGGGAAGGGAGGGGCTTCCTACTGGACTAGACTTAAGGCCTAGGGCACCATCTAGAGACCTAACTAGAATGGGAGAAGGCTCTGTAAGAACTCACAGCTGGGGAATTAGAACAAGCTTTGACCCTTAGAGGAGACCATGATTGAAAGTGGTAGGAAAGACAGAAGACAATTTTCTAGATAAAATCTAGACAATGATTAGAGAGATATTACGGTTGTTAAGGCACTTGCTTTGCACATATTTGACCTAGCAGTCCCCTGTCCTCCAGCAGGTCCTAAGGCACTGCCAGAAGTGACCCCCTGTGCACAGTCAGGAATATAAGCCTTGAGCAATGCTGAGTGTGACCCCCAAAAAAACAAACAAACAAAAAACCTGTAAAGTTCCCTAGAACTTCTTTTTTTGTTGTTGTTTCTGGGCCACACCTGGCAGCACTCAGAAGTTACTCTTGGCCCTGAATTTCCTGAATTTCCTGGCTCAGAAATCATTCCTGGTGGGCTCAAGGGTCTTATGGCATGCAGGGGATAGAACCCAGGTTGGCCTCATGCAAGTCAAATGCCCTACCCACTCAGCTATTGCTCCAGCCCCCTCCCTAGGACTTCTAACAAGGGATAAGGGAAGTAGCCTGAAAGGCTTAGTTCCATTTGAATCCAAGTGTGATCCACCAACTCCGTGTGAAGTTTCTCTTTTGTCAGATGCCCCATCACTTACTCACTTTTCTCTGCCATTCGTACCTTCCAGTGATCAAGAACACTCAGGGTGTTGCCCAGTGGGAGTGTGAGGTTGTAAGAATTTTGATCCCTGCCCTGCCCTCACATACTGAATGCCAGCTCAGAGGCACCTCTTTGGGGATTGTAGGGCCTCAAACATACAAGTGTGTGAGCCCCAGCCACCCCCTCAATCAGTGTGTATGAGCCCAGTCATCACCACAACAAAGGGAGGGGAGGAAACAAATAAATACAAGGAAAATTAAACAAAGTCAGTCTTCTGGACTCCTAGTCCAATTTTTCTGTTTACTAACTGTGTGAACTTGGTTGGATTTTAAAATGTCCCTTTATCTATATCTCATGTTTAAGGCTGGAGTAAACTCAAGCTTGATATAACTCTTGATATAACTCTTGAGTCAAGAGATAACGTCAAGGACTGTGGTCTCTCAAGCAAAGGGCTGGACACAGAGTTGGGGTTCAGAGAATGTTTGCTGCAGCCGGGTGTGGAAGAGGAGTGGGAGAAGGACAATGGCCAGTCAGCTGCAGTTGTGTGCTGGTCTCTGTGATAAGCTGAGAGAAGTTGGGGAAAGGTGTCCCCTGCACCTGCGACCCAGAATAGCTGGAAAGGAAATGCTTCCAACTTTGACTAACCTCTGGGCGTGTCATCACCCCAGGCTGATTCCCTTCGACACCCTCCACTCCCATACAGCTCTTAAAGTTCAGGCATTGGAACCATCCCAGTGGGTTGTCTCCTGTGGAGACCCCTACTGATCCGGTAACCCCTAGAGTGTCTGTGTCTTTCTATCAGTCTTTAAAGCAGCCCCTTCTTGGGCTAGAGTGATAGCACAGCAGTAGCACATTTGCCTTGCATGTGGAAGACCATGAACAGACCTGGGTTTGATCCCAGCATCCCGTTTGTTCTCCTGAGCCTGACAGGAGAGATTTCTGAGTGCAGAGCTAGGAATAACCTCTGAATACTGCCAACCAGGTGTGGCCCAAGAAAAACAATACAAAATATTTTTTTAAAAAGCAGCCCCTTCTTTCAGTATCTTCCTGGAACAGCAGGCCCCGGTGTTTCTGAGCATGACTCTGAATCACCCTGACTGGAGTTTCCTCTTCTTGAGCTCCCAGCCCCCATTCCACCCCCAAACCAGCAAGTTCCTACATCCTGAGACTCTGAGCCACTGAGTGATCCCTCCTGTCTGTCAGCTCCTTTCTCTTCCTGCTATCCACTCAGACTCTGATGAGCCTCCTAACTGTACCCCCAGCCTCCAGCTCCTACCTCAGTCCATGATTAACCTCTGTAAGAAGGGATGTTCCAAATCTGCTGTCATCAGCTCACAATAAGTAATGTACTTTGTTTTACCACCCAGCACACAAAAAACCCATAAGGCAATAATGTGCTCCCAGGTTGCTTTTATTTGTGATCCATGAAACTTCCTACCCAGAAGTTTGAAAGCTTCACTTCACATAGTGTAGTTATGTGTCTCTCCCAGTGAAAGTTTTGAATTGTTCCCATCGCTGGGATTTACAGCCAATGGCAATAAAGAATTTTATAGGGAAGGTGGAGCTATAGCATGGAGTTAGGTAGTTTGCCTTGCAAGCTGCAGAACCCACCGGGTGTGGTCCCAAAACAAAACAAAACAAAAATGGATTGCTCAAGTCCAGACTCGAAGGATGAGACCACTCAAGTGGAATAAAGTTTAATACTTTAATCTGTCTACCCAAAAGCCCCCACACTGGCCAGCCAGGGCTATCTCCCGAAGGAGATGAGCCCTGCCCAAGGTCATGAGGGAGATTACATAGGGAAAGGATATAGGGAGGTTACCGTTTTCTAATGATCTTTAAAATGATTGGCTATTATCTAGGGATACCTTCCTATTGTTCCTTTGCCCTTCCCTGATAGGCTACCTGGCATGACCAGGTAGCTTGGGGTGGTGTTTATGGAAATAGGCTGTGAAGATCTAGCATGTGGCTTACACCATGTGGTTCTTACAAAATGGTGTCTCTCCCTGCTCAGAACCTGAGAAGAATCCTGCCACAAAATGGCATCCCTCCTTGTTTAGAATCCAGGTCCCAAAAGAATTTTATAGGATGACCCCATCTGCCCATCTACACACTTTTCTCCCTATCTCCACTTATGTCATCTAATCTCCCTGGGCCTCCATGAAAAGGGAGTAGAAGTATTTCTTGAATCTGAAGAGAAGAAAGGCATCCCATGTCTTTCATAATAAGTATAATTTAAGATGAAATCTCAAGGATCCAAGATTGCTCAGTGGTAGAGTACATGCTCTCTCTCTCTCTCTCACTTTATCTGTCTCTTCTCTCTCACTTTCTCTGTCTCTCCTCTCTCTCACACACTCTCACTTTTTCTTTCTGTCTCTCTATCGCTTCTCTCACTTTTCCTCTGTCTCTGTCTCCTCTCTCTCACACTCTCACTCTTTCACTTTCTCTCTTTTCTCTCTCTCTCTCACACACAGAGAGAGAGAGAGAGAGAGAGAGAGAGAGAGAGAGAGAGAGAGAGAGAGAGAGAGAGAGAGAGAAATGAAATCTCTGTTCAGGGATTTGGTTTGGAATGATCTAAAAGTTACCTTTGAGCCCAAAGTGGTAATACAGTGGGTAAGGCTCTTAGTTGCATGTGACCCACTGAGATTTGAGCCTGGCTTCCCACGTGGTCCCCTGAGGTCACCAGAGTGATTACTGAGTGCAGAGCTAAAATTAGCCCAAGCACCAGGGATGTGCCCCCACCCCAATAAAAGCTATCTTTGTTGTTCCATCTCTTTCTTTTCCCTTGTCTGCAGTAAACATCCTTAGTGACCCTGCCCTTAGCGGATTCATGAATATGTTCTGGCCTTTTCTTCCTATGTCCTTTGCTCTTGCTAGAATGGATTTCAACATAGAAAGGTAGAAAAGGGGGCCCGGAGAGATAGCACAGCGGCGTTTGCCTTGCAAGCAGCCGATCCAGGACCAAAGGTGGTTGGTTTGAATCCCGGTGTCCCATATGGTCCCCCGTGCCTGCCAGGAGCTATTTCTGAGCAGACAGCCAGGAGTAACCCCTGAGCACTGCCGGGTGTGGCCCAAAAACCAAAACCAAAACAAAACAAAAAACAAAAACAAAAACAAAAAAGAAAGGTAGAAAAGGGTGGAGGGAGAGGGTTAAATAGATTTACCTCAATAAAGACATTAGTGTTGGGATAAGAAACCTGGGAAGAGTAGATTCGGAACCAGCTTTTTAACTGAAAGAGCCCGAGGTTGTTTATCCTGCTACTCAGCATGCAGCAGCTGAAATCAGAAGGCCAAAGGTGCAGCTTTCAAGGAGGATGTGCACTCAGCCAGTGAGGAATGAATGCTACCTTCGTACCACTCATATTGAAACAGGAATCATGAAGAATCATGAACTTTGTGTCTGCTGGTGAGAGGGAAACGCCAACCTAATCATGACTGCTCTTTCATGTGTCCCCTTCCAGAGAGATGAGGAACAGCAGCTCCTCATAAGTCCACATCATCAGAAAATGAGTAGAGAGCCACTCAAAGAGGAAGCTGTGGGTTGGGGAGATGGTTCAAAGGGCTGGAGCCCTCAAGAGCCCCAAGCTCTTTCCCTGGGACTTCCTGATCTCACCAGCACTGCCTGTAGTAGCTCCCAGAGCACTGCCAACTGTGCCCCCAACAGGAAGAGTCTGTTGACCTTTCTACTGGAACTGCCAGGACACTAGGATAGGTGGAAACAGCTGATTATGGTTATTAGAACTACACTTTCCCTGTGATGAACAGGGGACTTCTGAATGTCAGGAAAGGGTGTGGAGCTGTTTCTCTAGGTAAACTTTCCAGAAGCATTCAGGATTCATAGTGCCCAATTATTCAGTCAATACAGGTTAAAGACCCCTCCCTTCTGTCAGCAAGGAAGCAAAAACAGTTCAAAACTAATTTTCTCCTGTCTTTTTCATTCTTTCTTTCTTTCTTTCTTTCTTTCTTTCTTTCTTTCTTTCTTTCTTTCTTTCTTTCTTTCTTTCTTTCTTTCCTTCTTTCTTTCTTTCTTTCTTCCTTCCTTCCTTCCTTCCTTCCTTCCTTCCTTCCTTCCTTCCTTCCTTCCTTCCTTCCTTCCTTCCTTCTTTCTTTCTTTCTTTCTTTCTTTCTTTCTTTCTTTCTTTCTTTCTTTCTTTCTTTCTTTCTCTTTCTCTCTCCCTTTTTCTCTTCTCCCCTCCTCTCCTCTACCCTTCCCTCCCCTTTCTTCCCCTTATCTCTCCTCCTTTCCCCTTCTCATTCCTCCCCTCCCCTCCTTTTCCCTCCTCTTCCCTCCCCATCCCTTCTCTTCCTTTCCTTTCCCTTCCCTAGTAAGGACCACACTCAGCATTACTTGGCCTGAGGTGCCAGTCTGTATTCTGTGCTTGGCTGGCAGTGCTAGGAGCCATCAAGACTCTGTCCAGAAGCTGCAAGTGATCAAAAACAAGATTTCTTTCCTTTAAAAAAAAATGGGGGGGGGGGGGGGCGGAGAGATAGCATGGAGGTAAGGTGTTTGCCTTTCATGCAGAAGGTCGGTGGTTTGAATCCCGGCATCCCATATGGTCCCCTGTGCCTGCCAGGGGTGATTTCTGAGCATAGAGCCAGGAGTAACCCCTGAGCGCCAGGTGTGACCCAAAAACCACAAAAAAGAAAAAAAAATGTTTTTATTGAGACCATTGTGAATTACAAGTCATTCACAGTTGTATTTCATGCCTATAGTGACAGTGAATTAGGGCCATTCCCACTACCCAGTGTAGGCCTCCCTCCACCATAGTTTTCAGCAATCATCCCATACCTCCACCCTTAGACCCTTGGTCTACTAGTATAACAGGTTCATTTTGCAAACACAGGATTTCTATCTTTTGTTTTGTTTTGTTTTGTTTTGTTTTTGGGACACACCCGGCAATGCTTAGGGGTTACTTCTGGTTCCACGCTCAGAAATCGCTCCTGGCAGACTCGGGGGACCATATGGAATGCAGGGATTTGAACCAATGACCTTCTGCATAAAAGGCAAATGCCTTCCTCCATGCTATCTCTCTGGCCCCAAACACAGGATTTCTATCTCACCAGTTCTCTCCCTCTCAGTCCCAGAAAACTCACATTGAGGCACCTAGCATATTAAAATAAAATTCTACAAATGACTTAATCGGACTTAAAAATCAGTGTAGAGGCCAAACTGATAGTACATAGGTAGAATGCTGTACTATTTGCCTTGCATGAGTCAACCTGGGGTTCCCTGTTTTTGGTCCTCAAGCGCTACCAGGAGTCATTCCTGACTGCAGAGCCAGGAGTAACTCTTGAATACAGCCTAATGCAGCTTCCAAATATATATATATATATATATATTTGAATATATATTGAATATATATATTTGAATGTGAATTTTGTTTTGTTTTGTTTTGGGCCACATCCAGCAGAACTCAGGAGTTACTCCTGGCTCTGTGCTCAGAATTGCTCCTGACAGGCTCAGGGGACCATATGGGAAGCCAGGAACCAAACCTGGGTCTGTCTAGGGTTGGCCACATGCAAGGCAAACATCCTACCACTATGCTATCTCTCCAACCCAGAATGATTTATTTTTAAATTAAAATTGCGTCATGAGGGGCTGGAAAGATAGTACAGCAGGTAGGGTACTTGTGTTGCACACAGCCAACTCAGGTTTGATTTCTGGCTTCCCTTGTAAGTCCTCTGAGCACCACCAGGAGTAATTCCTGAGTGTCATGAGTGCAGAGAAAAGAGAAACCCCTGAGCCTCACTGGGTGTATGGCCATAAAATAAAGCAAAGTAAATAAATAAAATTGTGTCTTGAATCTGTCTTTCCCTCCTATAAGCATAGCTTTATATCTGAATTCAGAAGTTCATGAGCTGCTAGTGAAGCCAATAACAGAAGCTTAAATCTCATGGTCATAGTCTCATTCAGAGTTTGCCCTGGTCCACTCCCCACTTGGATATACATTGATGACTGATGGATAGCAGCTCCTTGTGGCTCTGACTCAAGCCAGACTCTCTTGTCTCCATTCAGCCCACGTAGGCTGTCTTTGATTTCACATGGAGCTTTGATAGAACCTGAAGAGCTACACCCAGATGCAAGACTCTGCCCTGCTTTGAAACAAGTCTCCTGGATTGTGAGAGACTTTGCTGCCAACCCCACTCCATACTTAAGCTTATTGGCTGGAGTTCTATCTCTGATTTCCCCATCTATGCTAACACAGTGCATACGCCCAGTTTTGAAATGCCTGGACACTTTCACCTGTAGCAACAGGAAAAGAAGGAATTCACAGAGACTCTTGGACTTGGATACCTGAAGATGCCTCTAAATACAGAGTCAGGAGGGAGGAGACTGATGTCCAAATACAGAAGCACATGATTTGATTTCCACTGAGATAATAAGAGTAACTACCAGCACCTGCCTTTAAAAAGCAGCTAAAGAGATCAGTCCCAAACATTAACATATCTACTCTGCCAGAAGTTGGTTTTCAGGAACAGTGTTCAAGTTGCTCTAGAATCTGTTTCTTTCCTAACTTTGGGGACCCTTGCTAATGGCTCCTATAAGACTAATTAACTTCTGAGTCAAAACCATGTTGGCTTCTCTTAGACTTTTTCTTTAAAAATTTCAAATATGGGGGTAAGGAGCCTGCCTTGTCTGCACTAGCCTAGGATGGACCGCGGTTCGATCCCCTGGCGTCCTATATGGTCCCCCCAAGCCAGGAGTGATTTCTGGGCACATAGCCAGAAGTAACCCCTGAGCATCACCGGATGTGGCCCAAGCCCCCCCCCCCAATTTCAAATATGGTTTGGGGCTGAAGCAATAGCATAGCAGGTAGGGCGTTTGTCTTGCTTGGACCTGACCTGGGATTTGATCCCCAGCATGACATATGGTTCACTTTGCATACCAGGAGTAATTTTTGTGCACAGAGCCAAAAGTAACCCGAATGCCACAGAGTGTGACCTCCTAAAAAATAGAATTTCAAGGACTGGAGAGATAGTACAGTGGTAGGGCATTTGCCTTACACACAAGCCAATCCAGGGCGGACCTGGGTTCGAATCCCAGCATCCCATATGGTCCCCTGAGCCAGGAGCGATTTCTGACCATAGGGCCAGGAGTAACCCCTGAGCACAGCCAGGTGTGGCCCAAAACAAATAGAATTTCAAATATGGGTTGGAGCAATAGTACAGCAATTAGGGAACATGCCTTGCATGCAGACATCTTGAGTTCAAGTTTGGTCGGGCTTGAGTCAGGCTTGGTCCCGAAAGCCCCTCCATGAAGGATTCTTGATCTTAGAGCCAAGAGTAAGCCCTGAGTATCACTGAGTGTGGCCTTCCCTTTCCTAACCTTTCCTTTCCCTGACCAAAAAAAAAAAAAAATCAAATATATCACTACTGTAGAGATAATTAAAAAGGAAAAGTTTTGCATATAGGAGGCCCAGGTCCCCTTTCTGGTTCCAATAGTTCCCTGGGCAACACGAGATGTAGCCCCCAAACAAAACACAAAGAATTTCAAATATGTTTCAAGAAAATTCAGTCATTAGCACTCAATCCTTACATTCCCCAGGAGAAGGAGGAACAAGGCTCTGTCTCTTCTAGAAGTGAGAAATCTGAAGTGTGTGGCTTGTCCTGTGGTCTTGCATAGTGGAACTTCCCCAAGTTCGATGACACTGGAGAATATAAAGAGGAGGTGAGAAGCAGGTACATTGTAATTAGAGAGAGCTATCTAAAGACTCTGAAACTGCAAGTAGCTGATGTGTAAATGTACCCCTGCCTTTAGAAAAACAAATAAGCAGATAAGAAAGAGAGGAAGAATACCATCAACTACAACATTACATATTATTTTTATAGCAATCTCATCTTAATTATATAGAAGTATAAATAAACTATATAACTACAAAGATTAAATATCTGAAAACTGTTTTTGATTCCCAGGTAAAAAAACAAGGAGAAGTCATACGTGGAAGAGCACTTTTCCCCCTATCTGATCACAAGAATACTTGAAAAAGTAGTGTACCTCTAAATATAAATATGCCAAAGAAATGCTAGAAGGCAGATTGGCTGTTCTGTGTTTACTTTCTGTCTTAGCTCATGAAAGGAGAGAAAATTATAGGTGCTACATCTGCTATTAATTACTCAGTTTCATAAATTCTTTGTCACATAACTTTTAGTGTGTATTTTTAAAAGAGATAATTACCTATGTCTTTAAAGTGAAAATTCAGGTATAGTGTTATATAAATTCTGATCAATTTGGTCCATACCTACACTCTTCACTGCTCCTGTATCATCTGTAAAAAAAAATGACCTTCATCTCTTTATTTTTGATATAACAATGAACACAAATCGACTTTTATTGTTCTAATTCTTTTATTTATTTATTCATTTATTCTTTTTTAAAATTAATATCTTTATTTAAACACCTTGATTACAAATATAATTGTAGTTGGGTTTCAGTCATGTAAAAAACACTTTCATTCACCAGTGCAACATTTCTATCACCAATTTTCCAAATCTCCCTCCTCCCCACACTCCCCTACCTGTACTTGAGACAGGCTTTCTACTTCCTTCATTCATTCACATTGTTATGATAGTTCTCAGTGTAGTTATTTATCTGACTGCTCTCACCATTCTTTGTGGTGAGCTTCATGTCATGAGCTGGACCTACCAGCCTTATCTCTTTTGTCTCTGAGAATTATTGCAATTTTTTTTCTTAAAACCCATAAATGAGTGAGACTATTTTGTGTCTATCTCTCTCCCTTTGGCTTATTTCACTCAGCATAATAGATTCCATGTACATCCATGTATAGGAAAATTTCATGACTTCATCTCTCCTGATGGCCGCATAATATTCCATTGTGTATATGTACCACAGTTCCTTTAGCCATTCATCTGTTGAAGGGCATCTTGGTTGTTTCCAGAGTCTGGCTATTGTAAATAGTGCTGCAATGAAAATAGGTGTGAGGGGCCGGGCGGTGGCGCTGGAGGTAAGGTGCCTGCCTTACAAGCGCTAGCCAAGGAACGGACAGCGGTTCGATCCCCCGGCGTCCCATATGGTTCCCCCAAGCCAGGGGCGATTTCTGAGCACATAGCCAGGAGTAACCCCTGAGCGTCAAACGGGTGTGGCCCAAAAACCAAAAAAAAAAAAAAAAAAAAAAAGAAAATAGGTGTGAGGAAAATATTTTTGTATTGTATTTTTGTGTTCCTAGGGTAAATCCCTAGGAGTGGTATAGCTGGATCATATAAGAACTCAATTTCCAGTTTTTGGAGGAATCTCCATATCGCTTTTCATAAAGGTTGGACTAGATGGCATTCCCACCAGCAGTGAATAAGAGTTCTTTTCTCTCTGCATCCTCGCCAGCACTGCTTGTTCTCATTCTTTGTGATGTATGCCAATCTCTGTGGCGTGAGATGGTACCTCATAGTTGTTTTTATTTGCATCTCCCTGATAATTAGTGATGTGGAACTTCTTTCCATGTGCCTTTTGGCCATTTGTATTTCTTCTTTGTCAAAGTGTTCATTTCTTTTTTTTCCTTCTTTATTTGAACATCTTGATTACATAAATGATTGTGATTAGGTTTCAGTCATGTAAAGAACACTCCCTTCACCAGTGCAACATTCCCACCACCAATGTCCCTAATCTCCCTCCATCCCACCCCACCCCCACCTGTACTCCAGACAGGCTTTCCAGTTCCCTCATTCATTCACTTGATTATGGTAGTTCTCTGTGTAGTTATTTCTATAGCTGTACTCACCACTCTTTGTGGTGAGCTTTATGGAGTGAGCTGTGTTCCAGCCCTCCTCTCATTGTCTCTGAGGCTTGTTACAAAAATGACATTTATTTTTCTTAAAACCCATAGATGAGAGAGACTATTCTGCGTGTCTCTCTCTCCCTCTGACTTATTTCACTCAGCATGATAGATTCCAATTACATCCATGTATAGGAAAATTTCATGACTTCATCTCTCCTGATGGCTGTATAATATTCCATTGTGTATATGTACCACAGTTTCTTTAGCCATTCGTCTGTTGAAGGGCATCTTGGTTGTTTCCAGAGCCTGGCTATTGTGAATTGTGCTGCAATAAATATAGGTGTGAGGAAGGGGTTTTTGTATTGTATTCTTGTGTTCTTAGGGTTAGGGTTAGGGGTATATCCCTAGGAGTGGAATAAAAATGTTCATTTCTTCTCCCCATTTTTTTTTTGATGGAGTTAGATGTTTTTTTCTTATAAAGTTCTGTCAGTGCCTTGTATATTTTGGATATTAGCCCCTTATCTGATGGTATTAGATGAATAGTTTCTCCCACTCAGCTTTTGTATTCTGGGCACTATCTCCTTTGAGGTGCAGAAGCTTCTCAGCCTAATATATTTCCATCTGTTTATCTCTGCTTCCACTGGTTTGGAGAGTGCCGTTTCCTCATTAAAGATGCCTTTAGTCTCAATGTCATGGAGTGTTTTACCTATGTGTTGTTCTATATATCTTATGGTTTCAGGTCTGATATCAAGGTCTTTAATCCATTGGGATTTTACCTTCGTACATGGTGTTAGCTGGGGGTCTGAGTTCAATTTTTTGCAAGTGGCTAGCCAGTTGTGCCAACACCACTTGTTGAAGAGGCTCTCCTTGCTCCATTTAGGATTTCTTGCCCCTTTATCAAAAATTAGGTGATTGTATGTCTGGGGAACATTCTCTGAGTACTCAAGCCTATACCACTGATCTGATCTGAGTGTCTGTCTTTTTTTTTTTTTTTTGGTTTTTGGTTTTTGAGCCACACCTGGCAGTGCTCAGGGGTGACTCCTGGCTATCTGCTCAGAAATAGCTCCTGGCAGGCATGGGGGACCATATGGGACACCGGGATTTGAACCAACCACCTTTGGTTCTGGATCGGCTGCTTGCAAGGCAAATACCACTGTGCTATCTCTCGAGGCCCCATGAGTGTCTGTCTTTATTTCAATACCATGCTGTTTTGATAACTATTGCTTTGTAATACAGCTTAAAGTTGGGGAAAGTAATGCCTCCATATTCCTTTTCCCAAGGATTGCTTTAGCTATTCGAGCGTGTTTATTGTTCCAAATGAATTTCAGAAGTGTTTGATCCACTACTTTGAAGAATGTCATGGGTATCTTTAGAGGGATCACATTAAATCTGTACAATGCTTTGGGGAGTATTGCCATTTTAATGTTAATCCTGCCAATCCATGAGCAGGGTATGTGTTTCCATTTCTGTGTGTCCTCTCATTTCTTAGAGCAGGGTTTTATAGTTTTCTTTGTATAGGTCCTTCACATCTTTAGTCAAGTTGACTCCAAGATATTTGAGTTTGTGTGTGACACTAATGTGAACACCTTCATCTCTTAGTATTTGTGATATTAACTCCTTTCTTCACATTTGAGAAAAAGGGAAAATATTCAGTCAGTCATGTAGTTTCTTTTTCTTTCTTTTTTTTTTTTGGGGGGGGGGCATAACTGGTGATGCTCAGGGGTTACTTCTGGCTATGTGCTCAGAAATTGCTCCTGGCTTGGGGACCAAATGAAATGCCAGGGATCAAACCAAGGTGCAAAGCAAACGCATTATCGCTCCTGTTCCAGTCATGTAGTTTCTTTATTCAGCCACATCTGGAACTTTGGGACCTTCTAGAGATAAAATAGTGACTGAAATAGAGACAGAGTCTTAGACTAGTTATAGGTAAAAGTCACAGCAAAACTGTTCAGTTACATTCTGTGATATATACCTACTATTTTTTTTTTCTTGGCAGTGCAGAAAGATGACCCCTAAAGGACTTTTAGGATTTAGAGGGATAGTACAGCAGGTAGGCTGATTGCCTTGCACAGAGCTGACCTGGGCTTGATCCCTGGCATTCTATCTGGTCCCCTGAATGCTACCAGGAGTGATCCCTGAGCATAGAGTCGGGAGTAAATTTTGAAAACAAAACAAGTCATCTGCCAGAGTCCAGCTCCAGGAGAAGGACCTGAATCAGGGTGACCACCAGAATTAAGAAAACAAGACATACATTTGGGACAGGAGCAGTAGCACATCGGTAGGGCATTTACCTTGCATGCAGCCAACCTGGGACTGACCCGGCTTTGATTTTCTGCATCCCATATGGTCCCCCAAGCCTACCAGGAGTTATTTCTGAGCGCAGAGCCAAGAGTAATCCCTGAATGCTGCCCAGTGTCATCCAAAAACAAAAAACAAAACCAAAAAACCAAAACAGACATTAGAGAAACAGCATGGGGTTAGGGGGCTAACTGCCTGTTCTCTCCACATAGAAAGAAGGGCAGATAACATACTGATTCTCAATTAATGCTAATTAAACCCTTTAAGGGGGGGTAGTAATCTCATAAGGGAATGTGAGGAAGGAGGAGGTTTAAGGATAATCTCTGAAGGTTGCCTTCCTCCCGGGAAGGTTGACCAAAAGGAAATTGTAAACAGGACTCCCACCCCAGGTTGTTCCCTGGGGGTATCAGCATTCCAATAATTTGCATTAAGAGCCCCTTAGTTTACTATTAGGACCTTCTTTCTGACACCCTGACCTCTAGCTAAAAGTTTGAAATGTTTTTACTACAGAGAAGTCAAAGATTTTATATATGTAGCCGTTCGCTACAGGCATTCTCATGCTAGGATAAAGCATAAAAACACTAACACATTGGGGTGAAGGAGAGATTTGGGCCACACCCAGTGATGCTCAGAGCTTACTCCTGGCTCTGTGCTCAGGGATCATTCCTGGCAGGCTTAAGGGATAATATGGGATGCCAGGAATCGAACCTGGGTTAGCCATGATTAAATAAGACACATTACTCTCTTTACCACCAGTATGATGCAATTTTAGAATCTAAATCTGTGTCACAACTGCCACGCTCCCCAGGTGCCCCAGGTCAGCTAGCCCAGTATCAGCACTGTTGTTCAGAGCATTCACAGCACAGGGCAGAGGCTTTTCTGTCCAGATTCAAGCACCATCTCACAACTAGTTGGTTATGTGACCCTGAGCAAGTTATTTGAGTCTTCGTGTCTACTTCCTGTGCAAATGAGGCGCATAATCACAGCAAACACATAGGCTTATTGTGAGGATTAAATGACTTAAAAAATGCTTAGAAAAGCCCCTGAGATGTAATAAACACTATGAAAATATTTACTGCTGCTGCCATAACTTGTACACTTATTCTTCTATAGACTTTAGTCAAGGTTGGCTCTGTGTATGACTTATTGGGAAGGGGGAGGGAGAAATGGAGGAAGAGAGGAAGGGGGGGGGGAGAGAGAGAGAGAGAGAGAGAGAGAGAGAGAGAGAGAGAGAGAGAGAGAGAGAGAGAGAGAGAGAGAGAGAGAGAGAATGCCAGTAGTTGAAGGCTCCTTGAAGTTAGGGAATATGTCTTCTTTACTGAACATGAAATAATACACATGGTTCTGTCTGAATGATGTATGAATAAATTAATGAATTGGAAGTGAAGACAGTATAAGTGCTGAATAGTGAAAAAAAGTTTTTTTTGTTTTTGTTTTTGTGTCACACCTGGCAGCGCTCAAGGGCTACTTCTGGCTCTGGGCTCAGAAGTTGCTCCTGGCAGGCTTGGGGTACCATATGGAATGCCGGGGATCAAACCCGGGCCATCTTGGGTCAGCCATGTCCAAGGTGAATGTTTTATCGCTGCACTATTGCTCCAGTCCCGGGAAAAAAAAAATTTTTTTTAAAGTTGAAATTGAAACTGTTGTTTACCTATAAGGAGATAATAAGTGATAATTTACTCCTGAAATATTATTCCAGTAATTGGTTGTTTATGTATCTAGATGTGATACTAAAATATCACTAAAAATCAGTCACCTGGCTCTGATTATTTTCTTTCCCCAGGAAGCCTTATTCTATTTCTATTTCTCACCTCTCTACATGAACAAAACTTTCCATGGCCTAAATACTCTGCTTCCTTCAGTTCTATGCTGCACTGAACAAAGAAAGGGTCCCTATTTGATCAGTAAAACCTTGACCTTTACTCTTAATAGGACCATGGACAGGCCACAACGATGATTCCACACTTATGAATATCATCGTGAATAAGGAATTAGGAAACATTTGAAATATAGCTTGAGTTCTAAAAAAATGATGGGGCCAAAGCAAGAGCACAGCAGGGAGGATGTTTGCCTTGCATGCAGTCTACCCAGATTCAATCCCTGGCATCCCATGTGGTCCCCTGAGCCCGCCAGGAGTGATTCCTGAGCACAGAGCCAGGAAGTAACCCCTTAGTGGCACCAAGTGTGGCCCCAAAACCAATATGTATGCATATACAGAATACATGTATAATATAATTAAAATATAATTTTATTTATATATATTTTAAATGAGTCCCTATCTGAAAAATAGCTACCATAATTTACTGCCCTATGCTTTTGGTATGAGTAGAATGTGCTTTGCCTCACATGGTTTATAGTAAACAGCCACATATTGATATGGCACATTGATTCTCTGCAAGCTTTCTGACCTTGCTTTTATCCTTGTGGGTTCAGAGCACATAACATGACTTTCAGGAGAGCAGAGAGGAGAAAATACTTAGACTCCAACCTCCTGTTTTCTACATAACCCAAATCTCCCCAGTATGCTTCAGAGAGTGATGTCTGATTGATGCACTGGAAAGCACCACATGGGCTTCCAACACGCAGATGGGGAAAGACCTCCAGCAGGAGTCTGTCAGTTCTGTTCCAACCCTACCGCCATGGCCCTGGCAATGGTCCTAACTCATGTTGCTTGGAGAGGTCTCAGAGGCAAGGCCACCCATAGCATCAGGAGTGCTTGTGTGCGTACCCTCTACTATCCCTCACCTACAAACCATCAAATCAAAGAAGCTGTTCCCAGAGAGCCTTCAAGGCTGTTACAGCTTCAGGAAAACCTGGAAAGGGGGTTCTACAGAAGCAAGCCTGTGTGGTGTTGGGGAGTTGTGTCTGGAGAGTATCTTTGGGGAAGAGAGAAATGAAGAAAATCTGCAGATGAATAGAGCTCCAGGAGAGCAACTGTCTTAGTAGGTAGCAGGAAGAGGCCAGAAGCCATGAGGATCTGAAAGGAGACAAATTGCAGAATATCATGGATCTCACTAAGCCACAGTTGTCTGAGGACAAGGAAAATACAGCTCAGTACTAGGTTCTCAGAAAAGTCTTCCTAGGAAGCTGGATGTCCCTGGCGCCCCGGAGTCATGACTGTGTACTGTGGGATTTGGGGAGAAATGCCTGGCACATGAGTCAAATGGCATTTGTGCAAACAACACTGAAAACCACTTGTCTCTTGCTGAGTCTCCAGCAGTACACATTCGAGAACCAGTTTGCCACAAAGCACATAGCCTTTACTGTGACACACCAAGGACCTATGTTATATATTGGATCTCCTTGGTGGTAGTAACTGAAACCAGTCAGCAACCTCCAGCAGAGGCCAGCTTTAAGGGGCAGATTAGGGCCCGGAGAGATAGCATAGCAGCGTTTGCCTTGCAAGCAGCGGATCCAGGACCAAAGGTGGTTGGTTCAAATCCCGGTGTCCCATATGGTCCCCGGTGCCTGCCAGGAGCTATTTCTGAGCAGACAGCCAGGAGTAACCCCTGAGCACTGCCGGGTGTGACCCAAAAACCAAAAAAAAGGGGGGGGCAGATTAACACGTGAAATTCAAACACAGGTGCAGTTGCTCAGATGTAGTGCATTTGCCTTCTATGTGTGAGATCCTGGATTCCCTCCTTGTCTACACACATATATTTTCTCTCTCTCTTTCTCTCTCTCTTCTGTCTCGCTCCTCTCACTCTCCCTCCCTCTCTCTCTCCCCCTCTCTCTTCTCTCTCCTCTCTCTCTCTGTCTCTGTCTCTGTCTCTCTGTCTCTGTCTCTGTCTCTGTCTCTGTCTCTCTCTCTCTCTCTCTCTCTCTTTCCCCCTCCAGGTGCGGAAAGGGCCTGGTAGTGGGAAGTTATTTATTTATTTTTATTTTGGAATTTGGGGCCACACCTGGTGGTGTTCAGGGGCTACTCCTGGTTCTGCACTCAAAATTTGCTCCTGGCAGGCTTGGAGGACCATATGGGATACCAGGGATTGAACCAGGGTCCATCCCAGGTTGGCCGCATGCAAGACTATCACTCTGACCTCTGGAAGTGGAAATTTAAATCTTTCTGAACTCACGAGGGGCCTTTTCTCTAAAAGGTAGGGGCTGGAGAGATAGCACAGCAGTAAGGTGTTTGCGGCTTAGACGCAGAAGGACGGTGGTTCGAATCCCGGCATCCCATTTGGTGCCCCCGAGTCTGCCAGGAGTGATTTCTGAGTATAGAGCTAGGAGTAACCCCTGAGCGCTGCCGGGTTTGACCCCCCCCCCCCCAATAAAGGTATTTAGTTCTCAGTTCTGCAGACTGACTTTCACAGCTTTGTTCCTGCAGCAGAATGTTGTTTTATGCGGTTCCCGCATGAATTGAGAGAGATGGCCCTGTGTGCTGACTGCCTGACAACCTCTCTGGTTTGACCCTCTCTCTTCTGAGAGAGCCACACATACTCAGCTCCCTTCAAGAGTTTCTTTCTGAGTCTGCTGCCTCCATGGTGTGGAGGCCGTGAGGAGCCAACCCACTGAGAGGATGGGGGTTGAATGAGGGTGTCTGCCAGAAGAGGGCAGGAGATGACACTACTCTCCCATGGATTCTTGCTCTTTCCTCTTTCTTTCTTTCTTTCTTTCTTTTTTTTTTTTTTTTTTGGTTTTACGGGCCACACCCTTTTGATGCTCAGAGGTTACTCCTGGCTAAGTGCTCAGAAATTGCCCCTGGCTTGGGGGAACCATATGGGACGCCGGGGAATAGAACCGCGGTCCTGATCCTTGGCTAGCGCTTGTAAGGCAGACACCTTACCTCTAGCGCCACCTCGCCGGCCCCGCTCTTTCCTCTTTCTTTCCATTCTCAAACTGCCCCTTCTCATTAGCATTTTATCAGAATGAAGTTTTCAGGTCTCAGCTACAAAAGAACATCATTCCTGGCACTATTTGCTAAATAACTCCTCAATCTTCATCAAACCTTCCTTCAAAACTAGAGCTTTATTGTATCCCCCAAATTTTTCTATCCAAGCTCTCACCTTAGTACTCAGAAATTGGGTCTTTTCCATGACCCCTATCAGTTTTCCCATTTCCCTGAGTGCATCATGGCAATTGTAGGTACAATCAGCCAGCCAAGGTCTTTCAATGCCTAGTGTCCTCCTTAGTAGAAACAGGCAGCTGGGGCCGGGCGGTGGCGCTGGAGGTAAGGTGCCTGCCTTACAAGCGCTAGCCAAGGAACGGACAGCGGTTCGATCCCCCGGCGTCCCATATGGTTCCCCCAAGCCAGGGGCGATTTCTGAGCACATAGCCAGGAGTAACCCCTGAGCGTCAAACGGGTGTGGCCCAAAAACCAAAAAAAAAAAAAGAAACAGGCAGCTAAGGTCTCTTGAGCCCAGTGCCCTCCCTTAGCAATGGCCTCTGGGTCAGAGTTCCTTACCCAAAGGAGGGCACTAGGCCTTGAGAGACCTTGGCTGTCTTACCCACAATTGCTATGAGGCACTAGGGGAAATGGGGAAACTGAGAAGGGTTGTGGCAGGCTTTCAAAAACTTGGTATGTTAAAAGGAGCTCCTGGTGCTGGAGTGATAGCACAGCAGGTAGGGCATTTGCTTGCACATAGCCAACCTGGGTTTGATCCCTGGCATCCTATATGGTCTCTGAGCTTGCCAGGAGTGATTTCTGAACACAGAGCCAGGGGTAACCACTGAGTACCTCTGGGTGTGATACAAAAACAAACAAATAAACAAAAGGAGCTCCCTAGAGTGACCCTAGAAGAAATTTGAAGTCTGCTGGACACTAAGGTAGTATTACACTGAGATTTAGTTATGGAATCCCTGCCAATCAAAGGGAGGCCTTGAAGAAACAAAGCCTGTGACCCTGAACCCTCAGATTCCAGTCTTTGTGAGTACAGGAGCATGTGGCATGCCTTAGGTCTTGATTTCATCTTTCCTCATCCTGCCCCCAGACAATAGAAATAGAGGTAAATTTATGCTGTTTAACCTACATCAAGGTCCTTTATAATGCTGTTTTTTTTGGGGGGGACACACCCAGCAATGCTCAGGGGTCACTGCCCAGCAACACATGATCCCCCAGCCCCCAGTAATAGATGGGGTGGCCTAGGGGTTTCCCGACACAATAGGGCCTAAACAGACTTTATCTTCAGACTTAGTATTGACCATCAGTCTAATTGGACAGATAATGTCAGGAGTGACCCCAAGAACCTCTGACCATAAACCCTGCAAAAATAGTTGAATCTGGGCCCGGAGAGATAGCACAGTGGTGTTTGCCTTGCAAGCAGCCGATCCAGGACCAAAGGTGGTTGGTTCGAATCCCGGTGTCCCATATGGTCCCCCGTGCCTGCCAGGAGCAATTTCTGAGCAGACAGCCAGGAGTAACCCCTGAGCAATGCCGGGTGTGGCCCAAAAAAAAAAAAATTTTCAAAAAAAAAAATAGTTGAATCTGCCTCCTTCTTCAATTTATCTTTCCTATCTTTATCATTCAGCCTTGGAGATCCTCTCCTTGCTCTCTTCTTCATATCTTATTCTCTTCTGACTTTTTCTTTTTTTTTTTTTTTGGTTTTTGGGCCACACCCGGTAACGCTCAGGGGTTACTCCTGGCTATGCGCTCAGAAGTCGCTCCTGGCTTGGGGGACCATATGGGACGCCGGGGGATCGAACCACGGTCCATCCTAGGCTAGCGCAGGCAAGGCAGGCACCTTACCTCTTGCGCCACCGCCCGGCCCTCTTCTGACTTTTTCTAACTTTCTCCAGATGTCTTCTGGACCACCTGATCTCCCAAATTCCTTTAATACCTTCAACCCACCCCTGGAAGGAGGTCTTTGCAGGAGGCTTACCATTGTATCAGGGTTTTAATATCTCAGTGTATAGATTAGTCAACCTATTGCTTAAAGGGTGACATTAGGCTTTACCACTTCATCAAATGGTCGATTGACTCATATACTGACTCAACAATATATTAGTAATTTTATTGCATTGCATTTTGCACTTATGTTTAGCATTTATAGAGGCTTTGGGTTGGATACTAAGAATGTGTACAGATTATAAATGCTCAGGCACACCCTGATTATGTGTTGCTGGGGGTCAAACTAGACTTGCCTGCACCTTAACCCCTATACTACTTCTTTGGCCCTCAAACACATTTGTAAGCCAAAATTTTAGTCGAAAAATAGAACTGAAGATGAAGGACCATACGGGGGGCACGAAGCTGGCACAAAGGGTGTAAGAAAATGCTCAAGTAGGAAGAAAAGCCAAAAATATAGATCTGACCATACAAGTGTGCATGAACCCAGCTATGCAGCAAGGACATGAATTTTACTTGTGCCCAACCAACCAAAGATTACCGCAAAGAAAGGCAAGAAGGTGACTCATTCCTTGTTTCCACAACAACCTGCTCGGCTAACATTACCATGGCTAACCAATGTGGGCAGTGGTGCCACGCCTAGCCATGTGACCTCATGACTCAAAGTCTTAAGATTTAGAGCGTTTTCCTCAGAAACAAAAATTATTCTTATGGGCAAGTCCTTTTTAATAACCACAGGTTAGTCACTGACCATGAATTAGACATTTAAGACAATTGGTTGCAGGTTCCCTTTATAGAGAAAGGGGGTAGAGTTTCATAAAGAACCTCTGGCACCCAGTGAAGTGTGAATACACATCTAAAGGCATACATGGGCAGCACCAACTATAAATGTACTCAGATCTTTTTAATAAAATTGTGTCATTATTGAGGTGCTGTGATTTACAATATCATTAATGATGCTTCATGCATACATCAGTCCAACACGATACCCTTCCCCAGAGTATCTGCTTCCCTTCACAAAGTCCCAAAGAAGTTTCCTTGGTTTTATTCTAGAGGACTCCACGGACACTACTCAGTTCCACCCCGGACCTTTTCACACTGGAATCTTTTTTCCTCCTATTCTGGAAATCAACTAAAATATTTTTCCCACCCTCCCCGTGACTAAAATAGTTTATCTTTACACAATACATTAATTATTTAGGAAGTTAATTATTTATGAAGTTGCATAGTTTACATTAGCAAGCTTTTGCAACTTCTCCTAGAGGTTCACTAGAGGAGTTAGAAAACCCAAAACTTCCAGGGACCAGAGAGATAGCATAATGGTAGGGCATTTGCCTTGCATGTGGCCTACCTGGGTCGGACTTAGGTTCTATCTCTGGCATCCCATATGGTCCCCCAAGACTGCGAGGAGAGATTTCTGAGCTCCGCTGGGGGTGAACCAAAAACCAAAACCAAAAACCAAAACAAAAAAACAACCCAGGACTTTCAGACTCTGTTCCTGAATTTTATAAGTATTAATATAATGGCTTATATTAGTAAATCAATTTCCCTAAAACTGATCATATGGCATATGACCATAATGTTGGACTTTTTGTTCAACAAAATGTATGGTGAGATTAAAAAGAGAAAATAACTAATTTTAGTTTCCTTTGAAAATATATTATAGTACTGGCTGATAATTGTTTCCTCATGGGGTTGTTTGCAATTATTTATTTTTCCAAAACAAGTGGTCAGTTTCAGCCTGTTTCCTGGAAAACAGACATCACAAAGGTCTTGCTGGATATCTGTTTTGTTTTCTTTTGTGTACAAACACAATAACCTTTTCATTGAATTGTCCTCTTAGCTTCTACAAAAACTTGGGGGGGGGGATCTTCTAAACAGTGCTCAAGAGGCCCAGGGATTCCACCTAGAGATACTCAACTAGCTGGGCCTTTTCAATGCAAGGGCCTGAGGATGTGATGCTTTTTGGCCCTGCAGTGCTAAGAAGCCATCCCCTACCTCTGTGATACTGGGGCAAGATGAGGGGCTTCAGGGCTACCCCCAGAAGTTCTAGGGGACCATGTGCTCAGAGCATTTGCCATTTGCAAAGTATTTAATCTCTGCTCTATTTCTTTGAACCTGTATTTAAAAAATATTTTTAAGATAACTAGAAGGAAGTTAACTTGAAGGAAGTATATACCACAATTGATAATATCAAAGTACAGGATTTATTCTAAGGCTTGCACTAAAGAATTTTTTCCCTTAGCAAATACTGAGTACCTACTATGTGTCATCAGAGAATGCTCCAGTCAAAGACTCTGGAGTCAGGGTGGGGCGAGAAGAAAAGTCAAGAGAATCAATAGTAAGTAGTAGAGCTAAGGAATGGATTTTGCAGCATGCTGGAAATGGACAAATACTATTTATAAGTCATCATAAATACTGTTTCTCATAAGAAAAATAGAATTGGGAAAGAGGACTCAGAATTAGGAAGGTCGGGTGGAGGTGGGGGGGGGAAAGAGCTGCATTTTACAGGTGGTAAGAAAGTAGATTCATGGAGAAGGTCATAGTTGAACAAAAGTCTAAAGGCAGTGAGGAAGGAAGTAGATCATAGAAGAAGGGCATTCCAGGCACAGAGAACAGCCTGTGTGAAAGGCTGGAGCTAAGCTGGAGGGAGTCTTGTGTGCTAGGAGGAATAAAGAAAACCCTGTTGTGGTGAAGGAGGGGCTGTGGAAAGGAAGAAAGTTTGGAATTTTTTTTCTTTTTCTTTTTCAGATCACATTCTTTTTTTTTTTTTTTTTTTGGTTTTTGGTTTTTGGGCCACACCCGGTGACGCTCAGGGGTTACTCCTGGCTATGCGCTCAGAAGTCGCTCCTGGCTTGGGGGACCATATGGGACGCCGGGGGATCGAACCGTGGTCCGTCCGAGGCTAGCGCAGGCAAGGCAAGCACCTTACCTTTAGCGCCACCGCCCGGCCCCCACATTCATTTTTTCAAAAGGGGGTGCAGAGAACTAATAGTTGGTAGGATACATGCCTCTCATGCAGCCAATGCTGGGTGTGGCTCAAAAACAAAAATTTAGTTTCTGTTATTTATAATACTGTTAGTAATGATTTTTCATGGATATATCTCTTCTACCACACCCATCACCACCTCTCTTTCCCCAAACCCAAAACACCCTCCCTTTCAACACCCAATTGATTGTGTGGATCAGTTCTCCCATTGTGTGGCCCTTAGACCTTCATTGCTATGTTGCTATGTACCTTTAAGTCCCACATATGTGAGCGATCTCTCTGGGTTCTTTTTGTTGTTGTTGTTGTTGTTGTTGTTGTTTGGGGGGGTCACACCCAGTGGTGCTCAGGGGTTGCTCCTGGCTCTGCGCTCAGAAGTTGCTCCTGGCAGGCTTGGGGGACCATATGGGATGCTGGGATATGAACCACCGTCTGTTCAAATCAGCTGCATGCAAGGCAAACACCCTACCGCTGTGGTATCTCTTTGGCTCTCTTTTTGTGTATTTTATCTTGGACCATCCCTGGTGGTACTTTGGGAACTACTACTCAGGCTCCTGCTGGTGCTTTGGGCAACCAAACCTTGCAAGAGATCAAACCCTGGTCGCATGCATGTATACGACCTATCCATTGTACTATTGCTCTGGCCCCTGAGAGAAAACATTCTGCATTTACCTCTTTTTGACTGACTTCACTCAGTATTATAGTCTCTAGTTCTATTCATGTTGCTGCAAATTGCATGATTTTTGTCTTTCTTAGAACTGCATATATTGTGTATAAATACCACAACTTTTTGTTCAATCCATAGTTGGGCATTTGAATTGTTTCCATATCTTGGCTATTGCACTAAGTGTGACAATGAATATAGTTGTGCATATGTTCTTTCAAATTAGTGTTTTTGGAGATTTATGCCAAGAGGTGGTATCACTAGGCTGTATAGAAGTTCTAATCCTACTTTTTTGTTTGTTTTTTTTTGGCGGGGGGGACCATACCCTGCGATGTTCGAATTACTCTGCCCTCAGAAATTGCTCCTGGCAGGTTTGGGGGACCATATATGATGCCGGAGATTGAACCCAGATCTGTTCTGAATCGGCCACAAGCCAGGCAAATGCCCTACTGCTGTGCTATCACTCCAGCCCCTTTATTCCTATTATTTTAGATGACTTTCCACAGAGACTAACCCAAGCAAAACACTATTCCCACCAATAGTGATTGGAGGAGGTTTCTTTTCTGCCAACAACAGCAATTTACAGATTTTTTTTATATGAGGAAAGGTTAGAGTTAACTTCCATATTTTAGAATTTGTTTTCTTTTTTGGTTTTTGTTACTTTATTTGTTTGTTTTGGTTTGGTGGCTGCATCAGTGGTGCTCACAGCTTACTTTTGATTCTGTGCTCAGGAGTTAGTCACTCTTGGCAGGGCTCAGGAGACTACATGCAGTTGGCAACTGAACTGGGACCAATGACTGGCAAAGCAAGTGTTTAACTACTGTAGCATCTCTCCAGCCCCACTTTTTGAGGATCCTTAGTAATATAAAGCTTTTTAAAAAAAATTTTAGTAATATACAGCATTTTATGTTACACATCTTTTGTCCTCTGACATCACAGAATCCCATGTGGCCAACACAGCCATTATTTGATTCACCTTATCTAAATTTAAAGTTCATAGAACATTGCAGCACACTGGAGAGCACAGATTTTTAACTTATTTTTTAGAGTTATTGAGCTAGATGTAGATCTGCTTGGCTAATATTTATAACTGTGTTATGTAAAACATCGTTTAAACTTTTTGCTAATTTTCTTTTCTGTTCTTTTCTTTTTATTTTGTTTTTTTATTTTTTGGTTTTGGGTCACACCTGGTAGCACTCAAGGTTACTCCTGGCTCTACACTCAGAAATCACTCCTGGCAGGCTCAGGGGACCAGATGGGATGCTGGGATTCAAACCACTGTCCTTCTGCATGCAAGGCAAATGCCCTACCTTCATACTATCTCTCCGGCCCTTTTTTGTTTTTGTTTTTGGACCACACCAGCCACTCTCAGGGTTTACTCCTGGCTCTGCACTCAGAAATCACTCCTGGCAGGCTTGGGGGACCATATGGGATGCCAGGGGGATTGAACCCGGGTCTGTCCCGGGTCAGCAGCATGTAAAGCAAATGCCCTACCACTGTGCTATCACTCTGGCCCCGCTTTTTGCTAATTTTCATCCTTCACTCACATTGTGAGATATCAGCAGAGTCCCACACTTCCAGTTTCCATGTGGGGCTCCAGTTTCCATGTGAACTCAGACACTATGTGTAATTATCTTACGACATTACATCACGAACACCAGTGGCCAGGCCTTCTTGATCACACTGATGTTATGAACAGACCTCTAGAGCCAGGCTTTTGCATGAACAGGTCACTTCCTGTACCTCTTTCTACCTAACAGACCCCTGTTGTCAGCTCCACAAACAGGTGTGTGAACCCAAACCTATGGCAGCATCTACCCTGATTTAGAACATCATTAGCTCCTTGGGGAACTCTTAAGGGTGTTGCCTACGCTTCTTCACAGTGAGAAGACTCATTCTGTCCCATGAGGCTATTCTTGAAATCTGCACAAGTGTGTGCTGAAAGGAGAAAACAAGTGCCTCGTACTCCACAATTATACCTTGTTACCTGGGACTTGAAGCAACTTCTTTTAAGACTTTCACAAAGACAGACCCATTGCAGTGTAAAATGACTTCAGTGAAGTTGCTTCGTACAAGCATTGACTCACCTGGTTACTGTAGTAAGAATATTTAGGACTTACTCTCCTAGCAACTTCCAAATTCACAACCTTGTTGGGAACGCAGGCTGTATTTTAGATTCCCAAACTGACTCATCTTGTAACTTTCTTTACCCCTTTCATCAACAGTTCTTTTTTTCCACATCTCAACCTCCACCTTCACTTCCAGCCAACATCTAATTTTGCTTCTGAGTTCTGCCATTTACGGGGGACACCATGTAAATGAGATCATGTGGTGTTTCTCTGCCTGACATTTCACTCTACTTAATGCCCTCAAGGTCTGTCCAAGTTGTCACAGAATGCAGGATTTTCTTCTCTCTCATGGTTGAGTCACATATCCAGTGTGTGTATGTGTGTCAAATCTTTATCGTGGAGCCAGAGCAATAACTCAACAGTAGGGTGTTTGCCTTGCACACTGCCGACCCAGGATGGACCCTTGTTAGATCACCAGCATCCCATATGGTCCCCGAGCCTGCCAGGAGCGATTTAAGAGCACAGAGCCAGGAATAATCCCTGAATGCCACTGGGTGTGGCCCCCCCAAAAAAACAATAACAAAATATCTTTATATCTATCAACAGAACCTAGGTGGTTCCCACATTCTGCCTATTATGAACACTTCACTGCTGCAATGGACAAGGGGCTGGCAGATATTTCCTCATGATTTATGATTTATGATGTTGTTTGCTTTGAATATAGATCCAGAGGAAGATTGTAAGATCATATATATGTTCTTTCTCTGTGTCATTTCTTTCTTTTTCTTTTCTTTTTTTTTTGTTTTTAGGTCACACCTGGCAGCGCTCAGAGGTTATTGCTGGCTCTACACTCAGAAATCACTCCTGGCAGGCTAGAGGGACCATATGGGATGCCAGGATTCAAACCACTGTCCTTCAGCATCTAAGGCAAACGCCCTACCACTGTACTATCCCTCTGGCCCATCTCTGTGTCATTTTTTTTTCTTGCTTTGTTTTTGGTTTTTGGGCCACCCCCGTTTGACGCTCAGGGGTTACTCCTGGCTGTGCGCTCAGAAATTGTCCCTGGCTTGGGGAGACCAAATGGGACGCTGGGGGATCGAACTGCTGTCCTATGCTAGCGCTTGCAAGGCAGACACCTTACCTCTAGCGCCACCTTTCTGGCCCCTCTGTGTCATTTCTTAAGGAATCTCCATAGTGGTTTCCTTAGTGGCTGCACCAAGAAACATTTTCACCAATGGTATGCAGGCTTCCATTTTCTCACATCCCCCTCAACATTTAATGTTTGTCTTTTTGATAACAGCCATTCCAATAGGCATGAAGTACTAAGAAATCAATAAGGCTGGGACCAGAGTGATAACACAGCGATAAGGGTTGACCCAGGTTTGGTCCCCAGCATCCTATATGGTCCCCCAAGTCTGCCAGGAGCTATTTTTGAGTGCAGAGTCAGGAGTAACCCCTGGGTGCTGCTGGGTGTGACCCAAAAAAAAATCATTAAGACTCTGATTTGCATTGCCCTAATAATCAGTGATATTGAAAACCTTTTGTTTACCTATTAGTCATATATTTCTTCTTTGAAAAAAAATAGTCTATTCAAGATCCCTGGCAGTGCTCAGAGGACCGTATGCCAGGGATTAAATTGGGGCTTGCCACATGTAAGACAAAGTATATTATCTCTTGTATGGTTTCTCTGGCCCCACTTTGTTCAATTTTAAGATAGATTATTTATTTTTTACTACTGAGTGTTATACATTTCTTTTTTTATTTGTTTGTTTGCTTTGTTTTTTAGGCCAAACCTGATGCTCAAGAGTTGCTCCTGGCTCTGTATTCAAGAATCATTCCTGATGATGTTTGGGGGACTGGGATTCCTTCCAGTGATTGAATAAGTGCCCTACCCATTTTATTATCTTCCCAGTCAACGTGTTTTAAATTTCTTTTTTTTTTTTTAAATATGGAACACTTCACGAATTTGCATGCCATCCTTGCGCAGGGGCCATGCTAATCTTCTCTGTATCGTTTCAATTTTAGTATATGTGCTGCGGAAGCGAGCACTTTAAATTTCTTATATGTATGGGATATTAACCCTTATGAGAAACATAGTTTGCAAGTGGTTTCACTTCTTATTTTTTGATTGTTTTAGGTTGATGTAGGTCCACTTTATTACTTTTGCTTGGGCTTCTTGTGTTTTCATGTCAGATTCAACAAAATTGCCTCCAAGACAACATTAATGAAGATTTCCCTGGTGTTTTGTTTTTCCTTAGGAGCTTTACAGTTCAGATCTTAAACTTATGTCTTTAATTTTTAGTTTATTTATTTATTTATTTATTTATTTATTTATTTATTTATTTATTTATTTATTTATTTATATTTTGCAGATTCAGGGATTACTCCTGGCAGGCTGCGGGGAGGGGGGGTGGACCTATGGGATGCTGAGAATTGAACCCAGGTCTGTTGCAAGCAAGGCAAATGTCCTACCTGTGTTAACGCTCTGGCCCAAAGTGGTTTGTTTGTTTGTTTGTTTGTTTGTTTTTAAATGCACCACAGGTAGTATTAGTATTCTGTCCGTTGTACAATTTCTTTGGTCCCTTGAGTTAATTTTTGTTAGTAGTTATCTGACCTTAAGGGAAAAAACCATCTCGAATCAGTTAACCCAGTTATTACCTACTAAATACGTCGAAGCAATGGCCCATCTTTCTGGAAAGCACCCCTATTTGTTGGACAACCTGTCATCTGGTTCAATTTGTACCTTTGCCAAAGGTACATCTGTATAGGACAATTCTCGTCCTTCAAAAGGAACCCTGGTGAAGACAAACTTTCTACTCAAAACCTCATCCTTCCGTTCGTTCATTCGTTAGACATTTACGCAGTGCTTACTAGACATCAAACTCAGAGGCTGCAAGCGAGCGGACGCCTTAGCCGGCCCCCAAGAGACTAGGGTTTTGGTCTGGGCGCAGTATCCCACACCCCGCACGGAGAGGCCAAGAACGTAGGCGTGCCCCTGCAGCACCTCCAGGGGCTCGGTGCCCGCGGGGGAAGGCGGAGACGGTTTCGGGCGGGAGTGCACCCAACGATGCTGGCGGGTCCCCAGAAACTCAAAGAGCAAAGGAGCGTGCAGAGACCTCCCCGAAGGGCCTGAGCGACAGCCCAATGGGGAGGGCGCTTCCTTAGCACCCGGCCAACTCAGGTCCTCCGAGCCCACCAGGAGTGATTCTCGAATGCAGAGCCTGCCTGAAATAAACCCAGAGCCCCGTCGGGTGTACGTGGTCCCCCAATAAAACAAAATGCAAAACAACAACCAACAAAACAAAATGTAAAACCTGCCCAAAATAGCTCACACTGGAATGCGGCACCTGGGCGCAACTAGGGAAAGAGTGACAGCGGCCACGCTCAACCTGCCTGCGGCAGCCAAGGGGACCCCTGGGAAAGGGTCTCTTTGCAGGGTCCCTGGTCTCTAACATCGCTTCCTCTCCGGGGCGCCCGGAGCCCGCGGTCCGGGGAGCGGTCGGGGTGTGGACAGGGGTGGGCCCGCCCTGGGAGAGGCGGGCCGGGCGGCGGGTATTTGAGGAGCCCCCGCAGCCACTGCCGCACCTTGCCAGGAGTGTCCCAGGAACGAGCGAGCAACCTAGCACCAAGGTGAGTGACTGGGGCGGCCGGGAGGGATAAAGGGAGGAGTGAGAGGCGACACTCTGGGGGTCGCGGGGAAGACTTGGGGGTTCTATTTCGACCCAGGTGCTGGGAGCTAGCGGGCACCGAGAGCCCCGCAAGTGAGTGCAAAGTGGTGCGCACTGTTTGGGGAGCCTTCGCCTCTGGGGCATGGTGGGCAGCAGCACCAGGCAGGCTGAGAGCTACCAGTTGGGGCTGTGGGTGCGACTTCGACGGCTCTGGGGAACCGGGGTGCGGAGTCTTTGTACCTGGAGGATCCCTAAGAATGGGGGGGGGGGGTCCTGATTGCAGACCCTGGAGGAGCCCGGCACGTTCCCCAGCCCGCACAGACTGAGCAGCGAAGAAAGGCGGGTTAGAGGGGAATGGAGAGGATTTGGGGGTGCCCCCAACATGGGATTTCTGCAGTCCAGAACCGAGGAGTTTGCGTAGGACGCTAATGAGCCCGAGGGCGCTGTCCCCCTGGGTGCTGAGCCCACAGGCGGTGGGGGGCTGAAGGCCTGAGTGGGCATGAGCCTGGCTGGCAAAAAACAAAACAAAAGAAAACCCCGCAAATACAAAGCGTTTGCAAACTTGTGACTCATCTCTGCCAAATTGGCTAACCTGGGCCCTAGGGATCTTAGTTGTGTGCGGAGGCTGGTTGGGGTGTGGTCGAAAGTAGGGAACATGCCCAGCCCTAGCCGCTGGAAGGGTGGGCAGCACTGAAAGAACTATCTGTTGCTCACAATAAACTCTTTCCTTAGAGGTCCTTTCGGAGGGGAGTGAGTTTATGGGAGGTGAGGTGGGGATGGGGGCACAGGACTGTGGCTTGCTTAGCCCCTTGAAGTAAATTATTCTTATTCCCGACAATGGATATGGGGGTACGTGGGTATGTGTGCAGGTTTCTAAAGGGCTAGTGATGACTTGGAACTTCTAGGATGCTGGAAAAGTTCTGAAAGACTGGATCAGTTTATTCGTCTCGAAGAAAGTAGAGGCCAGAGAGATGTACAATGAATAGAGTTTCTAGCAGGGTCAATCCCTGGCACTCCCATCTGGTCCCCCAAGTAATCCTCGGTCACACAGTCAAGAGGAAAGTCTGAGTACCATTGGATATTGTCCCAAAACAAAATAAGGAGGGAAAAAAACAAGATAGGCATAGACCCATTGCTGGACAGGAGAGAACTTTTTTTTTTATAGCCTTTCAAAATTCTGACTCATTTGCCTTGTTTCTGTTTCTGCCCATCAAGTTTTATATAGGAAAATTGTGTTTTTCTGAAGGTTTAATACAAAATATGTTTATCTGTAGGGATCATCTGTTCAGATACTGACTGAACTTTTTGTGTTTGTTTTTTGGGCCACATCTGGCAGTGCTCAGGAATTACTCCTGGTGTTGTGCTCAGAAATTACAGTTTTTGGGGGGCCGGGCGGTGGCGCTAGAGGTAAGGTGCCTGCCTTGCCTGCGCTAGCCTAGGACGGACCGTGGTTCGATCCCCCGGTGTCCCATATGGTCCCCCAAGCCAGGAGCGACTTCTGAGCGCATAGCCAGGAGTAACCCCTGAGCGTCACCGGGTGTGGCCCAAAAACCAAAAAAAAAAAAAAGAAATTACAGTTTTGGGGAATCATATGGGAATGCTGGGCAAATACGCTACCCGCTGTGTTAATGCTCTGGCCTCAATGATTGAATTTTTAGCAGCAAGGTCTTTCATCCCTTTGATGGAGTTTGGGGGTATTAGAGATGCTTCCTACATGCTTGATATTTGAGGGTTCCATTTTGTATCAGAACTTCCTCCATATTCTGGGGAGATGTTTAAGGAGGGTTATGGTTTATAACTTGTGCTAGTTATAGAAGTAGCAGAAGGAAAATACTTGATAGGCCCCTAGATCTGTTTTCTTTAGAACAGGTACATTTTGCTCAGCTGAGGACTCCTTCATAAGTGATATTTCTCTCTGCTAAATCTAAGGACTTTTTATTTATTGCTAGTAGCTTGAGAAGCTAATTTTGGCCTTGCCTGTAATTTAGGCAGCCATTTGCTTAGATCCCTCATTAGCAGGCCTCCAAGGCTTAACTGCTACAGAGACCAATATGACTTAACTGGAGAATCTTATGCTGACCTTGAAAACTAATTGGCTTGTAAAGTTACCGGCTGGGACTCAAGGAAACTGATGTGAACCCCACCTCTCTTTCCTGTGATCCTTTGGGAAACAGGACACGAGCTGGCATTTGGCATCTGGTGCCTGAACTTGTTCTCATTAAATTCCAAATAGGAAGCCTGTCAAGGAGTATTTGCTCTCTCCCAGCTTGCTGTTGACTAAGTGTCATATGTTCTGTCCTAACTGTAGTTCAGCTTGACATGGGGTAAAGAAACCAGCAAGTGTGAGGCAAAATCCTAGCTCTACCTTCCTAGAATCCAAGGAGATATCATAGGAAAACTAGAAATCAATCTTGGGAAGAATATGTTCCTTTCTTTCAACTCAGCCTCACTGAATTCAGCTTTGCAGCAGCTTTCTTCAAGCCCTGCTCTGTAGTTTACCAAGGACAGGAAGTAGACCATGCTCCTCTGGTCCTTTGAGCGGACTGGGCATACATAGCACTGGAGTTCTGAGGAAATCCATTCATGAGCCATTTCCCTTACAGCCTGTATAAAGGTCGGGCCCTTTGTTTTTTGTTTTGTTTTGTTTTGTTTGTTTTTGTTTTTGTGGTTTTTGGGGCACACCCAGCAGTGCTCAGGGGTTATTCTTGGCTCCAGGCTCAGAAATTGCTCCTGGCAGGCACGGGGGACCGACCATATGGGACGCCGGAATTTGAACTGATGACCTCCTGCATGAAAGGCAAACACCTTACCTCCATGCTATCTCTCCGGCCCAGGTCGGGCTCTTTCTAAACAGAAACTTCAGAAATGCTCCTGGTAACCTGAGCAACTGGTTTAATGATGAGGTGGAACTTGGGGAACAGTGGCTAGCCCTTTCTTTTCAAGGGAGAGTTGCCAAGTAACAGCCAGTGGACGTGATCTTCTGAGCCATGTTTTAATTCCTTATTCCATAATGACCCTGAACTACTTTTTCTGCCTCTGCACTCAGGAATTACTCTTGGTAGTGCTCTGGGCATTATATGGGATGCCTCAGATCAAATTCAGGTTGGCTGCATGTAAAGCAACCTGCTGTACTATCAGACTACTTCCTATATATATGTTTAGTCAAATGTCAAGACTCAAGGTAGTCTGGTAGCGTCTTTCTCCACCTCCCCCTTTTCTCTCTTATACTGTGTCTCTCTTCTGTCTCTCTTGTTGTCTATAATGCAGTGTGTCTTTGCAAACTTTTCAAAGTTTCCGGGCAAGTAAAGAAAATATTTGTCAATATTTTTTTAAGTTCTAGGCCTGCCAGCCTTGATGAAAAACAACCAAACAAAAACAACCAAACACTGGTTATGATTCTTTTTTTTAAAAAAAAATCAGTGGCAAGAAGTTGACATAACAAAAACAGTACAGTCTCCATTTTTGGAAAAAGCACACTTTATTGGTAACTTTATTTAGCAAAGTGACTGTACACAATGGCATTCTTGTATTCAGTATCATCGGGTACTGACTCACCCAGATAGTTTTCTGACAAAAACATAATCTTTGAAAAAAAAGTTTGCAGTTTCAACATGTTATGTAGTTCCTAATGACTAAGCTGGCGTTAATTTCGAAGTGAAGCAATGAACACTTGCAGAGGAACATATTTTAAAATGTCAAAGTGAGTTTTTATATTAGTGTTGAATGAGCCAGGACACTTGAACCCTGGTTGTTGGCCGATATATCAATTATGAAATAACTTTGGGCCACCACCAAAGAGAAACTGAGTTTCAGTTTCCTCACCTCTAAAGTGGGATTATTAATTTTCCCTTGTCAATTTCATAAGAATATGTTCAGAATCAAAACATACTATGCAAATGCTTTGTAAATTGACAAGCACCACCCAGCTGCAGAGTATCATTATTCTGATGGGCTTGTTTAATGTGTAACAACACAAACTAAATTATCATTCAAATGTCATGTAAAGCAAGTGGGAAGAAAGTGAAAGCATTTTCCCCCCCATCAGGTTTGTTGGATTGAATCAGAAGTAAATTGAATATGCTTTTCCCAGGGACTTTGTAAAGAACCAATGTTACTTTGTTTTGGGGACACATATGACATTCTGGACTTACTCCTGACTGAGTTTAGGAATCACTTCTCTTGGGGTTCAGAGGACCATATGGGGTACTAAGAATCAAAACTGGATTGATCACTAGCAAGGCAAACACCCTACCTGTTGTACTATTATGCCAACCTCCCAGTGTTAGAATTTGGAAGTTTCCCCTTTCTCTGAGAAAGACTCACTAAGATTGCACTTAGCCCTTTTTTGATTGGTTAGTTTTGGTTTTAGGTCCACACCATACAGTACTCAGGACTTAATTCATGGCTCCTGCTTAGGGGTCACTTCTGGTGGTGCTCAGGGTACCCTATGGAGTGCCAAGAATTCAAGTCAGGTGTGTGCAAAACAAATGTCTTATCAGCTGTATTAAACAAATAGGGGGGACCATATGGGACGCCGGAATTTGAACCACCATCCTCTGCATGCAAGGCAAATGCTTTGTCTCCATGCTATCTCTCTGGCCCCAGCTAGTTTTAACAATTAAAATGATTTTTTAAATTCATTAATATATATACTTCCATGTAGGGAAACTCTTTCTTTCTTTCTTTTTTTTTCTTTCTTTCTTTCTTTTTGGGGGGGGTCACACCCAGCAACGCTCAGGGGTTAGTTACTCTTAGCTATATGTTCAGAAATCGCTCCTGGCAGGCTCAGGGGACCATATGGGATGCCGGGATTCAAACCACAATCCTTCTGCATGCAAGGCAAACGCTTTACCTCCATGTTATCTCTCCAGCCCCAGAGAAACCAGTATTTCTTTGTCCTTTTTTCATCCCAAGTCATGGTTGTGGGGATGTTTATATTCTTTTTGATTGCATAGTGGGATGGGGCAAGTTTGCTGCTGGTGCTTGTCTATTAAAGAGGAGGATTCTGGGGCCAGAGAGATAGCACAGCGTAGGGCACAATTGTAGGGCGTTTGCTTTGCAAGCAACTGACCCAGGATTAATGGTGGTTCAAATCCCAGCAACCCATATATGGTCCCTTGTGCCTGCCAGGAGCGATTTCTGAGCAGAGAGCCAGCAGTAACCCCTGAGTGCTGCCGGGAATGGCCAAAATAAAATAAAATAAAATAAAATAAAGAGGAGCATTCTACTGAACACCCTGCAGCATGGTCTGAGGGGAGTATCTCACCTGAAATGGAGCTGAGACTGGAAATAAGCTCCCCTGTAGTAGGGACAGCTTAAATTGCCACACTTACCAAGTGATTATCAGATATGTAGGATGTTGTCCAGAAGAGGCAGAAGATTTTGTGCAATCAAAGGAACTAAACTCGATACCCTATGTTATGTACAAGTCTTTCCTATCGGCATTGAAAATAAGAGACTTTCTTTTCTTAAATTAGAGCAACTCCTCTTTTATTTTTCTTGTAATGCTCTTCTTCTTGCAGACTAGTTTTCTAAGTGGGGACAGCTTTTCAGCTAAGGAAGTACAATGAGACTAACTGGCTTTTGCTTTAGAAGGTCATCTTATAAAAGTGTGATATTGGGGTGAAATAGTAGAGTGGGTAAGGTGTTTGCCTCACACCTTGCACACAATTGGCCATAGTTCAATACTTGTCACCATATATAGTACCCTGAGCACTGTCAAGAATAAGCCCTGAGTACAGTGTGTGTGTGTGTGTATGTGAGTGTGTGTGTGTGTGTGTGTGTGTGTGTGTGTGGTATGTGATAGCACAATGGGCAGGGCATTTGCCTTACATGTGGCCAACTCAGATTTAATCCCTGCCACTCTATATGGTCCCCAGAATCCTTCCAGGAGTGATCCCTGAGCTCAGTGCAAGAAATAAGCTTTGAGACAGCTCTGGATATGTCCAGAAATAAACCAACCAAAAAAATATAAAGTGCATGCGGCCAACCCCAGACAGATCTGGTTCGATTCCCAGCAGCTTATATGGTCCCCCGAGCCTGCCAGGAATGTTTTCTGAATGCAGAGCCTGGACTAACCCCTGAGTGCTGCCGGGTATGACCCAAAAACCAAAACCAAAAAAAAAAGTGCAGTGAATGTCATCTCTGCTGGGCCCACACCAGAGCCTTTCCAGGCACACTGCCAGGAGTTTGTCATGTTGGCAGATAGGCCATAGGATAACTTAAACTGTTTCCAAAATGGTCTGATTACAACCAAGTTAAAGAAGTAACATGAATGGTTGGAGAATCATCTCAACAGGCTGAGCTCGAACTTTGCTTGTGGATCTGATCCTGGGCACTGTCCCTAATACCACATTGTTTCCCAAGCAATGCTGACAGCCATGCCTGAGCACAAACCCATGAATAGCTCCTGAACATGCTAGATATGGCCCAGATAAACAAATAAGGGCCAGCTAGTACAACAGATAGGGCACTTGCTTTGTACACAATCAGCAAGGTTTGACACCTGGCACCACATAGGATTCCTTGAGACCTTCAGGAATGATCCCTGAGTGCCGAGCCAGGAATATAAGCCTTCGAACAGTAGGGTGTGGTCTCAAAACAAAAACAAAAGAAAAAGAAAGAATGCATAAAGGAATAATAATTAATAATAATAATTAATAATAATAATAATAATAATAGGATGGCAACATCTAACTGTGGTTTCAATAGAATGAGCTGCAATGTCTGGTGTGCATGAATGATGTTCTGAGAGAGTATGCCTAATATAGTTTTTACAAAACAATTTTAAGTTCACATTTTCAGGACTTATTGAGTTCTTTATTTTCTTTTTCTTTTGGTTTTTGGGTCACACCCAGCAGCACTCAGGGGTTACTCCTGGCTCTATGCTCAGAAATCGCTCCTGGCAGGCTCAGGGGATCATATAGGATTCCAGGATTCGAACCACCGACCTTGTGCATGCAAGGCAAACGTCTTACCTCCATGCTATCTCTCCGGCTCCCCGAAATGTCAATTCTTTTTTTTCTTTTCTTTTCTTTTCTTTTGGTGGTGGTGGTGGTAGGTAAATGTCAATTCTTAATTAAGAATGTCAATTAAGAATTAAGGATGTCAATCTCATAAAGGGCAAAGCAAAGCAAATAAAACTCCAAGTAGGGTGCAGACAATTTTGGCCACAACTCTGTGATCCTAAGCTGAAAGAAAAGGCATCTTAGGCCTGAGGGTTGCAGAGCTCTTCCCTAAACCTGGATATAGAAGCAGGGAGTCCTCTCTCTGAAACTGCTTTAAGTAAGGTAAACTCTTTGGTAGCATCCTATGAGATGTTGTCCCCAAAGCAAAACAACAACAAATGTTGATATAGAAAAATATTGTTTTTCTACTGAAGATTTTATACCAGCCATCCCCCATACCTCCAAAATCAGTTATTATATACATGTCTTTTTCTGTTGTTCCAAATCCAAATCTCACTCTCCTTTGAGAGGTTTTGCTTAACAGACCTCATCCCTCCCCTCTTGATGGCAGCCTTCCCTGTATGACTTTTTATGACACACAGTCGGCTCATAGCATCAAGCACATAGGATCATGCGTAATTCCCACCAGCCTGTGAGCCTTTTGGTTGTATAGATTTCAGCCAGTCTGTCTTCCCAACCCAGGCTGGGAGTGATTGGCAGTAACCATGTCTGGGGCAATATTCTTTGTGGCTCAGTTATAATCCAAAAGCACCGCTTTCCTTCTAAACCCCAGGAGAGGATGTGCACTCTCAGTGGGGAGAGAAGAGAGTGATGTGGCCAGAGAGATAGCACAGCAAGTAAAACACTTGACTTGTACACAGCCAAGCAGGGTTCTATTCCCTGTGTCTCATATGGTCTCCTAAGCACCACTAGGAATAACTCTTGAGCAGTGTCAGGTGTGACTCCAAAACAAAAGCAAGCAAACAAAAGCAAGAAGAGAAGCAGACCAAGTGGAAAAGAAATACAGGGCATTGGAGGTGAACAGAAATAGTACAATAGGCAAAATGGCCTTGCACAAGGGTTCAATCCCCAGCACTCCTTTTAGTTCTTCAAGCACCACCAGGAGTGATGATCTGAGTGCAAAGCCAAAACAAAACAAAACAAAACAAAAAAAACAAAAACAAAAAGCCCTGAGCACCTTTGGATATGGATCCCAAACAAAAACCAGGTGGCCAGGGGGTGGCACAGAAAGAGGCCCACAGAGGGAGAAGACTTAATCATGACATCATGACTTATTTGTGGTAATCAGCACAATCTTTAAGGATCAAATTATAACCTAGTTTTTTTTTTCTTTTTCCTTTCAGAAAAATGGCAGACAGTTTTTCGGTAAGTGTTGTAGGGCTGTTTCAGCCATCATGCTCTTCCTAACAAGTAAAGGGTTTTGAGCGCCGTAATTTCCATACCCATGCCTTTCTTTGACTTCATCCACAGAAGAATTTGCTTAGCTGGAGTCCTACCCTTCTGCTGAGCAAAGCTGGTGTGTGTGTGTGTGTGTGTGTGTGTGTGTGTGTGTGTGTGTGTGTGTGTGTGTGTGTGTGTGTGTGTGTGAAATCCTTGGAATGCCAGCACAATACCATGCTCTAGTTCCTGATTCTGCCATGCCTCTTTATGGATGGTCGATACCTGACTCCAAACAAAAACAGAATCTACTGTGATCTAAGATGATGGGAAGGGGGAGGCAAGAATATAATAGTCATCATTTTTTTGTTTGTTTGTTTTTGGGCCACACCAACGGCGCCCAGGGGTTACTCCTGGGTCTGTTCAGAAATCATTCCTGGCTGGCTCGGTGGACCAAGCCTACATTATTTCAACAGAAGTTTCATGTTAGTCTTTGGAAGCAAATAGGGGGAATTTGGTGTGAATATGAATTTCATACTTGTGTGACTCTCTACCTCTCAGATCATAGACTCCTGCTTTTTGTTTTTAAATTTTGTTTTTGTGACTTTTTCATCTTGTAATTGTTTGTCTTTCTTTCCAGCTTAACGATGCCGTATCTGGGTCTGGAAACCCAAACCCTCAAGGATGGCCTAGTGCATGGGGAAACCAGCCTGGTGGGACTGCCTATCCCGGGGCTTACCCTGGACAGGCACCTCCTGGGGCCTACCCTGGACAGGCACCACCCGGAGCCTACCCTGGACAGGCGCCTCCCGGGGCCTACCCTGGACAGGCACCTCCTGGGGCCTACCCTGGACAGGCGCCTCCTGGAGCCTATCCTGGCCCAACAGCACCTGCTTATCCAGGATCAACTGCACCAGGTGCCTATCCTGGGCAACCAGGTGGGCCTGGGGCTTACCCTCCTTCTGGACAGCCCAGTGCTCCTGGACAGCCTAGCGCTCCCGGCACATACCCTGCTGCTGGTCCCTATGGTACTCCAGCTGGACCACTGGTAAGATGAGTGGACTATTTATCTTGTTCTGCTAAGAAAAGGACATAGTGGGGCTGGTGAGGTGGCACTAGAAGTAAGGTGTCTGCCTTGCAAGCACTAGCCAAGGAAGGAATCCGACCACGGTTAGATCCCCCAGTGTCCCATATGGTCCCCCCAAGCCAGGGGCAATTTCTGAGCGCTTAGCCAGGAGTAACCCCTGAGCATCAAACGGGTGTGGCCGGAAAAAAACACACAAAAGAAAACAAAACAAAACAAAAAAGAAAAGGACATAGTGTACTTCTGGCACACACTGCCATTAACCTGCGGGGCTCTGGCTGGGGGCTGGCTCCAGGCACCCATGAGCTTCTGGCCGTAGAAAGACCTGTAATCTTAAATTTTTCTCTGAGTCACATTTCCAGGACTAGTGGTAGAGTCTTAGTCCCCCAGACCAAAATGAGTGGGGTGAAGGTACATTCTGTGACTAAAATCAACCATGAACAATTTTGTAATGATGGTTTAAATAATTATATAAATGACAACAACAACAAAACAAGCTGTATTATGAACAATCTTGTAACCATGGTTCTAAATAAAATAATTTAAAAATGTAAAAATAAACAAGATACTAATGCTAGGGATAAAAAAACAATACATAAAAATGAGTGGTACTAAGTATGGATAATATTTGTATAGAAAGAAACTCATGCGGGGGCTGGAGAAATAGTACTGAAGATTGGGTGCTTGCTTTGCAGTTGCAAAGAATGGAACTTGGTTCCATTCTTGTTTGTTTTGGGGTCACACCCGGCAGTGCTCAGGGGTCACTCCTGACTCTACACTCAGAAATCAGTCCTGGCAGGCTCGGGGGACTATATGGGATGCCAGGATTCAAACCACTGCCCTTCTGCATGCAAGGCAAATACCTTACCTCCACGCTATCTCTCTGGCCCTTTCGTTTCATTCTTGTCACTTCATATGGTCCCGAGATCCATCAAGGTTGAGCACAGAGCCAACAGTAAACCAAGAGTTGCAGGGTGTGGTCCCCCAAACAAAAAAATCAAAAGGAGAAGCTAATGCAGAATAAAGACATCTGTAAATCAGTTTATAGACATGGAGTTATGGAGTTAGTGTCATAATAACTGGGGAATTTGGGTTATCATTAACCAAAGGTGAGTATGCCCCTTATGCCAAGTGTTCTTCTTACATAGCTGGTCTCACGGACCCAGCATCTATGAATACATGATCAAAGGGGCAGCAGCTTGATTCAGTGCTTGAGCATTTTGTATAGGTGAAGTCCTGGGTCCCATCCCTAGCACTGGTGTCTTCTACATCATCAATAGAAAATACTTTTCTTTTTAATATAAATCTTAATTTAAGCCCATGATTACAAGCATGTTCATAGTTGGGTTTCAGTCATAAACAGAATACCCCCCCAAATACTTTTATTACCAGATGGGAAATAGGTAAACAGGTGGGAAACCAGTGTCAGTTGGCTTTGAGTAATTTTTGTGATGTAAGGATTGGGCTCTTATTTGTACAGAATACACATCATTAGAGGAACAGTCCTTCAGGGAAATAGGAAGTAGGAGTGAGGAAAGTTCCACAAGTGGGTAATCAGAGGATCTCAGGATCAGAAGGTGATCCAGAAGCATCTGATGTTAGGTAGCCTAGAAGACAGTGGAGAGAAAGCAATGGGGTGCAGGGTGTGGCCTCAAGGTAAGCCTAGACCACAGGTAGAGCCCTCACCTGCTCCCCTTATAGTCACTGAGAAGTCATGGAGGTTGAGGAGAGCAGATATGAGACTGCAAGGGAAAAGAAGAATTCAGGAGTCAGATTGTGGCATTTTAAGGTGGAAATAGAGCACCAGCCCAGGGTCACCCCCAAACAGGAGTCCAGGAAGGGGAGGTAATGAAAAAGGAGGCAGGGAAGCAGCTCCCACCTGTTGGATCAGCTGTTGGATCTGCTATCCCAATCAAGAATAGGTTAGTGGAAGCACAGGACTGGTATGGGTCAGGCCTAGAGAAAAGGAGTGGGTGGTGGCTGAATCTAAGGAGAAGAGTGGGAAAAGATGAGAGGCCAAAGAGAACTTTGGAAATGGAACAGAGGTGGCTGGAACAGGTGGTGCTGGAACAGAGGCGGCTGATAACTGTCTCTGTAAAGAGTTAGGGAATGCATTGATTGGAAAGTGCATTCCACAATATTGAGGATCTGTTTCAGTTCAAAGCACACTCAGTGCAATGTGAGAATTTATGAGAACCCAGAAGCCCAGAATGTGACCTGCTGCCTGTCACAGGGAGCAGCAGTATGGGAAGTGACTTGGGTCACAAAGGCACAGAAGGTTCCCGAGGGTTCACTGCAGAAAGATACTGATCTCCCCATGGGAGTATGTTCTGCTTCTATGCTGTTTTATGGATGTCATTCTTCTCCATTGTTAGCTGTGTGTGGAAGAAGCCTTAGCTCTTAGACCCCTGGCATAATGGCTGAAAGTCTGGACAGTGGCTTCAATTAGTTATGGGTTACACATGGATTAACAGCCACTGAACCTGGGCTGAAGCGAGAGAGTACAGAGGGTAGAACACTTGCCTTGCACAGAACCATACAGGTTTGATTTCCAGAACCACATATGGTCCTCTGAGTCTCACCAAGAGTTATCCCTGAGTACAGGTCCAGGAATCAGCCCTGAGCACTGTCAAGTGTGGCTCCAACCCCTGAAAAAGTGACTGAACTCTAACAGCTTTTTGTTTCTTTCTCAGAAAACTTGACTCTGTATTGATGCAAATACTGTTTTTTTTTTTCATCCTCAGAATGTGCCCTATAACCTGCCTCTACCTACAGGAGTCAAGCCCCGCATGCTGATAACCATTATGGGTACAGTCAAGCCCAATGCAAACAGGTAAAGCAAAACTGACAAGATTGACACATTGATTGACTGCTATTTGAGTAAAGGATCCATTTAAATCTATTTTCTTTCAAACTACTTATTTAGAATCTTGGTAATTCCAGTGAGGATTATTCTCCACCAACAGAATAAGGCTTCCCACACCAAATCTTGTGCTTTCCCCATAACCAGAATATCACAGACCTACTTTGTTAAGACCCTAAGGAAAAGCAGAAAACCCCTTCTGTTGATTCTTCCTGACAGTGAAAGCCTTAGAATGAAGAAAACAGTCTTCATGATGGAATGTTTGCACCCGAGTCATATAGTTCCTAAAAGATTGAGCATGCACTTTCTGTCTAGGTGCTTATCAAAAATTAACATCACAGGGGCCGGAATGACAGTGCTGAGGTAGGGCGTTTGCCTTGCACGTGCTGACCCAGGATAGACCTGGTTTGATCCTCGATGTTCCATATAGTCCCCCAAGCCAGGAGTGATTTCTGGAGTGCATAGCCAGGAGTAACCCTGAGTGTCATCGGGTGTGATCCAACCCCCCCTCCCCAAAAATTAACATCACGGGCCTGAGAGAGGCTTGTTTACTCTGACCCCAGTTCAATCCCTAGCATCTTATATGGTTCCTCTGAGCATGCCCAGGAGTAAGTTCTTAACAGAACCAGGAATAGCCCCTAAGCACAACCCCTCCCTCACAAAATCCCCCAGAAAAGAATGTGACCAAAGATGCAGAAAAATTTTAATATGCATCAGAACAATAATACAGTGGGCAGGGTTCTTGTCTTGCATATAGTCAACACAGGTTTCATCCCAGGCACTTCATATGATCACCCGAGCTCTACCAGAAGTGATCCCTGAACACAGAACCCAGAGTTAGCCCTGAGCACTGATGGAGATGGCCAACTCTTCCCGACAAAAAGAAAATGTTTAATACATTTATCCTGCCTTAAAAAAAAAAGAGTAATGAGGGGGCTGGAGTGATAGTACAGTGTGGGTAGGGTCCTTGCCTTGCCTGTAGCATACCTGGGTTTGATGTCCAGTATCCCACAGGGTCCCCTGAGCACTGCCAGGAGTCACTACTGAGCTCAGAACCAGGAGTAAGCACTGAGCACTGCCAGAAGTAGCCCAAAACCAAACCAACTAAAATGTAATGAGGAAACATAGTCTATAACATTTATTATTATTTTGTTGTTGTTTTGGGGCCACACCTGGTGGCACTCAGGGATAATTCCTGGCTCTGTGTTCAGAAGTTACACCTGGGGGCCGGAAAGATAGCATGGACATAGGGCATTTGCCTTCCATGCAGAAGGATGGTTGTTCGAATCCCGGCATCCCATATGGTCCCCAGTGCTTGCCAGGGGCGATTTCTGAGCCCAGAGCCAGGAGTGACCTCTGAGCGCTGCTGGGTGTGACCAAACAAAAAACAAAACAAAACAAAAAAAACTCAGAAGTTACACCTGGCAGACTTGAGGGACCCTATGGGATGCCAGGGATCGAACCTGGGTTGGCCATGTATAGGGCAAAAACCCTATCCATTGTGCTATTGCTCCAGCTCCAATCTAACATTTATTAAATCAGTAATGAACATGCATTACTGACTCATGAGCAGAAAAAAACAGAAGTTTTTGCTAGTGCTTTCACTGGACCTCACAGATTTTTCCAGTTAGAACTCATTTTATGGTTTTCTACTTCCTACTGAGAAAAAGATACTTATTTTTATACTGTGCTTTTTATAAAATTATGTTTGACATAATTTTTGACATAATTGACTGAATTGTTTTTATTATCTCTGGCCTTGGGTTTCAAACAGACTTGCTTTAGATTTCAAGAAAGGGAATGACGTGGCCTTCCACTTTAACCCACGCTTCAATGAGGACAACAGGAGAGTCATCGTCTGCAATACAAAGACGGATAATATCTGGGGCAAGGAAGAGAGACAGACGACCTTCCCATTTGAAAGTGGTAAACCATTCAAAGTAAGTTACTGTTCTCATATGCTGATGGTATAGGATTGCTCACAGAAAATCACTCTGAAACACTGGTGCAGCTGGATTGAATTTCCATCTCCTCTGCTACCATATCAGACCAGCACAGCTTCTCATTCACCCAGGAGACCAGGTTCAGTAGGCAAGAATCTCCCTAGCACCATTCAATCTATGCTGTGCCTTACTGCTCCTCTGAGCTCAAGATTTTCTAGAAATGAGAAAAAATGGAATAGTTAATAAAAACAGAAATTCTTTATGATACATTTAAACTGAGAGTTCTTTAAAACCATTTGGCAATCAGGGCCGGAAAGATAGGGGATCCAAGGCATCTGCCTTGTTTGTAGTCAACCTCAGTTTAATCCCCGGCACCTTATTGGTCCCCCATGCCCAATCAAATGCTTTTCTATTATGAAAAGTAGACAATATTACATATTAGGAATACTTTTACATTTTGTCCTTTTTTTTATTCAGACAATTTTTTTAGTGAAGCAAGATAGTTTTTGTTGAGCAAAACTTGCTTAGAAAGAGGTGAGAGAAAAGGAAGAGAAGAAATGCATGTTCAAGAGAGAACATAGGCTTCTCCAGAGTGGAAATAAGCAAGGAAACAAGTGAGTGAGACACATATTCAAAGGAGAACAAAAGCTTGTAGTTCAAATGATCGTTCTTTGAATATATAAAAATATTTTTCAATCTAGTTTCAAGGCCTTTACTGGTTCTGATCCCACCAGCTCTGGTATTTACTGGCTTATAGACCATCTGTGAATAATATGAGCTCCCTGATCTAAAGAGTTTTCTCCAGTAGGACGTTCCTTCTTTATTTTTATTTTCAGGATTTTTAGGTCACAAATAATCTTCTCCTTAACGACTTCTCATACATAGCCTTCTAAAAGTTTTATCTTTGAATCACTTGGAATTTATCTTTGTGTCAAGTTACTTTGAGTTTTAATATGTCCACTAGTGATCATATAAATAAAATATTGGCCCTGTTAAGCTTAGACTAGCTTTGGAACTACAGGCATTTTTTTTTTTTTTTTTTTTTTTGGTTTTGGTTTTTGGGTCACACCTGGCAGTGCTCAGCGGTTACTCCTGGCTCCACACTCAGAAATTGCTCCTGGCAGGCTTGGGGGACATATGGGAAGCTGGGATTTGAACCAATGACCTTCTGCATGAAAGGCAAATGACTTACCTCCATGCTATCTCTCCGGCCCCTAGGCATTACATTTTTATTGAGACCTTTGTGAATACAAATCCTTCATATTTGTATTTCAGGCATATTTCAATGACAGTGAATTAGGGCCATTCCCACCACTAGTGTTGATCTCTATCCACCAGTGTTCCCAGCATGCATCCCATACCTCCACCCTTAGCCCCCTGGACTACTCATGTAATGGGTTCTGTGAAAAAGGCGGGAGCTCCTATTTAGAAGATACCAATTAAATTAAATTTAAAACGGGGGGGGGGCACGGGGCTGGAGAGATAGCATGGAGGTAGGGCATTTGCTTCGCATGCAGGACAGTGGTTAGAATCCCGGCATCCCATATGGTCCCCCGAGCCTGCCAGGAACAATTTTTGAATGTACAGCCAGGAGCAACCCCTGAGCGCTACCAGGTCTGGCCCAAAAAACAAAAAGGGGGGGGGGTAGGTGTAACAGGCTTTTTGTTTGTTTTTTTGGGCCATACCTGGTGACACTCAGAGGTTATGCCTGGCTATGCACTCAGAAATACGCTTCTGGCTTGGGAGACCATATGGGATGCTGGGGAATCGAACCAGGTCCGTCCTGGGTCAGCCGCATGCAAGGTAAATGCCCTACCGCTTGCATCACCACTCTGACCCCAAGTTTTGCTTTTATTTTTTTTTTTCTGCATAGGTGCAGTAAACATTGAAATTAGAAATTCCCTTGGCCTGAGATACAGGGTGTCTCTACTCATGAAGCATATACCGACTATATAACATATATAACTATATAACAGACTTTTGTTTGTTTTGGTTTTTGGGTCACACCCGGCAGCACTCAGGGGCACTCCAGGCTCTATGCTCAGAAATCGCTCCTAGCAGGCACAGGGGGCCATATGGGATGCTGGGATTTGAACCACTGTCCTTCTGGACACAAGGCAAACACCTTACCTCCATGCTATGTCTCCGGCCCCTATAACAGACATTTTTATTTTTTGGTTTTTGGGCCACACCCAGGGGTTATTCCTGGCTATGTGCTCAAAGTCGCTCCTGGCTTGGGGGACCTTATGGGATGCCGGGGGATCAAACCGCGGTCCGTCTTAGGCTAGCGCTGGCAAGGCAGACACCTTACATCTAGTGCCACCACGCCGGCCCCATTATAACAGACATTTTTAATGGTATTGTGTACATGTCATTTCAGATCCAAGTACTGGTTGAAAATGACCACTTCAAGGTGGCTGTCAATGATGCTCACTTGCTGCAGTACAACCATCGGATGAGAAATCTTAATGATATCAACCAACTGGGCATTTCTGGTGACATAGACCTTACCAGTGCTTCACATGTTATGATATAAGTCTAAGGGGGTTGATACTTAAAAAGAGAATTAACGTTTCACATTTAATATTCATAGTGAGTGAAATATTGTATGCAAACTCATTGTAATTTTTCTTATAAATCAGTCATTTAATAAATATTCTTATTCTATTTGTCTTTTGTTTTCTTTTCGGGCCATGCCTGGCAGTGACCAGGGCTTAGGGCTTACTCCTGGTTCTGCACTCAGGAATCCTTCCTGGTGGTGCACAGAATACCATTTGGGATGTTAAGGATTGAACCTGGGTCTGCCAAAAGCAAGGCAAAGATCCCTATCATTTGTACTATCACTCCAACCCCCTCCAGTTTTCTATTTGCTAAAATATAGTGGTTTTTTTGTTTGTTTGTTTGTTTTTGGGCCACACCTGGTGACGCTCAGGGGTTACTCCTAGCTATGCACTCAGAAATTGCTCCTGGCTTGGGGGACCATATGGGATGCCGGGGGATCGAACTGCAGTACGTCCTAGGCTAGCATGGGCAAGGCAGATGCCTTACTCCTTGTGCCACTGCTCCGACCCCTGCTAAAATATAGTTTTAAGAAAAGAAATAGGAGTGGGTGGGTGGATGCTAGAACAGTGGCTGTGGCACCCACTTTCTAGGTGTGAGGCTGTTAGGTCCACTTGATGTCTCATACTGCCTATTGCCTCCTGTCAGCTTGTTCATAATTCCTGCTTAATTACTTTCCTTCCCTGTTCTTAATTTCTGCAATTTAGGGACAGGCTAAACTATATTCCCCTGCATTGAGACTTCACATTCTTTCTCTCATATTCTAAATATCACAGATAAGTGAGATCATCCAGAAACTTCTTTCTGACTCATTTCACTTAATATGATACACTCTAGTTCCAAGCTATCACAAATTTTCATTTCATCATTCTTTGCAGCTGCATAGTATGCCATTGAGTAGATGTACTACACCTTCATTATTCATGCATCCGCCACAGAACACATTAACACAACTTTCATCTCTAATAGCAAGCCAAAATGCAAGAAAAATTCAAAATTAGGATGATACACCTTCATCGTACAAAAGATCAAAATATGAATTTGTTTCCACAATATACTTCAACACACTAATTGTCACAAGTTGGGATCTCTACGAAGTAAATTTGAATACAAGTAATTCAAGCAAATGCTCCTGCAACAAACAGTTGTGGGGCTGAGAGTTGACCATTCATGCCTCAGTCCTCTCCTATCGGGTTCTGAAGCTGGGGTGACCTGTTAGGATGCTGAGAAGGGGAAGTCCTTAACATCCGCATTCAGTCTGGGTAAAGGAATCTATGAACCTGAGAGGATAAGCACAGATAGGCTGCCAGCAAAAGAAATGCTATTTCAAAGTTAAAAATTCCTTATCCTAACATTTTGGCTTTTGACTGTTCTGGAATAAACAAATGGAAGAACTAAGCTTTGGAGAAAAGTGGAGAATTTGGTTTACACAAACCCACTTACATCCTCTGGTTACTTTGTAAAAATGAACATATTAATCATGAAATAGTTTTCAAAAGGCTATCATATGTGGGGCAAGAGGAAAAAAGGTTATCATATGGCAGGTCCTTAATACACAGGCATTCCCAGTTGACTTTGAAAATTCAATCTTGGAAACATTTTTCATAAATGAAAGCAATATCCTTTATTGTGTCTTCAAATATTTGCCTAATATCAAATGATGCGAGGATTCAAAAGCCTAAAAACTCTCTACCTATAAGAGACAAAAATGACCTGAGTAAAGAGCAAGGAGGGCTCAAGCACAGCTGGGTGTGGCCCCTCAAAACCAAATGCTCCACCCAAAACCAAGTGCTCCACCCTAAACCCACAGGAAAACAGCCCCCATTCCTACCCCAAAAGAAAAAAAAAATTATCTTTTGGTACAACTAGAATACAAGTAGGTTTTCTGAGAACATTCTTCTAAGCCAGCAGACTTCACATAAGTTACAGTTCACCTGAACCTCAGCCTTTTCTTGCCACAAGTTAGTACGTTTTCCTTCCTCTGACAAAAAAAAGTAGATGTGTTTTTTTCAATAACTGCAAATTTTAAGGGGCCACCCACAAGTCACTGTTTGGCAGATACCTTTGCACTGAGAAATAACTAGATTTAGTATGAGCTTTGGTTATACTAGTCTGCCAGAAGCCATTGTTCTCTTCTACAATGGGATAGGTATGAGTTTATAAAAGAAAATGTTTCAGGGCTGAGGAGATAGCTAGAAAGGGTGGATCACATTCCACACCCCCCCCCAATTTTTATTATAACACCATAATTTAACAAGTTGTTCATAATACACTAGTTTCAGAAATTAAATGTTCAAACATCATTTCCGTTATCAGTGTGACCTTTCCTTCACCAGTGCCCCAATTTCCCACCCACTACCATAACCTGCCCATGCAAGCACAAACTTACTTCACACACACACACACAAACCAAACAAAAACCCTCAAATCTATCTCAGCATAGTAATTATTGATATAATCCTCTTCGAGGGAAGAAGGTTATTTCCTGGGCTGTAAAGTCAAGGGGAAAATAAAAACAACAAAAAAACAAAACCGGGCCGGAGAGATAGCACAGCGGCTACAACACCAAAGGTGGTTGGTTCGAATCCCGGTGTCCCATATGGTCCCCCTGCCTGCCAGGAGCTATTTCTGAGCAGCCAGCAGGAGTAACCCCTGAGCATCGCCAGGTGTGGCCCAAAAACCAAAAACCAAAAACAAAATTCAAAAAAATACTTCCCAGGGGGGTTTGTGGGAATCTCTAATCGTTAATGGAATGCTCTAATAATTAACCATTTGAAATTGCAAAAAAGTCAAAAAAGAAAACTGAATAGCATTACATAAATAAGCCAATATTAGGTGTGAACATTAATATATCTAAGAATTTAACAAACGACATCTAAAAATTTAAATTAAGAACACACAAAAAAAAAAGAAAAGGGGCCGGGCGGTGGCGCTAAAGGTAAGGTGCCTGCCTTGCCTGCGCTAGCCTTGGACGGACCACAGTTCGATCCCCCGGTGTCTCATATGGTCCCCCAAGCCAGGAGCAACTTCTGAGCACATAGCCAGGAGTAACCCCTGAGCGTTACCGGGTGTGGCCCAAAAACCAAAAAAAAAAAAAAAAAAAAAGAACACAGTATAGGGGCTGGAGCAGTGGTGCAGGGTGTAAGGCATCTGCCTTGCATGCGCCAGCCTAGGATAAACCGTGGTTTGATACCCTGGCGTCCCATATGGTCCCCCAAACCAGGAGCCATTTCTGAGCACATAGCCAGAGTATCGCCGGGTGTGACCCCCCCACAAAAAAAAACACCCCAAAAAACAGTATAAAAAGATCCTTTTTTTTTTTTTTTTGGTTTTTCGGGCCACACCCGTTTGATGCTCAAGGGTTACTCCTGGCTAAGCGCTCAGATATTGCCTCTGGCTTGGGGGGCACCATATGGGACGCCAGGGAATCGAACCGCAGTCGTAATCTTTCCTTGGCTAGCTCTTGCAAGGCAGACACCTTACCTCTAGCACCACCTTGCCGGCCCCAAAAGATCCATTTTTTAAAGAAACATTCAATGTATTCTGATTAAATCAAATATTAAGCTCTCAATTAAGCAACATTATTTATACATTTAAGTGAGATGCAAGACATACAACATGTTTTATTCTGTGCGGTTAATGTATAAAATGTCCCCACTTCCTTAAAACAGTACTATATCTAAAATATGCAGATGGCTGGTCCGATGGCAGTGGTTTATCAGAACTTATTAACGTTAGTATCATAAAAGTTGGTATATAACCCCCCCCACTGCTCAATTTGACTGGCTTTAAAATAAAATAAAATAAAATATGCAGATGAACAAGGACCGTGAGGAACCAGACATTCTCTCTCTCTATATATATATATGTGAACAAAAGTGATACAAAAATACACACGTCATTCAACTTGTCAATAACCCAATAGTTTATTACAGCACTGATAAAACAAAGACAAAAACTGGGACTTATTTTCAATTAAGAATCTTCTGACTGTTCTCTAGTGGGAGGCCTCAAAGGTGAGAAGGTGATGAGGTTGCCACCAAAGGAAATGTGCCTGGAGTTGCCCTGGTGTCTCCTCTCCACAGGTGCAAACGGATTACCACAGCTGAGGCGGGACTAGAAACACATTCAAAGACATCACTCAAGCCAACAGTCAGATTTTTTCATCCACAAAGTCTTCAACATTGCAAGTTCATAGGAGTTTATTTAATAACAGAAACATTTTCCCTACATAATAAATTATAGTTATACTACATGGCTGCAGATGTGGTTTTGCTTATAGTAATTTTTAACTGAAAAGGCATGTTAATAATGTTCAATGATATGATGATTTCCACAGAATATAGAAGATGAATAAAATTGAGACCATGTTTTTTTTTGTTTTTTGGTTTTTGGGCCACACCAGGCGGTGCTCAGGGGTTACTCCTGGCTGTCTGCTCAGAAATAGCTCCTGGCAGGCACGGGGGACCATATAGGACACCGGGATTTGAACCAACCACCCTTGGTCCTGGATCGGCTGCTTGCAAGGCAAACACCGCTGCGCTATCTCTCCGGGCCCAAATTGAGACCATGTTTAAGCTACTTGTGTAGACTCCATAAAGGCTAATTTACCTAATGACACTAAACAGGCCCATCACAAGGGAGTCCTATTGGACCAATCAAAATTATTTCCCCATCAAATCCTACTTCAGTTTCAAATGATACCACGGAGCAATAATCTGGTAAAGCAACTTTACTCCATGCCCTAAAATTATCCCAGAGCCAGAAAAATAGCTCAAGTGGCAGAATGCATGTCCAGCATGTGCAGGCCTCTGACCACTGCCAGGAGCAGTTTGCCAGGCAAGAACCCTGCCTGCTGTATTGTTTCTCAGCCACCTTGGTTCATGCCTTAATCAGGGGTCTCAAACTCGTGGCCCTCCGTATAACATTTTGTGGCCCTGCCCTAGCCTAGAGGACTCTTTTTTTGTTTTGTTTTGTTTTAGTTGTTTGGGTCACACCCCACAATGTTCAAGGCTTACTACTGACTTTGCACTCAAGGATCACCCCGACTTTGCCTACTGCAGCCCCCAGGTAAATTGAGTTTGAGCTGCCTTAAGTCATAGATCAGCAGAACAAAGCATTCACAAGTCAAATATGGGGACAGATCGATCAGATTTATATAAATTGTTTGTAGTCCCTGACTTCAGCTCTTATCCTAGAATCAAAGAGATTAAAGAACAAGAAATGACAGAGGGTGGGTCTCAGTGAGGTACTTCATTCTGCTGTGGGCCAGTCCAAAGAAAGATGAAAACAAGGACAGAGTGATAGTACAGCGGCCTTGCAAGTGTCTCGACTCCAGGTTCAATCCCCAGAATGCCAGACAGTCTCTCAAGCCCACCAGAGTGATCCCTGAACAAAGAGCCAGGAGTAAGCCCTGAGCAGCACCCTGGTGTGGCCCAAAAACAACAACAACAACAAAACCAAAAAAGGAAAAGATTATTAAAACAAAAGAAATAAAAGGAATTAGTGTGTAAGGAAGCCAAATATCTGTCAGGTTTCACAATCGTATCTTTACCTTAATGAATATTTTTTTACCTTAATGAATTTTTAATAGTATGTGATCAAAGACTGGCAAATCATGGCAATTCTCTAAATTAGCATTTAGGGATTTAGCATCTAGTCCTGAAAATTTTCAAAGATATGGCTGTACACCAGAGTTTTTGACCCTGTAACAAGTTAAAGTCACCTGATAAAAAAAAATGCTCCAGGAGCTGGAGCTATCTACAGTATAGTGGGTAAGGTGTTCCTTACATGATCCTGAACCAAATTCAATCTTCAGCATCTCCTATGGTCCCTCAACCAATGCCATGAGTGGTTCCTGAGTGCAGAGTCAGGAGTAACCCCTGAACACTTCTGTATGTGAACCCAAATAAACAAAAGTCTGTTCCAGATAATAAAAATATCTGGAAATGATGGGGCTGGAGAGAGAGCATGGAGGTAAGGCATTTGCCTTGCAATCAGAAGGTCAGTAGTTCAAATCCCAGCATCCCATATGAGCCTGCCAGAGCGCTGCCGGGTGTGACCCAAAAACCAAAAAAAAAAAAAAAAGGGCCCGGAGAGATAGCACAGTGGCGTTTGGCTTGCAAGCAGCTGTTCTAGGACCAAAGGTGGTTGGTTCAAATCCCGGTGTCCCATATGGTCCCCCCGTGCCTGCCAGGAGCTATTTCTGAGCAGACAGCCAGGAGTCACCCCTGAGCACCGCTGGGTGTGGCCCAAAAACCAAAAAAAAAAAAAATCTGGAAATTAGGCTGAAAAATCAATGTAATTGGGCAAGTGAGCACTGCTGCTCGTATCATATCATATGCTCATAATCATATCATAATGCCAACATATAGGAATATAAAACAGCTTTGTCTGAAGAGAAATTTTCCCACTTCATAAGGAAAATCAAAAGAATAGAGTTCAACAGTAGAGTACTTGCTTTCTAAGTCAATTCCTAGTACAAACAATCACACAAAATGGGGGAAAGTTTCTCAAATTTAGTGTTCTCTTTATAAGAGCATAAATATGTGCACTGTAAGCATTATGTACCCAAGTGCTGGATAATAAACTTAAATGGGAGTAAGGCCAAAGATACAGTATTAAAGTTAGGTCACTTGGTTGCACACAAATGACCTGAATTTAATCCCAGCATGCCGCTGGTCTCCTGAGCACTGCTAAGGGTGATTCCTGAGCACAGAATCAGGAATAAGCCCTGAGAAAGGCCCCTACTTTTCCCCAATAATAACAACAACAAAAAAATTTTTTTGGCCACACTCAGTGGCACTCAGTCATCACTCCTGGCTCTGTGCTCAGTCATCACTCCTGGCAGGCTTGGGGGGCATTCTGAGATGCCAGGGAGTGAACCTGGGTCCATCCTGGGTAAGTGATGTGCAAGGCAAACACCCTACCAACTGTGCTATTACTATGCCCCCCAATTTTTTTTTTCTTAAAATAAATTAACTTGGTAGCTTTCACAGGAAAACTTTACAGAATGGTGAATTATATGATTGAGAGTTAGAGGCAAACAGTCACTAAAGAGACCAGGAGAGTTTCCAAATAAGATAGCAGAAACATAAGTAAAGGCACCTAAAAGAAACAGAATAAACGGGGCCAGAGAGATAGCATGGACGTAGGGCATTTGCCTTGCATGCAAAAGGATGGTGGTGTGAATCCAGCATCCCATATGGTCCCTGAGACTACCAAGAGCAATTTCTGAAAATAGAGCCAGGAGTAACCCCTGAGTACTGCCGGGTGTGACCCCCCCCAAAAAAAAACAAAACAAAACAAAACAAAAAACCAGAATATAAGAGAAGCCAGAGCAGTGGTGCAAGCGGTAAGGCGTCTGACTTGCACATGCTAACCTAGGACAGACTGCAGTTTGATCCTCCGGAGTCCCATATAGTCCCCCAAGCCAGGAGTGATTTCTGAGCGCATAGCCAAGAGTAACCCCTGGGTATGACCCAAAAACAAACAAAAACAAGAAACAAAAAAAACCCCCCAAAAACCACAAAACGTACAAAATCTTCAAAGACGTTCTAGCTCATTGACCCATTGAAAAAAAAACTTCTGACCATGCATAGCCCTCATGACTGGCTTTCTTGTTGTGGTAGAGGAGACAGTTCTGACTATCTGTTTTCCTGATGGTAAGCTATTTGTAGCCGATCGAGTCATTCTTTTTTGTCTTTTGGGCCACACGGCTACACTCCGGGGTTACTACTGGCTCTGTATTCAGAAATCCTCAGGAGACTCTTCAGGGGACATATGGGATACCAGGAATCAAAGTTGGGTCTGTCCTGGGTTGGCCACATGCTAGACAAACGCCCTACTGTTGTGCTGTCTCTCCAGCCCCCAAGATACAGGTTTTAAACTGTACACAGATGAGTAATATTTTATAAATTTATAACACATATTTTTCAAAAAAAGTTATAAAACTTACAGAATCAAGAAGGTTGCATTCAGTAGAGATCTTTTTGTTGTCAAATGGTACTGGAAAACAATAGAATAATTTTTAGTATTTTAAGATTTTTAAACCCCCCCCTCCCGTTTGGTTTTTGGACCATACCCAGGGGTTCCTCCTGGCTCTGTGTTCAATAATTTGGTATTTTTGTTTCTTTTTGGTTTGGTTTCTTTTTGTTTTTTTGGGTCACACCCGGCAGCGCTCAGGGGTTACTCCTGGATCTATGCTCAGAAATCGCTCCTGGCAGGCTTGGGGGACTATATGGGATGCCGGGATTTTTGAACCACTGTCCTTCTGCATGCAAGGCAAACACCTTACCTCCATGCTATCTCTCCGGCCTCTTGTTTTTTTGTTTCTAAGTCACACCTGGTGGTACTTTGGGGTTACTCCTGGAAGAAATCAATCCTGGCAGGCTGGGGACCATATGGGATGTCAAAGATCGAATCCTGGTTCATTGTGTGCAAGGCAAATGTCCTACCCACAGTGCTATCACTCCGGATCCTCAAGAATTATTACTGGTGGTATATGGGGGACCATATGGGATGGCCAACTAGACAAACTACAACACAAGCACCCTCTCACTATACTATTTTTCCAGTTCCTATTTTATTTTTAATTTGGGGGGAGCACAGGAGGTTTAGACATAACCAGCTATGCTCTGTATTCAGGAATTACTCCTGGCAGTGCTTTGGTGGACCATACGGAATGGTGGAGATTGAATTTGGGATAGCTGAGTACAAGGGAAATGTTCAACCTGCTGTACTATTGCTCTAGCCTTCTGACTTTAAATAAAGTTTATTTACTTATTTGGTTTTGGACCACAACTAGCATGTTCAGGGATTACTTATGGCTCTGCACTCAGTGATCATTCCTAGTGGTGCTTAAGGATATAGTGGGTATTCCTGAAAAGTGCCCTAACTACTGTGCTAGGGCTCTGGCCTCCTTTCTAACCTTTTTAAAGAATATTTTCAATGTTGCAACAGTGAACACAACCATTAAGTTCCATACAGAAAATCCTAGAACAAAAATATGGATCATTGTATGCTATACCATTTAAAAAATTTTTTTTAGGTCTTTTGTCTTTTGGGCCATCCCCATTTGACACTCAGGGATTACTCCTGGCTGTGCACTCAGAAATTGCTCCCAGGGGTCGGAGAGATAGCATGAAGGTAAGGTGTTTGCCTTGCATGCAATAGGATGGTGGTTCGAATCCCGGCATCCCATATGGTTTCCCGAGCCTGCCAGGAGCGATTTCTAAGCGTAGAGCCAGGAGTAAGCCCTGAACGCTGCCGGGTGTGACCCAAAAGCCAAAAAAAAAGAAATTGTTGGCCGGGCGGTGGCGCTGGAGGTAAGGTGCCTGCCTTGCCTGCGCTAGCCTAGGACGGACCGCGGTTCGATCCCCCGGCGTCCCATATGGTCCCCCAAGAAGCCAGGAGCAACTTCTGAGCGCATAGCCAGGAGTAACCCCTGAGCGTCACAGGGTGTGGCCCAAAAACCAAAAAAAAAAAAAGAAATTGTTCCTGGCTTGGGGGAACCATATGGGATGCCAAGGGAATTGAACTGGTCCATCCTAGGCTAGCGTTTGCAAGGTAGACACCTTACCTCTAGCACCACTGCTCTGGCCACACTATAGCATTTAAAATAAAATACTCACCTGTGGGACAATAGCAATAGCAGTGAGAAGAGCATTTGCTTTGGAAGAGGCTGACCTGGCTTCGATCCCCAGCATTCATCCTATATGGTCCCCTAAGCCTGTCAGGAGTAACTTTTAAGCACTGAGCCAGAAGTATCCCCTGAACCCTACTGATAATGCCTCCCCGAAATTCTCACCCCAAACTTAAATGAGTCTCAAGGATCAGAGCAATAGTACAGCAAGAAGGGTGCTTGCCTTGCATGTTGCCATCCTAGGTTAGATTCCTGAATACATATCAAGGAGTAAGACCTGAACACCACTGGGTATGGTCCCCAAAACAAAAACTGTTCAAGGGGGCTGAAAGTGGGTGGAGGCAATTGCCTAATATATGGCTGAACCAGGTTTAACCTCGAAGACCTTCTAGGAATGATTCCAGAGCATGGAGTCATGAGCAAGATCTGAGCATCATTGAGTGTGGCCAAAATAAATAAATAAATAAATAAAAAATCCCCCTCAAAGTCTTCAGGGTCAAGGAGAGAGCTCAAGTGATAGAATACAATCAGGTATGTACAAAGTCTGGTGCTCCTTCCTCAGCCTATACATCATCCTCCCACACTAGCTGTGATCCTGACTACCAGTCCACACAGCCAAGAGGGGCTGAGTCTGACCCTTTCTTATCAAAACCAATCAACCAGTACAATAAAAGCCTTGATTTATTTAACAGTCTATTTTAATATATCAAAAATACCTCATCTAGGCTGCAGATAGAACAGGATTTTGGCACTTGCCTTGCATGCAGCTGATCTGGTTCAATTCCTGACCCTGTATATAGCACTGCTAGGGGTCACCCTGAGCACTGAGGCAGAAACATCCCTGGGTATGGCTCCAACCCCACTCCCCAAAAAACCCCAACCATACCTGGCTGAGAAATTGCTGCTGGTGATGTTTGTCCGGGAAGGTCTACCTTAGTCCTGCCCTCACACACGGCTTTGCTGGCAGACTTTGGTGTTTTAATTTTTTGAGATTCCGAAGAGATAGAAAGCCCTAAAAGATGATGAAACTCACTTCAATATCCTAAAGTTCTCTCATTTGTTTTTCATTTTAACTAGGAAGGCAGGACTAGTTGCCCCCCCCCCCCACACACACACACTCACCGCTAACTAGCCTCTTTCTCCTGCAAAGTTATGTTAGTTAAAAATTAAATGTCTGGGGCCAGAGAGATAGCACGGAGGTAAGGAGTTTGCTTTTCATGCAGAAGGTCATCGGTTCGAATCCTGGCATCTCATATGGTCCCCCGTGCCTGCCAGGAGCAATTTCTGAGCATGGAGCCAGGAGTAACCCCTGAGCACTGCTGGGTGTGACCCAAAAGCCACAAAAATAAATAAATAAATAAATAAATAAAAATAAATAAAATTAAATGTCTAGGGCCGGAGCAATAGAGAAGCAGTAGAACGTTTGCCTTGCATATGACTGATCCAGCATGGACCTTGGTTCAATCCTGTGGCACCCCATATGGTCCCCCAAGCCAGGAGTGATTTCTCAAGCGCATAACCAAGAGCAACCCCTGGTCTTCACTGGGTGTGGCCCAAAAACCAAAGAAAAAAAATGTCTAGGGGCTGGGGAGATAGCACAGTGGTAGGGCATTTGCCTTGAACAAAGCAGATCCAGAGCAGATGGTGGTTCGAATCCCGGTATCCCATATGGTCCCTCTGTGCCTGCCAGGAGTGATTTCTGAACACAGAGCCAGGAATAACCCGAGCGCCGCCAGGTGTGACCCAAGAAAACAAAACAACAAAAAACACCAAAAATAAACAAACAAAAAATTAAATGTCTAGGAGCCAGAATGATAGCACAGCAACAAGGCATTTGCCTTGCATGCAGCTGACCTGGAACAGAGCCAGGTTCGATCCCTAGCATCCCAGATGGTACCCCAAGCCTGCCAGGAGCGATTTCTGAGCCCAGAGCTAGATGTAATCCCTGAGTGTCAATGGGTGTGGCCCAAAACCCCCCCCCCAAAATGTCTAGGACTTTCAGTTAAATAAATACAATAAAAATATAAATAGGGGCCAGAGCGGTGGCGCAAGCGGTAAGGCGTCTGCCTTGCTGCGTTAGCCTAGGACAGACTGCAGTTAGATCCCCCGGCGTCCCATATGGTCTCCAAGCCAGGAGTGATTTCTGAGCACATAGCCAGGAGTAATCCCTGTCACCGGATATGGGCGGCCCCCCCCCCCCAAATATATATAAATAGAGAAGATACCCCCATGAAACTGTTCTTTCTTAAAGGTTTACTGCTAAATTAGTAACAGACCAAATTAAAAGGTATATTGTTACAAAGACGAAGCTGACCAAGCAAGAGCCCATCGAGCAGAAAAATCACTTAAATCAGAAAAATCATCTAGATCAATTTTCTATGAAAAATAGTTAGTTGAAAAACCTGAGCTGCAAAATTAAGATAACAGTTCCTAAAAGAATCAAAAAATACTTTTACTAAATAACTTTTTTTAAAGGGAAGACTGGTATTTTATTTATTGATTTATTTATGGTTTTGATGCCACACCAAGTGGCACTCAGGGGTTACTCCTGGCTCTGTGCTCAGAAATTTCTCCTAACAGGCTCAGGGACACTATATGGGATGCTGGGGATCTAACCCAGGTTGGCCACATGCAAGGCAAACACCCTACTTGCTGTGCTTTCACTCCAGCCCCTATTGAATAACTTTTTATTTTACAAACTTTAGGATTATACCCAGTAACTCAGGGCTCCTTCCTGCTAGGTCTCAGGGTGCTGGGGATTGCCACACGAGAGGCAAGTGCCCCACCCACTGTACTATCTCTCTGGCTTTGAGTATTTTAAAATGAGGGAATTTATAGATGATAAAAAAAACCCTCAGCTTCTCTAAGTTTCATATCTGAAGAGGCAGTGTTGTATGATGTCTGAATCCTTTGTGTCTTCCCTTCCTTGCAATGGCAGGAATTGAATCCAGGGCTTCCTACATAAGTGCAACTACTCAGTCATAATTCCACACCTTTAATTCTTCCTTTGCATCTGAAAGACCAAATCAACTCCTAACTAACCTAAAGAAAATCACCCCAGGTGCTGGAGCGGTGGCGCAGGGAGTAAGGCATCTGCCTTGCAAGCGCTAGCCTAGGACAGACCACAGTTTGACTCCCTGGCGTCCCATATGGTCTCCCAAGTCAAGAGCGATTTCTTTTTTCTTTTCTTTTTTTTTTTTTTTTTTGGTTTTTGGGCCACACCCGGCGATGCTCAGGGGTTACTCCTGGCTCTCTGCTCAGAAATAGCTCCTGGCAGGCACGGGGGACCATATGGGACACCGGGATTCGAACCAACCACCTTTGGTCCTGGATCGGCTGCTTGCAAGGCAAACGCCCCTGTGCTATCTCTCTGGGCCCGATTTCTTTTTTCTTTTTTAAATCACACCTGGCAGTGTTCAGGAGTTACTCCTGGTTCTACACTCAGAAATCGCTCCTGGCAGGTTTGGGGACCATATGGTATCCCAGGATTTGAACCACCATCTTGCATGCAAGGCAAATGCCCTACTTCCATGCTATCTCTCTGGCCACAACCAAGAGCAATTTCTCAGCGAATAGCCAGGAGTAACCCCTGAGTGTCACCGGGTGTGGTACAAATCCTCCAGCCAAACACAAGAACAATACCTAACTTCTCATACTGCCATGGAATCCCTTAATCTCCTAGAATACTGTGGCCTATCTTACATTTTGCAGGGAAAGAAGCATAACATGTAAAAATTCTAAGAACATATAAAAAATTCTAGAAGCTAAATCTCACTTAATGCAGTCTCATCAGACTCATCAAACTGTAATCTGCACATGTCTGTGAGAGAGCAGCTATAGTCAATTTTCCAGGAGTCAGAGAAAATTTACTGTGTGAAAACACTTTTTCACCTCTATACACGCTCATCAAACCCAAATAGTTCTCTTAAGTAATGTCAGCAGAAAAACTGACCTGAGAATGATTTAACAGGACTTTCCACTCTGAAAAACCCAGCATCAAACACTACTTTATCCACTTCCTTTGGCTTTATAGAGTTTGCCACCTCAGCACGTTCTTCCTGTTTAATTTTCTCTCTCATTGCATTTTTTATGGCAGCTAGGCGATTTCTAGCAGCAATTCTTGCACTGTCGTCCTGTTTGGGTTGACTTGCTATTTTTGGGACAACTTTTTTCTGCAAAGAAAAATTATGACACTTATGAATGTTACTTATAAAAAAATAAACTATATGAGCGAGACACTTGTCCAGTTCCTAGTGAGAAAAATGCAGGTGGTGAAATGTAAAGAACAAAGTAAATATCTGCCTTCAAAAGAACTCATAATTTCATTAAAAAAGCAAGATAAAGCTGTAAGAGATAAACTCAAGAGGGTTAGAAAATACAGGATAACACAAATCAGTCTTCAGAGGCATCAAGAAATGTTTATAGGAAGCAGGATTCAAGCTGAAATCATGTGGAGTAAACAGATGAGCTGAGAAAAGAGCATATTTGTCAGCCCAAATGGAAAGAAGGTTCAGAGGAGGAAGTAAGGACAAGTCACAGCTAGTGAAAGGGAATTATAAAGTCCCTTACCTGTAATGATAAAGGAGCTACATTTATACAGAGTCAAAGGAACAGAGAAACCAAGGATGAATTTTAATCTGGAGATTAACATAAATGGACCTCTGATTTGGAAAGGACACTGTCAAAAGCCTGGAGAAAGAACTGGTTATAAGTTAGCAAGGAGACTAAGGTGAGACTAAGTATTAGTACAGGTACTTGTACTAAGCATTAGTATTATAGATACAGATGTTAATGTGTAGGGTAGAGATGGTGACAGAAAGAACCAGGGGGCCGAAGTGATGGCACAGTGGGTAGGGTGTTTGCTTTGCATGCAGCCAACCTCAGGTTCATTACTTTTTTTTTTTTTTTTTTTTTTTTTTGGTTTTTGGGCCACATCCAGTGATTCTCAGGGGTTACTACTGGCTATATGCTCAGAAATCGCTCCTGGCTTAGGGGACCATCTGGGACACCGGGGGATTGAACCTTGGTCCATCCTAGGCTAGCATGGGCAAGGCAGATGCCTTACCACTTGTTCCACTGCTCCGACCTCAGCAGTTATTCCTAAATGCAGGACTAGGAATAATCCCTGAGTACAGCTGGGTGAGTCCCAAAAAGCAAAAAAGAAAGAAAAATAAAAGGGAAAAAAACAGGGGTCAGAGAAATAGTATAGTGGACAGAGCAATCCAGGTTCAATTCCCAGTGCCTCATATGGTCCTGAGTCTACCAGGAATAATTCTTGAGAGCAGAACCAGGAGCATTGAAACTCTGAGGAGTAACCTCTAGGTTTGGTCCCAAAACAAAAGAACCAAAGTAAACCTTGACAATGACATAATGACCCCATTGCAAGATATGATGGGTTTCACAAATTTTCTTTTAATGAACTTTTTTCAACATTTTATTACTTATTATGTTTAGTTGTACCAAGTAGTATGAACAGCTCTGTAAACCACAGTACCAAAATAAAGAAATAATAATGAAATAAGTAGGCAAGGGAAGCTGATGGAAAGAGAGGGGAGTTGAGAGGAATTCTGAACATTATAAACAACTAAGGAATAGAAAAGTAATCTTGCAAACATGACTGCAGAATAGATATGGAGGGGGCTGGAGCGGTGGAGAAGTCATAGGGCACTTGCCTTGCATCCTATATGGTCCCCCAAGCCAGGAGCGATTCTGAGCGTATAGTGAGGAGTAACCCCTGAGCATCACTGGGGATGAAGCTTAGAAATCGCTTCTGGCTTGGGGGACCGTATAGTACTCTGGGGGATCGAACCACTCTCTATCCTGGGTCAGTCGTGCACAAGGCAAACGCCCTACCACTTTGCCACTGCCCCAGCCCCACAATCACCGATCTTTTCTGTCAAGTATTTAGACATGTTTAAAGGTCTTTATTTATAGTTAAAAGCAAAACTAAACCTGTGATGTCTCTTCTTGCTTTGGTTATCTGTACTACCCTGTTCCATTTTTTATTCCAAGTTACAGACTTCCTGAAAATGTTTCAAAATTCTGTCCTTTTGTTTCTCCAATTTGCAGTGCAACTTCATCCCTCACTATGCTTCTAGAACTGTTATCACTAATGACATGATCCACCAGTTGTTGAAGTTATTAAGGACTTAATTGTAAGAGCTTATTCTTTGCAGTATTAAGTGGGATCTCTTTTTTTTTTTTTTTTGGTTTTGGGTCATACCCGGCAGCACTCGGGTTACTCCTAGCTCTACACACAGAAATCGATCCTGGCAGGCTCAGGGCTCCGAGATTCGAACCACCATCCTTCTGCATGCAAGGCAAACACCCTGCCTCCATGCTATCTCTCCAACCCCAAGTGGGATCTCTTTTTTTTTTGTTTGTTTTTGGGTCACACCCGGCAGTGCTCAGGGTTACTCTTGGTTCTACACTCAGAAATTGCTCCTGGCAGGCTCGGGGGACCATATGGGATGCCAGTATTCAAACCACCATCCTTCTGCATGAAAGGCAAATGCCCTACCTCCATGCTATCTCTCCGGCCCCAAGTGGAATCTCTTTTACTTGAAATTATATTCTACTGATTTTCCTCCTTTCTCCATATCTATTCTTTTGTTTTGTGTTTTTTGGGCCACACTCACTATGATTCTAGAATTGTTATCGCTAATGATATGATCCACCAGTTGTTGAAGTTATTAAGGAGTAACCCCTGAGTGTCACTGTGTGTGGCCCAAAATCAAAACAAAACAAACAAAAAAGATGGGTGATTGATAGAAAACAAGGTTGAAGAAGTCAATTTGTTTCACTAATTCAATAATCTCAACAGTAGGAGCTAAAATGGGGGGAGAGAGACACCTAGTGATAAACAGTAGAAATACAAGGCTCTGATGAAAAGCTCTTTAGAGGTAGTCATGATCCAAACCACCAGATGCTATTACCGGTAACTTTTCCAAAATTGAGCCTCATAAATGATACCTAAAGTAATTTAGAATGATCAATCAGTCTCCACTCTTTAGAACTGAAATTTAATTTCATTAATGTCCTCAAGGTTTCTGTGATGTAATTCATTAGTAAAAAATTACAATAAGGTTCTTTTAGTATTCTAACATCTTAAACACCAAGGTAGGACTAACAGTTTCTATTTAGAGTGCTATATCATAATAAAGCACAACTTTCTGGCTATAATCTAGGATAATTATGGATTTTTTTTTTCAGGGGAGAGTGCTAACGCAGTCCCTCACTACCACAAATTTCCCACATTTGGGGAAATCGCAGGGGTCAGCACATCTGGAGTGCAATGGATAAGCCTTGCCCTGGGGAAACCACCTTCGTGATCATGGTATCTCCCCTCCCAGGTAAGTATAATTATGGATTTTTTAAATAGATAAATATGCAGTGTGCTGTGTTGATTTATAAAGTCTCCATCTGAATCAGAAACTTTGAATCCAAAAATATTACTAGAAAAAAATGACTACAAAGAAGTTGTTCATGAAAAAGTGGAATATGGGAGCAGGCACTGCCAGGGTGTGGCCCACGTTGCCCTCCACAAATATTAAAGAATAAAATGTATCATACTAACCAAAAATTTTTTATAAAAGCAGTATCAAGGGACCGGAGAGATAGCATAGAGTTAAGGAGTTTGCCTTGCATGCAGAAGGACAGTGGTCCATCCCATGTGGTCCCCTGAGCCTGCCAGGAGCGATTTCTGAGAAAGACCCAGGAGTAACCCCTGAGCACTGCTGGGTAACCCCCCCAAACCCTCCCAAATAAAATAAAAAATAAAAGCAGTATCAAGAAAATTTATATAGTAAAGAAGACAGATAGTACTCAGTACAATAATCAAGAGTTGGAATCAACTAAGTTGTTCAGTGACAAATGAGTGGATCATGAAGATGTGGCACATATATACAACAGAACACTACATAGCTGTAAGGAATGATGTAATCAAGCACTTTAATTCAAAATGGAACTGGAAGATATCAAGTTAAATTAAGTAAGGATAAATACTGGATATCACTTATATGTGGTACTCAGAATAACTGCATGAGGGAATGCAATGGCTTAAGTGGTTGTCCAGAACACTCTTGGCCTCAAAGTATAGAAAGAAGGAAATTATCACATCCAAACAGAGAAATCGACCAAAATAGCTAGGTAAATAAAAATAATAATAACAATAATAAATGAAGGTAAGATATATATATAAAAAATAACCAAGGTTTTGTGTGTTTTTTTGTATTTTTGTTTTTTTCCCTCCTGCCCTGGCACAGTAAATATTGGGGTCATTCGAAAAGGAATTCACTTGCCCTATGAGATATGGGGTTTCTCCGTCCTTGGAGTATGCTGTCATGGGATCAGCTATAGACTTTACTCAGGATCATTACTCTCCCGGTGGCGTTTTTTTTTTGTTGTTTGTTTTTTTGTTTTTATTCTTATTTTTTTTCTCTTCCTTTCTTTTCTTTCGTTATGTGCTACGCCATGTTTATTATTTCAAGACCACGGCGGTTTTTTGTTTGTTTGTTTGTTTTTGTTTGTTTTTTGTTTGTTTGTTTGTTTTATCTGTTTTTTGTGGTGCTTGTCGATATAGCTGGAGTCCTCACTGGATATTTGACACTTCTTTTGGTACTGGTGGAGTGTTTCACCTTCTTTTTCTCCCTCGTTTCCCAAATCGATGATGAGAGCCTCTAGAAGGATTCTACCCATTTTCGGGGTATTAGTCTCTTACCCCAGTTTATTTATCTTCTCTTTTTCAGGCAAAGCTATGCAGCTTGAACTAGCTAGCCCTGCCTCCATTTAGAGGGGGAAATAAGGGAGGCATCAAGACAAACTGATGCAAGACTACTAAGTAGTAGGTTAGATACAGAGGGGATCACATATTCTAGCTGCCCTGGGGGTGAGGGAAGAGGAAATGGGAGGTAGGACAAAAACGGAGGTGTAGGGAGGACAATTTGGGGATGGGAATCCCCCCTGATTTTATGTAAATACGTACCTAAAATATTATTGTCAACAATATGTAAGCCACTATGATCAAAATAAAAATTATATTAAAAAAAAAAGAAAGAAGGAAATTAATAGTGGAGAAAGACAGATGTGAAATAACCGGGGACAGTTATCAAAGGGATCCGGACACATTGGTGGTGTTAAGAACTAAGTATCGGGCCCGGAGAGATAGTACAGAGGTGTCTGGCCTTGCAAGCAGCCGATCCAGGACCAAAGGTGGTTGGTTCCCCCGTGCCTGCCAGGAGCTATTTCTGAGCAGACAGCCAGGAGTAACCCCTGAGCATCGCCGGGTGTGGCCCAAAAACAAAAACAAAAACAAAAAAAAAAAAAAAAAAAAAGAACTAAATATCTGGGCCGGAGAGATAGCATGAAGGTAAGGCGTTTGCCTTGCATGCAGAAGGACGGTGGTTCAAATCCTGGCGTCCCATATGTTCCCCCAAGCCTGCCAGGAGCAATTTCTGAGTATAGAGCCAGGAGGAACCCCTGAGCACTGCTGGGTGTGACCCAAAAACCAAAAATAAAAAGAACTAAGTATCCAAACCGATAACACTGAAATTCACGAAAAACACTGGTTTAGGGGGGCAAGTGATAGCACAGCTTTGCCTCGCAGGCAGCAGACCCACGATGGACCTGGTTCAATCCAGAATCAGGTATCCATAGCCAGGAGCAATTTCTGAGCACAGAGTCAGGAATAATTCCTGAGCCCAAAAACTAAAAAAAAAAGAAAAAAGAAAAAAGAAAGCTTAGGTAAAAGAGTGTTGTTGGGTGAAGGGTTCACCTTAACAGTGGTGGAATTGGTACTGAAACATTCTATGTCTAAAACTCATCTAAGAATAACTTTGTAAATCATAATGCTTTAAATAAAATAAAATTAAGTTTAAACAAAAAATTCTTTCACTTAAAAATGTACCACACAGAAGTTGGAAAGATAGTACAGCAGATATGGAACTTACCTTGAACGTGGCTGACCTGAGTTTGATCCCTGGCAGCCCATATGGTCTCCTGAGCACCACCAGGAGTGATCCCTGAGCAGAGTCAGGAATGAGCCCTTAGCACTATCAGGTAAGTATACAGAATAGTATTTAAACACGAACTCTGGAGTGAGAAAGTGTGTCCTAAAATCAGCTCCATATTAGATTGTGATTTAATGTTTTGGGGGTATGGATTCCCAATATATAAAGTGAAAATAGTTTAAACATTGTGAAAAAAAATGAGGAGAAAAGAAGATAGCACTGCTGTGCATGTTGAGACCCTGAGTTAAACTACTGGCATTGCTGGCATAATCCTAATACCACATAGAGTGACCTCTGTAGAGAAGACAAACAAAACCGATAACAAAAATGCAAGGGGTTGGCCAGAGCAATAGATAGTGGATAAGGCTATCTTGTGTAGGACTGGAATCCCGTAGTCTCCCAAGCCAAACCAGGAATGAAAAACAAAACAAAATAGGAGAAAAAAAAAAGTCAAGCCAAACAACCCATAAAAACAGCAACACCAGGGCCGGTGAGGTGGTGCTAGAGGTAAGGTGTCTGCCTTGCAAGCACTAGCCAAGGAAGGAACGCGACTGCGGTTCGATCCCCCAGCGTCCCATATGGTCCCCCCACGCCAGGGGCAATTTCTGAGCGCTTAGCCAGAAGTAACTTCTGAGCATCAAACGGGTGTGGCCCGAAAAACCAAAAAACAAACAAACAAACAAAAACAGCAACACAAAAGAGTGGGGTACACAACATTGGACTGTTGTGAAGATTAAGCAAGTTCATATATAGAGAGTATCTGGAATAAGATAAGGCATATATTGAGCATTATATAAATTATCTTCTTTTTCTACTACTACTACAATAAAATGCATAGGCACAGTATAAATGCACAGATGTACTATTTACTAACTTAAAAGTCTTTTGGATTCAACCATGATTGAACTATTTAATCAGTCATTTTCCTCCTCTTAAAATGACCTCCCTGAGTTTTGTCTTAATCATTTCCTTATCTTTCTCCAGAAGCATCCAGGGTATTGTGAGTAATACATGGGATTTTGTAAAAAATGGAAAATTCTGAAGCTAAATATTTTTAAAATGTAAAAGAAATGAGTCAAAGTAGAAGAATCTATACTAGAATTAGGATATAAAACTCACCCGAACATTTTTGCTCATCTTATTATTACTATCTTGCCATCCACATTCCTCAAGTTTGGTCAAATCATTGAACTTTTGTTTTACATCGGTAATCTGTTAAATAAATACAGCATAAGTATATCAGTAAAAGCCTCATTAAAACTACAAGCTAATAGGCTTGGGGAGATAGTACAGCAGGAGGGTATCTGCTTTGCATGCAACCAACCCATGTTTAATTCCTGGCATAAACTTGTTCTATTCGATTGGAATCATATGTTGTATCTGACTCACTAATAAAACAACTAACTCCTCTGGGACAGAGAATGTGCCTTATTTATTAGTTCCTAGTATATAATGCCTGCTACATAGCAAGAACGCAATAACTACTTGAAGGGGCAGCATAATTGAAGCTCTGGGACCAATCCGAGACAGACATACACACCCAAAAACTCCTGCTAAATGGACTGAACTACAAAGTCTAGATTTATTCATCTCATATGTAGAATCATTATAGAATATTCAACAATATAATTCCAATTTCCAACCTAAGTAGAAGTTATTCTAACAATATGGGGGAAGATATTCGTAATTAAAACTTGTGTTTTACTATTTATATGAATGTAGTCTAATATTTCGCTCAACATTTTAATTAACTCAACAGCTACCATATCCATTTTACTGTCACTTCGTTAAAAAACAGCAGTCATAAAACTCAAAAGATAATACACTCAGGGGCCAGAGAAACTGCTCAATGGGCAGACTGCATGCTTTGTATAGAGAGGGACTATATTTGATTCCTGACACTGCAGCATCCCCCAGCACAGAGCTGGGTGTGGTCCCTGAGTACTTCCAGGTGCAATAACAATAAGTTAATACACTCAAAATACTTGATCACATACCTGAAAATTAATCATATCCCAAAATCCATCCAGATCTGTACAAGTAGTCTCCTTTTCACCTAGTCTATATTCACAATTGTCCACCAGTCCTTCAAACTGTTTGAATCTTTCTTTCATAAGAAGTCTTGTTTGACCAACTGCTAAGTGGATACGATCTTTAACTAAAAAAAAAATAAAATATTTTTAGTTTTAGTTTAAAGAAAGACTTTTTCTTAAAATTTTTTTGGGTAAGGGCCGCCTTCTTATCCCAGGGATTATTCTGGCCCGTACTCATGGCAGTGCTGTGGAACCATATGGAATGACAGGGATCAAACCCAGGACTGCCAACACAAGGCAAGTAGCCTTCTCGTTGAACTATCACTCTAGCCCATCTTTTCTTAATTTAAAGACCTATATTTCAAGCCATCTACTTGGCATTAGTTTTCCTAGTGCCCTAAGATTTACAAAATCAAATTCTTACCTATAACAAATCTCCTATCAAACTTCATCACACAAATATTGGGCATTTTTGAGTCCTACTAAAAATTAACAATATTTGTTTCATACATACGTATTACTACAAGTGGCATTCTTTATTTTGAATTTTAAAATTTACCCTCAAACAACTGATTTGTAAGCATTCAAAGCAAACAGATGACTTTTCAAAATAAGATAAACTTTTTAGAAAATATCCTCTATAAGGTGATTTTCATTCAGGAACTACGTTTTTGTTTGTTTTTGGGGTCACACCCAGCAGCGCTGAGGGATTAATCCTGGCTCTATGCTCAGAAATTGCTCCTGGCACGCATGGGGGACCATATGGGATGCAGGGATTTAAACCACAGTCTGTCCTGGATCGGCTGCATGCAAGGCAGGCAACCTACTGCTGTCTATCTCTCCAGCTCCTCATTCAGAAATTACTTTATAAAAATTAAACACCTAGATGGGCTGGAGTCACAATACATAGCTGGTAGGAATTTGCCTTGTACATGGCCAACTAGGGTTAGATCTCTGGCCCCGCTAAGCACTGCCCAGGAGTAATTTTTGAGTGCAGATGCAGGAGTAGCCCCTGAGCATCATCAGTTGTGGCCCAATTTCCCTCTGTTAAAAAAACAAAACAAAATAAAAATCATCAAATCTAACACCAGACCTAGAAGTCAAATACAAAGGAACAACCAAAAATATCTAATGATAAATTAGCAAATGCCAAACTTAGGAATAACCATCAATAGAATAACACATCCTTTCAATCATGCTATTATTTTAGTACAGTGATGTAAACATATGTTGAGAAATTTAAAAATATCCTTACCCTTTTGAATATTAAAACTGGACACTACATTTGTTATTTCACACAAATATAACCATACTAAAAGAAATAAAAGACTTAAAAAAATGTTTCCTCACCATCATCTGGAATATCCAATTCAATCTTCTTGTCCCATTCAAGACAGTACGAAGTTAATTTCTCAGTTTCTGATTGAAGAACATTTCTAAAATTATGAAACATTTCCATTTCACAGATGTTTTTCAAATTATGTATCAGCATAAAGCCACAGAATATTAGGATGGTGTAAAAGACAGGTATAATATTAATTTCTAAGAGTCAAGTCTTAATCATTTTAGGAACTGTGACATTGAAATCCATAAATAGAAGGTGAAGGTGATACCCTATATATGTCCATCTTTTTGTTTTGTTTTGTTTTAGGGTCATACCCGGCAGCGTTCAGGGGTTACTCCTGGCTCTATGCTCAGAAATCGCTCCTGGCAGGCTCGGGGGAACACATGGGATGCCGAGATTTGAACCTCTGCATGCAAGGCAAATGCCCTACCTTCATATTATTTCTCTGGCCCAAGTCCATCTATTTTTAAGTTTTGTTTTGTTTCATTTGAACCATACCCTGCTGTGCTCATAGCTTACTTCTGACTCTGTGCTTAGGGATCATTATTGAATGTGCTTCCTGAGGAAGCGTAGGTTGTGTCAGAGACTGACCTGGGTGGGCTGTGTACAAAGCAAGAACCTTGCCTCCTGAACTCTGCTCCTTCATCTTTTTTATATCTATGGCACACACATATGAATAGTGCCAAGTGACCACATTTTAAGCAAATATTTCTCATTTGTTTTAATTTTGTTTGTTTTCTTTTTCCCACACCTGGTGACGCTCAGGTGTTGCTCCTGGCTTGGGGGACCATATGGGATGCCAGGGGATTGAACCGCGGTCCATCCTAGGCTAGTGCGGGGAAGGCAAATGCCTTACAGCTTGTGCCACGGCTCTGGCCCCTCATTTGTTCTAATTTTGTTTGTTTTTATTTTCAGAAGTTGAGTAGAAACAGACATTCCTTTGTACTGTTAGATCCATGGAACTAAAACCAACTGCTGTTTATGTTGAAGCTAAATTCTTTATGCCTGAAATTACAGTAATAGGGTCTTAAAGATTCTAAAGATATGACTTTTTATTTAGTTATTTTATTTATTTATTTATTTATTTTTAAAAAGGCAGCAGTTCTTTTTTTTTTTCTTAAGCCTACAGCACCCAGTATTCCCAGGCAGTCTCCCATCCAAGTACTAATCAGGCCCGACCCTGCTTAGCTTCCGAGATCAGATGAGATCGGGAGCGTTCAGGGTGGTATGGCCGTAGGTAGTAGTTCTTAAATGGAATCAGCTTGGCCCCCAACTAAGACATGAGCTAATGTGTAGAACAGTAGTTTTCAACTGTCAGTTCACAGGTATGAAAGGTTGAAAACCACTGATCTAGAAGTATTTTTGATACTAACAAATTACAGGGGTGCCACCAGCAAAGGACACTATATAAACATTCAACAATGTCGAGGACGGACTTCACAAACATAACTGTCCAGTCTAAGAGCCAAAGAGATAGTAAAGTAGTTAAGATGTTTGTTTTGTATGTGGTTGATGAAGGTTCAACCCCCAGCATCCCATAGAGTCCTCTGAGTCTAACAGGAGTAATTCCTGAGCACCACCAGGTGTGACCCAAAACCAAAGATGAACTGTCCAGTCTACAACGTCAAGAGAATCAAGGAGGTCTTGGTCTGTGGCTAGGGAGAAGGTTAATGTTTGGAGGATATGCAACTGGTAGCTGTGACCTATTAAGCTCATTCTACTGGGTTGAACATAGCTCCACAGTTGGGAGTTGCCTCTGGGGTTTTTTTGTTTGTTTTGCAGCTACACCTGGTAGTGCTCAGGACTTACTCTCGGCTTTGTGCTCAGGGATCACTCCTGGGGAATACGCAAGGCAAATGCCCTAGCTAGACAAACTTTCTAGTCTCTAAAGAGAAAAAATATTGGGGGGGGGGGGTCCCACCCAACCATGCTCAGGAGTTACTCCTGGCTCTGTGCTCAGAAGTTGCTCCTAAATTTTTTTGTTTTTTTGGGTCGCACCCAGCAACTCTCAGGGGTTACTCCTGGTTCCATGCTCAGAAATCGCTCCTAGCAAGCTCAGGGGACCATATGAGATGCCAGGATTCGAACCAATGATCTTCTGCATGAAGGGCAAACGCCTTATCTTCATGCTATCTTTCCAGCCCTGCTCCTGAATATTTATCCATAAAATGAAATATATGCTAGGGCTTAAGGAAAGAGCTTAGGGGCAGAGCTCAGGGATTACTCCTGGCTCTATGCTTAGAAATCGCTCCTGGCAGGATCGGGGGACCATATGGGATGACAGGATTCAAACCAATGACCTTCTGCATGAAAGACAAATGCCTTACCTCCATGCTATCTCTCTGGTCCCTAAAGAGAACATTTTTAAACATCTTTATAGTTAAGGACATTTGCTATGCATGAAGTGAGCATCTGTAATTTATGGAGTTGGCTATATAATATAATGATATTCTTGTATAAAAATTACTTTTGGGAGCCGGAGAGATAGCATGGCGGTAAAGCGTTTGCCTTGCATGCAGAAGGACGGTAGTTTGAATCCTGGCATCCCATATGGTTCCCCGAGCCTGCCGAAAGCGATTTCTGAGAATAGAGCCAGGAGTAACCCTGTAACCCAAAAACCAAAAATAAATAAATAAATAAATAAATAAATAAATAAATAAATAAATAAATTACTTTTGCTAATTTCTTTTTTTCGTTTTGTCTTTTTTTTTTTTTCTGTTTTTTTTGGGGGGGCCACATCTGTTTGATGCTCAGGGGTTACTCCTGGCTATGCGCTCAGAAATCGCCCCTGCTTGGGGGGACCATATGGGACACCGGTGGATCAAACTGCGGTCTGTCCTACGTTAGCGCTTGCAAGGCAGACACCTTACCTCTATCGCCACCTTCCCGGCCCCTTGTTTTGTCTTTTCGTTTTTTGGGCCACACCTGTTTGATGCTCAGGGGTTACTCCTGGCTAAGTGCTCAGAAATCGCCCCTGGCTTGGGGGGACCATACAGGACGCCCCGGGGATGGAACCGCGGTCCTTCCTTGGCTAGCGCTTGCAAGGCAGATACCTTACCTCTAGCGCCACCTCATGGGCCCCGTGAGAGGCATTTCTGAGCATAGAGCCAGGAGTAACCCCTGAGCGCTGCTGGGTGTGACCCAAAAACTAAAAAAAAAAAAAAATAGGGCCGGGTAGGTGGCGCTGGAGGTAAGGTGTCTGCCTTGCAAGCGCTAGCCAAGGAAGGACCGCGGTTCGATCCCCCGGCGTCCCATATGGTCCCCCAAGAAGCCAGGAGCAACTTCTGAGCGCATAGCCAGGAGTAACCCCTGAGTGTCACAGGGTGTGGCCCAAAAACCAAAAAAAAAAAAAAATTACTTTTGATGCGGGGGAAAGACAGCATGGAGGTGGGGTGTTTGCCTTGCATGCAGAAGAACGGTGGTTTGAATTCCGGCATCCCATATGGTTCCCTGAGCCTGCAGGAGCAATTTCTGAGCGTAAAGCCAGGAGTAACCCCTGTGCGCTGCCAGGTGTGACCCAAAAACAAAACAAAACAAAAATAATTACTTTTGGGTACCAAAGATAGTACAGGAGGTAATGAGTTTGCCTTAGAGCTGACTTGAGTTTGATCCCTGGCATTCTGTGTGGTCCCGAGTATTGCCAAGAGTGATCCCTAAGCACAGAGCACAGTAAGCCCTGAGCACAACCAGATATACCCCAAAGATAGTCACAAAAAGTTACATATGTAGGGACATAGATTTAGTATATAGTAGTATAGGGATTGGGTGCCTGGGTTTAATCCCTAGCACTACATGATCTCCTGGACATTGCTGGGTTTGTATGGCCTACAAAGCTATAAGCACTGATAAGTATCTCTCTGGAACCACGACCAAAGGCCTGAGATGCCACAGAACACTGGCATAGGCTGGTGATTATCACCAGGAGTGACTCCCAACACCCACTGAGCACTGCCTTACAGTCCCAATTTAAATGCAGACTTAATCAGAAAGTTCCTGAACAACAGGCCCAGGAATAAAAATATCACTGAACATCAGTGAGATATCTTCTTGTGTAGTGAATATTTCTAACATTATTAATCTAACTTGTATCATCACAAGAAAGTAAAACAATTTGTTTTAGCCTATTTGTCTTTTACCTTTTCATATTCTCATACTATTAAGTTGCTCTTGGCAGGCTTGGGGGACCATATGGGATGCCAGGAATCAAACCCAGGTTCATCCTGGATTGGCTGCGTGCAAGGCAAATGCTCTACTGCTGTGCTATCTCTCTGGCCCTCTAAAGAGAATTTTTTTTTTTTTTTTTTTTTTTTTTTTGGTTTTTGGATCACACCGGCAGAGCTCAGGGGTTACTCCTGGCTCTATGCTTAGAAATCGCTCCTGGCAGGATCGGGGGACCATATGGGATGACAGGATTCAAACCAATGACCTTCTGCATGAAAGACAAATGCCTTACCTCCATGCTATCTCTCTGGTCCCTAAAGAGAACATTTTTAAAAAGTCGAAATCAGCGGGCTGGAACGGTGGTGCTAGAGGTAAGGCGTCTGTCTAGCTCGCAAGCGCTAGCCTAGGACAGACCTTGATTTGATCCCCCAGCGTCCTACATGGTCTCCCAAGCCAGGAGTGATTTCTGAGTGCATAGCCAGGAGTAATCCCTGAGCATCAATGGATGTGGCCCAAAAACCAAAAGAAAAAAGTCAAAAGCATTCAAAGACAATTTCCCCCTAAATGTTTTGTTAATATAAGGTTAAGATGAGAGGGATCCTCGTTTGATCACCAGCATCCCACAAGTTCCCTCAAGTCATGCCAGATTTCCCTGACCAGGTAGAAATAAGCCTTGAGCACCAAAGTGTGGCCCCAAAACAAAAAGCATTTTTAAAAAAGAGCTTAATTTCAGCTTTACATATCTAGATGTTAATACCCTTAATAGACTTTAAAACCAATAAGACAAACCTGAAATATGGCACATCGTGTTCTGGCTGAGACACCTGTTCTTGATTTATCTGAAGTGGCAGAACTTCTTTGGTTGAATGACCATTGGAATTCTTAATATTTTCATTTTTATTTAAGACATGTTCTATAAAGAAAATAATACATAACATATAAAATTTAAAAGTAAAATGACACTTTCCCCAAGTTTTAATTCTCTTTTTTAAATGTTGAATTTTAGAATTTGATTTCTTTCTTTTTTTTTTTTTTGTGGTTTTTGGGTCACACCCAGCGGTGCTCAGGGGTTATTCCTGGCTCCAGGCTCAGAAATTGCTCCTGGCAGGCATGGGGGACCATATGGGACGCCGGGATTCGAACCGATGACCTTCTGCATGAAAGGCAAACGCCTTACCTCCATGCTATCTCTCCGGCCCTAGAATTTGATTTCTATGGCAATGATTTCATTAATCTTGTCTACTTATAGTCTCTAAATATTCCTTTTTTTCTTTCTTTTGGTTTTTGGGCCATACCCGGTGATGGTCAGGGGTTACTCCTGGCTCTGCGCTCAAAAATCAATCCTGGCAGGCTCAGGGGACCATATGGGATGCCAGGAATCAAACATAGGTCGGCTGCGTGCAAGGCAAACAGCGTACTGCTATGCTACTGAAGCAGTCCCTCTAAATAGTCTACCTCTCCAAATTACATTTATTTATCCTCCTTCTCTTAATAGTCTAAATTCCTCATTCCAGTTTCCTCTCTAGGTGCCTTTTCCTAGCCCTTCCCTTTTTCCTAATACTGAAGTCATATCCCTGTTAAAAAACAAAAAAACAAACAAACAAAAAAAAAGTGCCAAACAAATCTCTACTCAATCTTAATCAAGAAGCACAAATTAACATTAAAATACCATACCTTTACTGCAAACTGGTAGAGAATCTAAAGGAGACTGCAATTTATTTGAATCTTGATATACTGTCTCAGTAGAGCAAGTTTCACATTCTTGTGTCAAAACTTCTTTTGTTGCTTCTTTAATCTTATCACTAAAAATGAAAATTAGCAAAAAGGTTTCATAAAACATGAATCCAGATACTTAAAAGATTTCAAAATTATACTTTTTTTTAAAAAAAGTTGATATAGAAATTAAAGTTAAATGTCTATTCTGGGGCAGAGAACAAATTAAATACCAATATATATACTTCATCTTTATTAATAGTAGTGAAATTCGAGGATTTTGATGATCTTTTTTATTCAATTAGAATCTCTTTAGTGGTACTCAGAACATTGGGTGCTGATAGGGATTGAACTCATGGCCTCACACATGCAAGGAACTACCATTTGGAACTACCTCACTGGCCCCTGAAGATCTCTTTATGGAATATAAGCATTTAGTAATCTTGAATGCTCCTGAGCAACTTCCAATAAATTTACCATCAACTAGTATTTGCAAAAAAATCAGTTTTTTTCTTTTAAAGATTCTAACTCATTTCTCACATTACAATGCCCTCCACCCTCCAAACTCTACATACACACTTTGCAAGGTAATTTTTCTTTTCTTTTCTTTTCTTTTCTTTTCTTTTTTTTTTTTTGGTTTTTGGTTTTTGGGTCACACACAGCAGCACTCAGAAGTTACTCCTCACTCTATGCTCAGAAATCGCTCCTGGAAGGCTTGGGGGACCATATGGGATGCCAGGATTCTAACCACTGACCTTCTGCATGGAAGGCAAAAGCCTTACTTCCATGCTATCTCTCCGGCCCCATAAGTTAATTTTTCTTTTGAATTCTCATTTACTACTGGTAAGACTGTTGTACTGATTTAGCCTCTTTGATAAATGGCATGGAGACTTTCCAAAAAATTAAGAAGTTACAAAATAGAACTTCCAAATGAACTCCCAGATTGCCCTGGGCATCTACCCCCAAGAACACCAAATCATTAATTTGAAAGGACATATGCATATCTATCTATCTAATCTGTCTGTCTGTCTGTCTATCTAAGCTATGAGAAAAGATGAGGGGCCGGGTAGGTGGCGCTGGAGGTAAGGTGTCTGCCTTGCAAGCGCTAGCCAAGGAAGGACCGTGGTTCGATCCCCCGGCGTCCCATATGGTCCCCCCCAAGCCAGGGGCGATTTCTGAGCACATAGCCAGGAGTAACCCCTGAGCGTCAACTGGGTGTGGCCCAAAAACAAAAAAAAAAACAAAAAAAAAACAAAAAAAGAAAAGATGAAACTTTCCAAACTGCTGCTACATGGACGGAACTGGAGAATATCATATCAGAACAAATCAGAAGTCAGGGCCGGGAAGGTGGCGCTTGAGGTAAGATGTCTGCCTTGCAAGCGCCAGCATAGGATGGATCGCAGTTCGATCCCCCAGCGTCCCATAGGGTCCCCTCAAGCCAGGAGAGATTTCTGAGCACATAGCCAGGAGTAACACCTGAGCGTCAAATGGGTGTGGCCCCCCCCAAAAAAAAATCAGAAGTCAAAACCAAGAAACTATGGTATAAACGCCCCCTAGGGAAACAAATCCTGAGATACAGTCAATAGAACTATGAACTGAGTTGACTAAGAGAGGTGGGGGAAAGGTCTGTGAGACACAACACTCTGGTGGGGGGCATGGTGTGGCAGTACTGTAGGCATAAAACAGTAATACCAGTACTACTATCAATTATGAGACCGAGCTAAAGTATTAATAGCAATTTCATCTTTCTAAAAATGTAAGTTACATATTAAAAATTTTAAACTCGGGCCCGGAGAGATAGCACAGCAGCTGTTGCCTTGCAAGCAGCCGATCCAGGACCAAAGGTGGCTGGTTTGAATCCCGGTGTCCCATGCCTACCAGGAGCTATTTCTGAGCAGACAGCCAGGAGTAACCCCTGAGCAACGCAGAGTGTGACCCCCCCCAAAATTTTTTTTTAAACTCACATCATATCACAAAAATAACAGAAAACAGTGTATAGGAAATATTAAAACTATCAAATATTTTACTGTGATCCACTAAGGAGTATTTTTGGGAGGGGATTTTTGTAGTGAAACCCAAAAGGACCAAGTGGTGCTGGATCAAACCAGGGTCCCACAAGCAAGGCAAGCACATTAACTCCTATACTTCTCTCCTGTCCTGATGAATACTTTCAAAATACCAGATCTGCACCCGTTTTTCAAAATCAATACAGTTCACTAAGTAACTTCTAAAGATACAGGTCAAATATAAGAAAGGCAATTTGTTATTATCCATGTTAGAAAGGGATTCATTATTAACAGTATATCTTACACTTTTGCTTCTGAAGGTGTCCATATGTAATTGGGTGTCAAGAAAGCATCTGCACTTCGAGGAGTCATAGGGGCTACTTTATAGGTTGTCAGACCACTTAGCGGATGAAACATAAAATCTTTAGGTGCAAAGGAATTCTTCACTTTCATTTTGGTAGTATTTATCTTTGGTGAGTTTTCCATTTTTGAGAGAACTCCATCTGGATCTATTTCATTTGGTGTATGGGTTTGTGGATCCAAAGTATTTTCTTCACTACCAATTTTAAAAGAAATTACCTAAGTACAAGTAAACAGAATAAAGTGAAAATTCTTCTACTGAAGATAGAATCAACCAATTATTTACAGGTCTGAAACGTGAAAGTTGAGCAGTCCTGAGTTCACAATTTAAGACAAAATTTAAGAGTATTAAAAAATAATAATAAGGGGCCGGCGTGGTGGCGCTAGAGGTAAAGTGTCTTCCTTGAGAGTGCTAGCCTAGGACGGACCGCGGTTCGATCCCCCGGCATCCCATATGGTCCCCCAAGCCAGGAGTGACTTCTTCTGAGCGCATAGGCAGGAGTAACCCCTGGCCCCCCCCAAAAAAAAAAAAAAAATAATAAAAAAAAAAAAAATTTTAAAGTATTATGGAATACTGGAGCCGTAGAGATAGCATGGAGGTAAGGCATTTGCCTTTCATGAAGAAGGTCATTCGTTCGAATCCCGACTTCTTATATGGTTCCCCCAAGCCGGCCAGGAACAATTTCTGAGCACGGAGCCAGGAGTAACCCCTGAGCGCTGCCAGGTGTGACCCAAAATAAAAAACAAACAAAAAAAAAAATGACTGATAAAAGTATTATGGAATAGTGATCCAGAAAGAGAACCAATCCTAATTAAAGGACTTGGTACAGTTTTAGGTATTCGAATATAACACAAGTAGGGAGTGGAAGAGAGCTCAAAAGGCTTTGTATATGGCACTGATTGGTTCAATTCCCAAAACTCACAGCCCCTAAGAAATGCTGGTGTAACACCAAAATAAATAAACACAGCAGTGTTTGCCTTGCAAGCAGCCGACCCAGAACCTAAGGTGGTTGGTTCGAATCCCGGCATCCCATATGGTCCCCCCTGCCTGCCAGGAGTTATTTCTGAGCAGACAGCCAGGAGTAACTCCTGAGCACCACCGGGTGTGACCCAAAAACCAAAACCAAAACCAAAACAAAAAAAAAAACACAAAAACAAAAACAAAAATGGTAGCTTTGGCAGGCAGTGAGGTCCATAATAGGTAAAAAGACTGCCAGACTACATGTGTTTCACCCTCAGTCTGGTCTGGATTATTTGTTGTGCGACTGATTCAAACTCGTTCACCTGTGCTTTGAAATAAGGCACACTGGGGTGATTTTACAAAGGATCAAATCTTTTTTAATTGTTTTGGTTTTTGGGCCACACCCAGTGCTCAGGGGTTACTCCTGGCTGAGCTCAGAAATTGCTCCAGGCAGGCTCAGAGATCATATGGGATGCTGGGGATTGAACCTGGGTCCATCCTGGGTAGGTGAATGCAAGGCAAACGCCCACTGCTATGCTATCACTCTGGCCCTGGATCAAATCTTTTTAAAAATAACCTTGAATAAATATAAATATAAGCAAAGAACCAGTGAGATAATACAGCAGATATGGTGTTTGCCTGCATGCAGTTCCCAAGGTTTGATCCCTGGAACCCCTGAGCACTGCCAGAAGTGACCCCTGAACAGAGCCAGAAATAACCTCTGAACACCTGCAGGGATGGCCCAAAAGCAAACAAAAAAAAGTTCTCAGTGTGTATATCAATATTTATCATTTAAAATATGAAGAATGTTTTCTCTATAAAAGCCAATTTTGGGGGGCCAGAGCAATAGCACAGCAGGTAGGGCATTTGGGTGCACACAGATAAACTGTGTACAATCATGGGTTCAGCAATCCCTGTGGTCCTTCGAGTCTGCCAGGAGTGATTTCTGAACACAGAGCCAGGAGTAACCCCCTGAATGCTGCTGGTGTGGCCCCCCCAAAAACAAAAAAACTACAGAAACCCCCAATTTTGGTTTCTGAGTCACACCGGTAGTGCTCAGGGATTACTCCTGGCTCTACGCTCAGAAATCGCTCCTTGCAGGCTTGGGGGACCATATGGGATGCCGGGATTCGAACCACTATCTTTTTGCACGCAAGGCAAATGCCTTACCTCCATGCTATCTCTCCGGCCCCCAATTTTGGTATTTTTATTGATATAATTTCAGGTGTATAATGTGATTAAATATAAAATTATATAAGTCAACATGGATCATCAAATAATATTCTGTCCTTGATAACTGAGATATATTCTCTTAGCAAATTTTTTTTTTTTTTGCTTTTTGGGCCACACCCTATGGTGCTCAGGGGTTGCTCCTGGAGGGTTGGAGAGATAGCACAGTGAAAGGGCATTTGCCGATCCAGGACTGACAAGACTGACGTGGTTCAAATCCCAACATCCCATATGGTCCCCCGTGCCTGCCAGGAAAGAGTTTCTGAGAGCAGAGGCAGGAGTAACCCCTGAGCAACAGTGGGTGTGATCATAAAAACAAAAACAAACAAACAAAAATCACTCCTGGTGATTTTTATGGGACACTAGGGATTGAACCAAGGTCCATCCTGGATCAGCAAAGGCAAACACCCTACTGCTATGCTATCACTCTGGCCCCTCTCTTAGCAATTTTTTGTTTTGTTTTCGTTTTTGGGTCACACTCGGCAGCACTCTACACCCGTAGAGCACTCCTGGCTCTATGCTCAGAAATTGCTCCTGGCAGGTTCAGGGAACCATATGGGATGACGAGATTCAAACCACAGTCCTACATGCAAGGCAAATGCCTTACCTCCATGCTATCTCTCTGGCCCAGTCTCTTGGCAATTTTTAAATAAACAATACAGTACTATTAATTTCTATCTTTATGGTATTGGAGCCACAGGCAGTACTCAGGAATACTCAAGAGGCAACTCCCAGTTTGGTGCTCACTCCCGGCAATGCTCAGGGTGCCATTTGGTAGAAGGAATGAAACCCAAGGCTCTTGCATTCAAAACATATGTCCAACCCATTGAGCTAGTATATTGGATTATTCCTTACTTGGTATTCTGATCACACCCTAGGGTGGGTACAATAATTGATTAGGGTATGATCAGTATGATAATAATCTTATGGAAATGTTTTCATATTTAACAATCTAGTAGTTTTGCTGCTGCCTAACCACTGCGCTATCGTTCTAGCCCCTGATCTAATAGTAGTTTTAATTATACTCAACATGCTGTACATTGCAATCCATGGGACTAATTTTATAAGTGAAACTTTGTACCTTTTAACCACCTTGAATGGATTCATGCTATGAGTATTTTAACCTAGACAGAAGTATATGTATAACACTGTCTCTGAGGCTTGTATGGCAGTGAAAGTAAAAACTCCCTGTTATCCATAAGATGCAATTAGTTTCCAACAAACAGCTGTGAAGTTCAGTGGCTTGTCTATAAAAGTTTACCCTCTGTCACCTTCCTTGAAGGAGCTATGCTCGATTTTCAATAAAAATCTAACCAGTTCTCTTAAATGCTGGTGTAACTTTTTCCCCCAGGGTTAAGAAACCATAGCACAAAGTATAAGCCAAGGAACTGTGTTATATCTAAAATACTTATTTTTGCTTGTCTCACATGTATGCTCCATGACAAAATGAACTTTAGTCATTTTTTGAAGATTCTAGTAGATGCTAGAAATCTTACTAAAACTACCCTATATAGGTAGTCAATGCTAGAGACAGGAAAACAATTCAAAACTTGCCCAAGAAATTGGAAGCAATAAGCAGTGCCTATTCCCTCTTATCTAGTCACACATAAAAGCTTGTCAGCTGTGCTTTTATTATTTTTCCTAACTCTTTTCTTTTGTTTGTTTTTGGGTCATACCCGGTGGTGCTCAGGGGGTTTCTCCTGGCTCTGCACTCAGAAATCCCCTGGCAGGCTTGGGGGACCATATGGGATGCTGGGAATTGAACCACCATTAGTCCTGTGCTGGCCACGTACAAGGCAAATGCCCTACCACTGTGCTATCTCTCCAGCACTTACTGTTCCTAATTCTTGTTAACCAAGTTGTGCTTTCTATACCTACAAAACTCCTATAAAGCCTAGAAAAAAGTCCTCACAGGGCCAAAGCAGTAATAGTACAGCAGGCAGGGCTTTTTTTTTTTGGTTTTTGGGTCACACCCGGCAGCGCTCAGAGGTTACTCCTGGCTATACGCTCAGAAATCGCTCCTGGCAGGCTTGGGGGACCATATGGGATGCAGGGATTCAAACCATTGTCCTTCTGCATGTAAGGCAAATGCCTTACCTTCATGCTATCTCTCCAGGCCCCAGTAGGTAGGGCATTTGACTCACACATGGCTGACCCAGCTTCAATCTCCAGCATCCCATATGGTCCCTGAGCAATGCCAGAAATAATTCCTGAGCACAGAGCCAGGAGTGTTGCTGATATGGCCCAAAACAAACAAACAAAATAATTGTCCTCAACCATGTTTCTTTACTTTTCAAGAGGTTTTGGTATACATAGAATTTAGCCTTTTGAAGCAAATCTATATGTTTAATTCAACTTCATGAGAGCAGTAATGAGATTTAAACAAGTATTTATAATTTACCTTTTCAGTCTTTGTTTCTATCTTTTTCATCGTTCTTTCTTCATTTGATGATTTTCTCTCTGCTTCTAAAATAAATGAAATAAGACATTCATTTTGACCAAATAATGTTGCACTGGGGTCCTCAAACTTTTTAAACAGGGGTCCAGTTCACTGTCCCTCAGACCATTGGAGGATCTGACTACAGTAAAAACAAAACTTATGAACGAATTCTTATGTACAGTGCATATATCTTATTTTGCAATGAAGAAACAAAACAGATACAAATACAATATGTGGCCTGAGAGCCATATTTTGAGGACCACGGCAACATACATATTTTCCGGCATATAAGATGACCCCCTACTTTTCCTGTTAAAATAAAGGGTATAGGCTATATTGGCATGTAAGACTACCTCTCTTTTAATGCACACCAAATGAAAATTAAAAACTGTAAGAGAAGGGGCCAGATCAGTGATGCAAGCAGTAAGGCTTTCTGAACGCATAGCCAGGAGTAACCCCTGAGCATCAACAGGTATGGCCAAAAAAAAAAAAAAAAAAAATTAACTGTAAGAGAAAAAGAGTAGAAACCTCAAAGGTTAACAGTATATGTTTAATAAAGATAGACTTTGGAGTACCAACATTCATATTACATTTGACATTTGTAGTAAGTGACTGTGATTTTTAATTGTGATCTGCATTGAGAGCGGGGTGGGAGGCTCCTCCAAGAGCAACTGGCTGAGGTGCAGTGATTAACAGGACAGCTAAAGGGAGACAGCACCTCCTCTGTGTCCCATAAAAGCTGAACAGAGGACTGAGCACCAGAAATCCACATATCATCGATGACACCTGGTGGCTGGATGAGATGCAGCGCTTGGTAATTCAGCTCCTTTGTGTGCCCTGAAAGATTAACCAGGTCAAGCAGAGAACTGAGTGATGACACCTGGCAGCTAGATGAGATGTGGCGGTAAGAGGGGGTTGGATCACTTGTCCCTGAAGCTGGAGTAAGTTTCAGCATGCCATATACCAGTGTATAAGACAACCCCCGACTTTTGTTTTGGGGCCACATCCGGTGACACTCAGGAGTTACTCCTGGCTATACGCTCAGAAATCACGACTGGCTTGGGGGACTACATGGCACGCTGGGAGATCATCCTAGGTCCATCCTAGGCTAGCACAAGCAAGGTAGAGATGCCTTACTGCTTGCACCACCATTCCGGCCTCATGACCCTCGACTTCTAAGCTTTTCATGGGTTAAAAAGTTGTCTTATATGCCAGAAAATATGGTAGATTTGAAAAAAAAAAAAAAAAAAAGAGCATCCACAGAAAGTTATGTCTAGATGGATTTTATGATTACATGTCAAATAATAGTCCCAAGCATCATGACCCCTCAATATATACAAGCCATTATAAAATAAAACAAAAACAAATGAAGATCCAGAGTGATAGCACAGTGGGTAGTGTTCGTCTTGCATGTGACTATCCTAAATTCATTTCCTGGCATCCCATATTGTCCCCTGGGCCAGCTGAGAATGATTTCTGAATGCTACCATGTGTGGTCCAAAAGCCAAAGTCAAAACCAAATGAAATATCATGCCAAGCTTTTCATGTTTTCGAATTTTACTTTATGCGACAATAACAAACAATCATCAAAATATAAAAGCACTGGGACGGAGTGATAGCACAATGGGTAGGGCATTTGCCTTGCATATGGCCAACCAGGGTTCGATCTCTGGCCCCCAAAAACAAAATATACCTGAAAAAATAAAAAATAAATAAAAGCACAAAGAACAGTAATGGGCAAGGAAAAAAGACACCCCAAGATTACATAACTCAGTACTCTGGATAAAACTTCAGTGTGTTTACCAATTTTTTCTATTCACATACAACTTTTCTAGAATTGTCATCATATTGTTCCAAGTTTAGTTTGTTTTTCTTTTCTACATCAGAAACAATATTCTAGTGTATTTTTCATTGTTCTTCGATGGCTACACTGTATTCCAATAAGTGGATGGAGCCTTCATCACTGGAGCCAATTAATTTCTTATTTGGAAGTACTGCTTAACCAATCAACACTTCAACAGCAACCCTGGATGTTGTAGGGGTGCATAACCACCAGCAAGGTTTAAAATATCCTGCTTCCTCTCCTTCTACTTTAAATGAAAGGGAATACATTGATTTAAAAACATGAAACAAGGGCGGCCAGAGCAATATAGCACAGCAGTAGGGCTTGCACACAGCGGACCCAGGACGGACCTGGATTCGATTCCCAGCATCCCATATGGTCCCTCAAGCCAGGAGCAATTTCTGAGTGCAGAGCCAGGGGAACCCCTGAGCATCACTGGGTGTGGCCCAAAAACAAAACAAAAAAACACGAAACATGTACAAAAACTTTAAGGACATTCTAGCTCATTTATAGATTGAAAAAAAACTGACCGTTCGTAGCCCTCATGACTGGCTTTCTTGTAGTAGAGGACACTGTTTTGACAATCTGTTTTCCTGACTGTAAGCTATTTGTAGCTGATCGAGTCATTCTCATCATGGGAGCCACAACAGGCTGTGAAGCTGTGAGAGAAAAATAATCAAATGAAATGCTTTTTGCAATTATTAAATTACAGTTATATCAGAGTGTACAATAATTGCTAATATCCCACCTTGTTTCTCTTTGTCCAACGCTTTCTTTTCAAACATTTGTCTTTGAGTAGATCGAGTTGCTCGAACATTAGTAGCATTATTGACCTGTTTAAGAGATGAGGTGCTACATGATTTAATTGTATAAAACACACTTTAAATCTGAAAATGAACCATCTGAAACATGACAATGACAAATGACCCAACAAAAAGTCCACTCTCCTACATGAGATAAAGAAAAAAAAAAACTATCATCACATAAATTTCCTTAGAAGCATGATTAGAATTCTAGAGTTCTCTAGAGTTTAGAAAACACTAATAACCGAAGCTATTAGCAATAGCTGACTAAAATCTGAGGGCCCTCAGAAAACGAGACATTTTCTTTTCACTTCAAGCCCTTTGAATTTTTGCCTAGAAAATTAACCAAAATAGAAAGTTCTTTCCCACGAAAGAGCTGTTTCATCTTTCTACTTCCTTATGCCTTCCCTCAGAATCCATGACTGCTGAACCTGATACCTCACTGGGAAAATACACCAGAACAGCCCAAGTACAGGACACAAAACTGGCATTCAGAGAACTGCTTGCTATGTACATAGTGAACTTTCACCCCACACACATCAGAAATTGGTTCCTAAACCTATTTCCTATTCCAGTTAAGATTCTAGCCCATACTTATTTCAGTACTCACTATGTTCCTTTTTCTTTAAAAAGAAAAATAAAACTTTTTATGGTAATTATGCTTACTAGTCTATATTTTTTTTGCTTACCTCACAGGAAAGTTTCATGAAACCAAGGAATTTTATTTCTTTTATTCATCACTGTATTCCAGAACCTATTACAGTGACTCAAATTTATTGAATAGAAGATGTTACTCATCAAAAAGGCATGTTATTTTCCTCCTTGACCATTTCACTCAATTTTAATAACTCTCCTAACTTTATCCATAATGGTGTCTTGAAGACTCAGACATTTTTTTTTTAGACCCAAACATTTTTAATACCTCTCCTATGTGCCTCACTTCCCTAGGTGCACTCACAGATCTTAGAAGGCCTATTAACAAAATGAGTGTTACACCAAGGTAGAGCTCATTATGGAGCTCATAAAAATTTCCTTCGTATCCAGCTAAAACTGATCTGCCATCAACCAAGAAAAGCAATTTTAGATGTATCTATCAAGAAGACAATTGATGTCCTTAAAGCTGACATTAGATTAAAGCTGAATTTACTCGTTGAAGAAAAAAGAAAAGTACTGTTGGTCACTAAGTAATAATTACCAAGTATACCTTAATCTGTTCCATTTGTTCTCTGGCCTTTGTCCTTGTAATCCGTACAGATGGTTGAACATCCTTAAGGCAATCAAAAGAGGGGAGCATTTAAAAAGTCATGCTGGGGACAGTGAGATAACATCCTGGGGAAGCTGTTTCCCTGATAGGAAGCAAATCCAAGTCCAATCACTGACATTCCATAGGGTCCCATGAGCCCTGCCAGGAGTGACCAGAGCCTAGAGAAAACCTTGAACATTGCTGGGTGTAGTCAAAACTACAAAAAAGTTGACTTCTGGGGCCGAAGAGATAGCATGGAGGTGGGGTGTTTGCCTTGCATGCAGGTCAGTGGTTCAGGTCCCAGCATCCCATGTGGTCCCAAAGCAAGTCCAAGTCCAATCACTGACATCCCATAGGGTCCCATGAGCCCTGCCAGGAGTAACCAGAGGGCAGAGCCTAGAGAAAACCTTGAACATTGCTGGGTGTGGTCAAAACTACAAAAAAGTTTACTTCTGGGGCCAAAGAGATAGCATGGAGGTGGGGTGTTTGCTTTGCATGCAGAAGGTCAATGGTTGGGTCCCAGCATCCCATGTGGTCCTCTGAGCCTGCCAGGAGCGATTTCTGAGCATAGAGCTAGGAGTGGCCTCTGAGCGCTGCTGGGTGTGACCCAAAAACAAACAAACAAACAAAACAACCAAAAAAAAAGTTTATTTCCATGTCTCCTCATGAAGTGAAGCCCCAAAATTTTAAAGTCAAATTACATTTCATAACTGGCACCCAATTTCTGTCTGGATAAAGAAGCTCTCTTAGAATGGACTCTTCTAAACCTTTGTAGATTTACTGAAGTGTTCTCATTCAGTTCTATATCTTAGATGCCCACCTTAGATTCCAATTATTATAGACTAGATTCCTGACTTAGTATGGAATCTCCATCCTGATTCCAAAAGAAAATACTTTTGGGGGTAGAGGTCACACCCAGCAGTGCTTGAGGGACCATGTGGTGTCAAAGGGCCTTACAAGCCATCTCCTCTAGTGACTTCCCAAACTATTCCCTACAATGGCCTATTAGCTAGATCAATGTTTCTCAACCAGCAATCTATGGTACCGTGGGAGCTCCCTCAATATTCCAAGAGAGCCATTGCTTAGGTGTAAATTTGGGGCCAGTCATGAGACTTGGGGGCCAAAAGATAGGATGAGGAACGGGGCACAGGAATGAAACAGGGTGGGAAGAAGGTCACTGTTGGAAAAGGTTGAGATATGCTGATCTAGATGACTCAAACAGGTCTTTTTCAATTATTAATACACACCCACTTAATTCCGTTTCTCTTGTGTTCTACATCTTTTGAGAAGCAGCATGATTTACCTAGCTTCTCAAACCAATACCAGAATCATCTTATCTCTGACTCTTCAATTTCCTTTACCCCTTAACTGTCAAATTTTTGTTTGCTTTTAGGCCACACCAGCTTTGCTCAGGGTTTACTCCTCTTGAGCTAAGGGGTCCACATAGGGTGCCCAAGATGAAACTTTGGTTGGCCACATGCAAGGTAAATGCCCTACCCACTATTTAATATCTTTCCAACCCCCTCAAATTTTCTCTAAAAATGACTTTTGTGGGTCAGAGTGGTAGTAGAGCAGGTAGGGCACTCGCCAATCCAGGTTCAATCCATATGGTCCCCTGAGCACCACCAGGAGTAATCCCTGAACATCATCCTGCCTCCCCAAACCACACACACACAAAAAGATGACTTTTACCTATTTCTTCTTTTTAAATCCACCAAGCCAGATTCACGAGCCTTACCTACTTAGCAAATAATCTGGTCTTTCTATCTATAAACAATAAACACTGCCCTTTCCAAATTATAATCTTCCTAGCTAAGAAACTCCTCCAAAATTATTAACCTGACAAAGATATCTCATTTAAGGAGAAATGACAAATCCTTGGACATAATGCTCACTGTTCATTCTGCTCTGTCTCATATAGTTTATCCTATGCACAATTTTTTTTTTGTTTTTGTTTTTGGGTCACACCTGGCAGCACTCAGAGATTACTCCTGGCTCTCTGCTCAGAAATCGTTCCTGGCAAGCATGGGGGACCATATGGAATGTCGGGATTTGAACCACTGTCCTTCTGCATGAAAGGCAAATGCCTTACCTCCATGCTATCTCTCTGGTCACCCTATGCACAATTTACCCAAGTTATTTGAGAGCTTCGATTCTCATCACCCTATGTCATTCATACCTTCTATTAACTTTAGTTCAATGAATAAAGGGCTGGGGAAAATTAATAAAAAATTTAGTCATTTAATATCTTAAGCTTTCTACTATTAATATGATACATTTACCATTTTGGGCTCAGCTTTCACAGCTTTCTTATTTGACAGAAAAGAAGGCTTGTCGGGTATAACATGACACACTTTAAAGACTCCTTTTTTAGCTTTCTCTCTCTGTTCTTTCAGCTTCTGAAGCTGCTTCTCTTCTTTGTATTTCTGGAGCAACTGTCTTCGATGATCGCCTAAGAACAGTTTTCATTGACCCAAAGAAGAAGAAAACAAACAGCACATAAAACATTTCAGGAAAAGAAAAACAAATGCAAATGTCTAAAAATTCATTTTGTTCGATTGCTTTAATCAAGTTTCAACTGCTGCTAAGACACATTTTTTGTTGTTGTTGTTGTTGTTTGGGGTACACACCTGGTGGTGCTCAGGACTTACTCTTGGCTCTATGCACAGGGATCACTACTGGCAGGGCTCAGGGAATTATGAGAGATTCCAGGGATTGAACCTGATTTGGTTGCATGCGGGTAAGTTCCTTATCCATTGTACCAGTTCTCTGCCCCCTAAGAAATGCTTTTAAGTAACTTCTACTAATTCCTTAGTCTGTTAACCATAGCTATTTCAATTCTTAATCTTAAAAAACTTTCTACTCAACAAATTTTATCCCTATATATTTCAGAATGGACATCTAAAAGTAAATTCTCTTTCATAAACCCAGTACCATCATCACACCTAACAAAATTAGCCATTAAGATGTTATCCCAAGGACAAGATATAAATGTCCTTGCTTCAAGGAGATTTTTTTTCAATCACTGGAAACAAACCAAGCAACATCTACTTGTGGTACATAGATGTCTTCTAAATGTCTTCATCTAAATCAGATCCTTCTTCCACCTCACATTTCATGCCATTAATTTGTTCAATAATGTGTTCAACAGACTGTCTTCCACCATATACATCTGTTTATTTTCTCCTACTTTTTACTTATTTCTCTAATTCTCATATCTCCAATAACCTAGAAACTATCTCAGGATTTGATTAGACTCAAATTCAACTTGTTATTGTTGGGCACACCTGGCAGTGCTCAGGGCATACACCTGACTCTGTGCTCAGAGATCACTCTTGGTGGTGCTTGGAGTACCAGGGATCAAACCTGTATTGGCTATGTGCAAGGTAAACACCCTACTTACTGCCCCAGCCCCTCAAATTCAATTTTTGGGAGAATATATCCTAAATGGTACTTATCTCTGGAAACAAAACTACCTAGCAATCTACAAATTAAGAATACTAATGACAGAAACAGAATTGAAGAGCATAAATTTAGAATACCTGGGACCTACACAGTGATTCTACTTCTTACTTCAAATATTACTTAAAATAAGGTGGACATGTGCTCTGTATACAATAGCATAAGAGGTCAATCACCTGACCATGATTTCCCTGAGCATTGATCATATCAGTTATAGTCCAAAATCCCACCCCACTAAAAAAAAAAAAAGGCTAATAGTAAGCAAGTACATTAGTAAGCACACTATTCACTAATAATAATAATAATATTCCTCTCCTTGCTGTTCCTGCTTCTCCTGTTTCCAAGGCAGCCCACTCTCTGTTGCTCTCGCACTACGCTCATTTCTTTGTTAGTTTTTCTTGTCCTCACCCTAAATATTGAAACATTCACTCTGCCTCTTTCCTTTTTCCATGACAAAGTTCTAGATGATCACATCTAGATTTACTGCTTCAAAAACCACATATAGCTGACAACTCCTGCATATATAGCTCCAGCTCAGATTCCTCTGTGAGCTCATCTGGCACATCTACCTTTACATCATCACTTGTTTCAAGGTTGATCGGCATCTCACATGCAACATGTCATATCCAAAATCGACTCAACTTACATTTTACCATCCCCTCAAAATTGTTCTCTGCCTCAGTCTCTTACAGTTCGGTCCATAGCGATTCCATACTTTCACTTGCTTAAGGACAGTAGAGCAGGTAGGGCATTTTGCCTTCTGCAGAACTGAACTAGATCCCTGGCATCCCATATAATCTACAGAGCCCACCAAGTGATTCCTGAATACAGAATCAGAAGTAACAACCCTGAGCATTGCTGGGTGTGTGCCCCCACTTCCCCCCCCCCAAAAAAAAAACAAAAAAAACAGATTACTACTTTGCAATAGAAATTGGTCTCCCTAAAGCCATGCTTGCCTGTCTACTCTCAGTAGAGCAAAAAGATGTTTTTAAAAAAATAAAGCACAGGCTAGACTAGAGAGATAGTACAATAAGTAGGGCACTTCTCTTGCATGCGGCTGATCCAGGTTCAATCCCTGGCACCCCATATGGTTCTCTGAGCCCACCAAGAGTGATTCCTGAGTGCAGTGTCAGAAATAAACGACTGAGCATCGTTGGGTATAGCCCCAAAATACAAAAACAAAATCATACACCAGGGATGTAGATTAATGGAAAGAACATCTGCCTTACATGCCTGAAGTTGTAGGCTCAAATCCTATCACTGACCCACGTGTGCAAAATTAATTCCTAGTACTGCTGTTGTGATGCCCAGAGCTATGGTATGGCACACAAATATATAAACTCTGGAACCACAACAATGTATGATTTGTGGGGGCTCCACACAAAGTAATCCAAACCCAGGGGGATAAAATGGTCTGCAGCAGGTGTGGCTGCAGAAAATAAATCAAACCCAGCTGAGTAGGGTGAAAAATGTGTATTTGAGGAGCTTTCAACTTCATGGAGTGAAAGAGTGCTGCCTGCCAAAACAGCAGTTTTTATTAAGCACCAAAGCAAAGACAAAAAAAATGCTTAACTAATCCCACCTAGGTGTCTTTGATATGTAAAGAGAGCGAAGTGAGCAGGGAAAGAGGCAGAAAGGGTGAAACAAGTTGTAAATCAAACATGATCAATTAAGGGAAGAGAAAGAAAACAAAAACAGAACCATGAATTAGATTACATGGCAACCGTTAATTCATAAATGGTTTCTTATTTCACCCATTCAGAGTAATAGTCAAAGTCCTTATAGTGACAGCCCTCTGCTTTCTCTAGCAAATGCCAGTTCACTTTCAAGTCTAGGCCTCTGCAAATGGGAAATAAAGGATTTAATAGCGCACTGGCAATTACATACCACTGACGAGTATGATTAAAAAAAAAATAAAGTCCTGGGCCTAAGTGATATTACAACACGTAGGATGCTTGCCTTGCACATAGCTGACCTGGGTTCATCCCCAGCACCACATATGATCCCCAAGCTCACCCTGAATGAACCCTGAACACAAAGCCAGGAGTAAGCCCTGAGTTCTCCTTGGTATGACCCCAAGCCTCTTCACCCCCCAAAAAAGAGCCGTTTGTGGGGCGAGGGGAAAATAGCACAAAGGCTGAAGTGCATGCAGCTTTGTTTTTGCTTTGGGGCCACACCTGCTAGGACTCATTCCTGGTGGGGCTCAGGGGACCATATGGGATGCCAGGGCTCAAACCCAGGTATGCAAGACAGCACTTGTACTCTGGCTCCAGCAGTTTTTTATTTCCTCCCAGCTTCTAAAATTATGTATTCTCCCTCACAAATACATACTACCCGGCAATTTCCTTTTTATCTTGGCTCATCTCAGAACCAAACAACAGAACCTTAAAACCTTTATCTTTTAGAATCATAAAAATGGTAACGCTGGAAGAAATATTCTAGCTTAATTCCCTCATTAAAATCAACTAAACAGAGCCAGCGAGGCAGTACTGAAGAGTAGTTAGTACTACTTAGCTGACCTGGGTTCAATTCCCCAGAACTCCATATGGTCCCCTAAACTCTGCTATGTGTGATTACTGAGTATAGAGTCAGGAGTAATCCCCAAGTATTGCCAGATAGGTCCCTGACTAGCACTCCTAGGCAAATGGTATTAAAAATTACAATAGATCTTTACTTACTTGGCTTCATGGGAACAAGTTCTTGATATGTTTTATTTATTTCAAGATTTCTATCTTCCATGATTGGGATGTTGACATCTTTCAAACCAAAGTGTCTGTTTTGCTGGTATTTCTTCTGTCTGTTTTCTTTCTGAGACAGTGACTTTCTATGAGCAATTTTGGTTCTAATCATCTCGACACTTAAATCTTTTCTTTGTCGACCAGTAAAATGTGATGAAGACATCCTGTGGGGTAAGAAACAGAACAACTATGAGAAATTTATTTTTATTACTTAAAAATATTAAGGTTCAGCTACAGAAGAGATAGTACAGGTGTTAAGGCACATGCCTTGCACATAGCCAACACAATTGATTCCCAGCACCACACATGGTCCAAGAACACTACCAGAAATTACTCCTGTGCAGAAGAAGGTTAGGAATCACTCCTAGCACCATCAGGTGTGGGCCAAAAAAATCCAAAGTGGGAAAATAAATTCAGCTGAAGACCCTGAATCTAACTCTTGAAAGAGGCCCAACTATCAGGAATAATCTCAGAGATATACTAGTTTTGCAGCTGATCATACTGGGGCGCTTGGGAGGGTCCCCATCTGACCTCCACTGTTGCTATATGAACTCATCAGGCTTCAGGGAGGTTGGGATACTGATAACAAGGGTGGAGGGAATGTTACACTGGTGGTAGCTTGGTTGGAATACTGAATGTCAGAATAACTGTATTATGAAGGACTCTGTAAACCACATGTCTATAATAAATATAATAAAAATATTTTAATTTAATAACAGAAAGGATTGAGGTGGGTGGACAGACAGGGTCCTATGGACAGTTATGGGGATATTGGCATTTTAGTGGACATGGTACATTAACATTGTATCCTTTTTTGTTTTTGTTTTTTTTTTTTGGATCACACCCAGCAGCACTCAGGGGTTACTCCTGGCAGGCTTGGGGGATCATATGGGATGCCGGGAGTCGAACCACCGACCCTCTACATGAGAGGCAAACACCTTACCTCCATGCTATCTCTCCAGCCCCAACAATGTATTCTTTTCATTTGTTTGTTTTTTGGATCACACCAGCAGCGCTCAGGAGTTACTCCTGGCTCCATGCTCAGAAATTGCTCCTGGCAAACTCGGGGGACCAGATGGGATGCCGAGATTCGAACCAATGACCTTCTGCATGAAAGGCAAACGACTTACCTCCATGCTACCTCTCCGGCCCCCCAACATTATATTCTTTTTCTTGTTTTATTTTGTTTTGTTGGGTCACACCCTTTTGATGCTCAGGGGTTACTCCTGGCTAAGGGCTCAGAAATTGCCCCTGGCTTGGGGGGACCATACAGGACGCCAGGGGATCGAACCGTGGTCCTTCCTTGGCTAGCACTTGCAAGGCAGACACCTTACCTCTAGCGCCACCTCACCGGTTCCTACCAACATTGTATTCTTAAAACACATAAACATGTACTGTAAACCAATGTTAAACTGCAGAAGTAGTTTGGTGGTAGAAAGGTGCATACGTTGTGTTTAAAAGATCATACAGGATCTGTTATACAAAACCACTAAAAGAAGCAAACAAACAAACAAACAAAAAAAAACCCTGCTATTATCAACTGCTGGCAATATAGAAATGGCTGGCCCTTTGGGACAGAGAGATATTACTGAGGATTGGTTATTTGCCTGGCCTGATCTGGGTTCATTCACTGGCATCCCATACAGATGGCCAACAAATGCAAGAAAAGATGTTCAGATGTTTGTCATCATGTCTCATTAGAAAAATGCAAATTAAGATGTGGTCAAAAGGGAACACTTGCGGCATGTTAGTGGAAATGTAAACTGGTGTAGCCTCCACAGAAAATATTGAGGGACCAGAAAGCTAATTGAGGGTAGGGCACTTGCCTTGCATGTGGCCAACTCTGGTTCAATCCTTATAATCCTTTTTTTGCCCCTTGAGCTCCTTCAGGAATAACCCCTAACTAGAGAGCCCAAGCACCAGAAAGTATGGCCCAAACCAAACAAAAACAGTAGAGATTTCTCAAGTATTAAAGAATGATCATATTACCCAACCATTTCAAGTCAGACTATTTATCCAAGGAATAGGAATTTCTAAGGAAAGGAAATCACTAATTTGAAAAGATGTATGAACACTTATGTTCACTGCAGCATATTTTACAAGAACCAAGATATGGAAATACACTTATGAATGAATAAAAAAGTAGTATAAGTATACAATGGAATATGATAGTTATATACAAGACATATAAGTTTTATATATACTAAATATATAAAACATATAAATAAAAATATAATATATATTACATATATAAGCCTAAATATAATATATAATTACATATATAAGCCACTTAAGGCCCGGAGGTTAAATACTGGCTCCAGGGAACAAATACCTGGGGGTCGTGTGTGTGTGTGTGTGTGTGTGTGTGTGTGTGTGTGTGTGCGTTTTAAGCCCTGTGTGTATTAAACCCTGTGTGTGTGTTAAACCCTGTCTCCAGGGAACAAATACCTGGGGGTCGTGTGTTTGTGAAACCCTGTCCTGGGTGTGTGTGTATGTGTGAAACCTTGTGTGTTAAACCCTGTGTGTATATTAAACCCTGGCTCCAAGGAACAAATACCTGGGGGTCGTGTGTGTGTTAAACCCTGTGTGTGTTAAAACTGTGTTAAACCCTGTCCTGGGTTTGTGTGTGTTAAACCCTGTGTGTGTTAAATCCTATGTGTGTGTTAAATCCTGTGTGTGTGTTAAACCCTGTCTCCAGGGAACAAATACCTGGGGGTCGTGTGTGTGTGTGTGTGTGTGTGTGTGTGTGTGTGAAACCCTGTCCTGGGTGTGTGTGTGAAACCTTGTGTGTTAAACCCTGTGTGTGTGTTAAATCCTGTGTGTATGTTAAACCCTGGCTCCAAGGAACAAATACCTGGGGGTCGTGTGTGTGTGTTAAAACTGTGTGTTAAACCCTGTCTTGGGTTTGTGTGTGTTAAGCCCTGTGTGTGTTAAATCCTATGTGTGTGTTAAACGCTGTGTGTGTGTTCCCTGGCTCCAGGGAACAAATACGTGTGTGTGTTAAACCCTGTCCTGGGTGTCTGTGTTAAATTCTGGCTCCAGGGAACAAATACATGTGTGTGTATGTTAAACCGTGTGTGTGTGTGTGTGTGTGTGTGTGTGTGTGTTAAACCCTGGCCCGAGGCTCCAGGGAACAAATACATGTGTGTATGTGGGGTGTGTGTGTGTGTGTGGTGCGTTAGTCAACCCCTGGCCCGAGGAACAAACACCTGTAAACAAGTGGAGCAAACCGGAAGGAGCCTCAGTGGCGCGGCGGGCTCCTCGAGCTGCCCGAGGAAGCAGGCCACCCCGCCGTCCCCCGCGTTCCAGGGCCACCTACCTGCAGCAGCTGGTGGCGCCAACACGCCTCTGACTCTGTCCAAAGAAAAGTGTTGCGACTCCTCGGCTGCAGGACCGCCGCCGTCCCCCAAAAAGTAGGACCCCCGCTCCAAAACAAGTCGACACCGCAGAGGAATTCAAACTTCCCGCACCGAGCTTCTGATTGGAGGGGGTTTACCCAGGACTTCCGGCGATGAGCCCGCCCCCTTTCCTCCGACGAGGCTTGCGATTGGTTAGTCGCCCGCCTATTTGAATTGATTGACAGTCGGACGGGCGGGGCGGAGGCGGGCGGGATTCTTCGAAGCGTGGGACCTGGTTGGTAACGAATGTTGGGATGGGGCGGGGGAAGGGGGTCGACCGGAAGGGTGGCGCAAGGCGTAAGGCGTCTGCCGTGCGAGCGCTAGGCTAGGATCCCGCGGTTCGATTCCCCGGCATCCCATATGGATGCAGAGCCAGGAGGAACCCCTGAGCATCACTGGGTGTGGCCCAAAATGACAAAAAACAAAAAACAAACAAAACGAACTTTGAGTTGGGGCAACGTGTGCGTCTAGGCCTGAACCCAAGTGGCTTGGTGGGTTTAGGGCCTCTTGACCAGAACTTCCTGGGCCTGGCAGGCATTGACAGAACTGAGCACCGAGCTAGATGCTCAATAAATAGACGAGCACCAACTGGGTGTGGCCCAAACAACAACAACAACAAAAGATATTGAAGCAAAATTTAGATATAGTGAAATTAAAACTGGAGAAATTGTTTTTTTGAGAAATTTTCTTAATGATTCTGCTTTTCTTTATAGAGCTATAACTTCTTTTTTAGAGAAAAATAAACCTTTATTTATTTATTTATTTGTAGGATTTTAGGCCACACCCAGCGGCACTCAGGGGTTACACTTGGCTCTGTGCTCAGAAATCGCTCCTGGCAGGCTGGAGAGACCATGTGGGATGCCGGGAATCGAACCCAGGTCCGTCCCAGGTCAGCCATGTACAAGGCAGAATGCCTGCCCGACCACTGTTCTATTAGATGCTCTGGCCCCTAGAGCCACAACGTACTGCTTTTTCAAAAGGCATGCCGCACTTAACCTTCCAAACTCTCCCCACCCTTTGGGAACCCCAATTCTGCCAAGTCCTCCAGAATTTTTGCTTGGCTTTGTTCTTTTGAAGACCCTACTTTCTAAAGTGTACAATTAGATAGGGCCTTGGAAATGACTCACCAGAAAAGAGTCAGCCTTGCAAAACCCTGAGCCTGACTTCTCCTATGCTGCTACATGGCTCTGATAGGTCCCTGCAGTGCTGTTTCCTGGCCCTGGATTTACAACTAAGTATTCTCTAGTACACAGCCCGTGTGTGTCAGCTCTAAAATGATGTGCAAGCAGTGAGTTCGATCCCCTGCATCCTATATGGTCCCCTTGAGCCTGCCAGGAGCAATTTCTGAGCTCAGAGCCAGGAATAACAACTAAGCCCTCCAGATGTGGCCCAAAAACAAAACAAAAACAAAAAACAAACAAAAAAGTTATCACTCAAGAACTTCCTGGCTTCTTCCCAATAACCCAACCTTTAGGATCACTCTTTCCCCTTACTTTTATTACAATAAATAATTGGTGCTCTTTCAGTCTGCCTTCTTTCTCACCAAGGAATGTTTTTGAGAGTCATCCTTAAGCTGCTAGAATTTGCTATTTTATTGCTGAAAAGTATCTGTTCACCTAAAGTCTATGGACTTCAGGGTTGTTCTAGTTTTTTTTCGTTTTTGTTTTTTTTACACTTTTATATATAAAGTTGCTATAAACGTTCTCGTAACCCTTTTGGAAGGCATGTTTTATTTCACTTGGGAGAAATATAGGTATGGGATTTCTAAGTTGATATTCTTAACTTTACAAGAAATTGCTAAGCAGTTTCCCAACAAGCTGTACTGTTTTGCCAGTTTACTTTCATCTTGTGCAAGAGTTTCAGCTGTTCCACATGCTTGCCAACATTTGGAGTTGTCAGTCTAATTTTAACCCCACTGGTGGGTGTGAAATAATATCTCCTTTTCATTTCATAATTTCCCCATGACTGAGCATCCTTTCATGCTTTATCAACTATTTTTATATTGTGTTTGTGGATACCTGTTCATGTCTTATTCCTGCGTTTTTGAAGTTTGGGGCTATTCTCTGAGTCTGGTTGTTTGTTTTGTATGATTTTGCAGAAGTTGTTTGTCAGATAGATTCACTTTAAAAATATGTTCTCCCAGGAGCTGGAGAGAGTACAGCCAGTAAGGCACTTGACTTCTGTCTCTGGCCTTTGATTGTTTCTTTGTTTTTATTTTGAGGCCACATGTCAAGTGGTTATTTGCAAGACTGGCAGGTTAGGCAGTGACTCTTCTACTTTAATACTTGCATTCCAATAGGCATTTTATTTATTTAGTTTTTTGGGTTAGCCATGGTGGTATTCAGGGATTACAGGACCTGTATTTAGGGATCATTATTGGCATGGCTTGGGGAACAATATGGGGTACCTAAGACTGAATCTGGGTGGACTGGATGCAAGACAAGCACCTTATCTACTATACTTTCTCTCCAACCTAGTCATTTTTAATATCTTTTTTTTTGTTTTGTTTTGTTTTTTTTTTTGGTTCACACCCAGCAGCACTCAGGGGTTACTCCTGGCTCTACACTCAGAAATCGCTCATGGCAGGCTCGAGGGACCATATGGGATGCTGGGATTCGAACCACCATCCTTCTGCATGCAAGGCAAATGCTCTACCTCCATGCTATCTCTCTGGCCCCCATTTTTAATATCTTAAGATATTAATCAAATGGTAAAGAGTGGCAGAGTTGGAAGAAGAATCACTATTACCCAAATTTTAGCATTGACATGCATTTATTAATTTAGCCATCAAAATAAATTATATAATGTAATGTGGAGCTCCACACAAAATAATCTGACCCCTGGAAAATGGATCTAGAGCAGGGGTAGCCACAGAAATAAACCAGGCCAAACTTTAGCAGGTCAAAGAGCTTTAAACCTTGTGGAGCAAGAGAGAAGAGCTGCCTGCCAAAACCACAGTTTTTATTAAGCACTAAGGCAGTTTTTGTTAAGCGCTTCTCTCCCTGGGTGAGGTGAGGGGGGAAAGTCTATCTAGAACTAGTCCCATCTAGGTGATTCTTTGACATATAAAGAGGGCAGAGATGAGGCTGAAAGCCAGCCTTGTTTTGGGTGAAACAATTTGTAAGCCAACAAATTCTCCCTTTTCTATTTAATAAAATGCAGAAATATGAGATGAACCAGAAAAGATCGTGTTCTGTTGTTCTCCACAAGAGGCGAGAAGCCCCAAATAGGAGTTTATAAAAATGGCTGTTACTGTGCTCGCCTCAGCAGCACATATACTTAAATGGCTATTATTTTGCATAGGCACAGTAAAAACTGGGGAAAAAACTTTTAATCTAGATAAAATAAAAAAAAACTCTTAATCTAGATTAAAAAAACTTTTTTTTCTTTAAAAAAAAACATGGAATGTGGGGCCGAAGAGATAGCATGGAGGTAAGGGCATTTGCCTTGCATGCAGAAAGATGGTGGTTGAATTCTGGCATCCCACATGGTCCCCCGAGCCTGCCAGAAACACGAATTTGCATGTCATTCATGCGCAGGGGCCATGCTAATCTTCTCTGTATTGTTCTAATTTTAGTATAAGTACTGCCGAAGTGAGCACTAAGAAAAACTTTTAATCTAGATAAGAGTATGGTGGCCTTTCTCAGGAAGCATTTGGTCATACAGTCCAACTTCAGACTTTACACCAGTCAATAATTTGCCTAACCCCAGTGTGTCTTCTAGCTCCTTTTACTTTTACTAAAAAAGTGAAAGGTTCTCTTTTCTTAATCATCATCTCTTTGGTGGCTGTCGTTGTCAGGCATTGCATTAGAGTCTTTGGGCTCTCACAAGTCCTAAATCATTGCCAGGGTATCATGAAGCATGTCCCCAGAAGCAAGTCGATGATAGGGTGGCATGAAGTTTGCCCTGGTTCTGAAGTTTAAGTCAAGCCAATATGACAAATGTTCAGAGTTTAGGGCCTACTTACAACAGATAAATTATGGAGTTCCTATTCCTAATGAATGGAAACTTTTCTCTTTCATAAGATTTCCGGGGTGAAGAGATAGCATGAAGATAAGGCATTTGCCTTTCATGCAGAAGGACGGTGGTTCAACCCTGGTATCCCATGTGGTCCCCTGTGCCTGCCAGGGGCAATTTCTGAGCACAGAGCCAGGAATAACCTCTGAGCACTGCTGGGTGTGACCCCAAAACCAAACAAAATAAAAAAGATTTCCCTATTTTTATGAGTCTCTGCAAAAATTAAAATGATTATTGCGGGACCAGAGAGATATCATGGAGATAAGGCGTTTGCCTTGCATGCAGAAGGACGATGGTTGGAATCCCAGCATCCCATATGGTCCCCCAAGCCTGCCAGGAGCGATTTCTGAGCATAAAGCCTTTCTGAGCGTAGAGCCAGGAGTAACCCCTGAGCGCTGCCAAGTGTGACCCCCCACCCCAAAAAAAAGGATATTGTCACAAGGTAATATTAGGGCACCAGGGGACTATAATTAGGTTGTAGTATCTATTCCTCAGGAGATGTCATACTCTATACCAGGGGTCTCAAACTCGCGGCCCTCCGTACAACATTTTGTGGCCCGCGGCCGGCCTTCAAATATCGCAGTATTCGCGATTATTCGCTTACCGAATAATCGCAATAAAAATCGCATTAGTAAGAAAAAAATCACATTAAACATTCGCATACCCTGAGCAGTTCCGTTCGGGGTATGCAAATGTTTAATGCGTTTTGTTGGTTTTATTGTTTGTTTGTTTGTTTAATGCGTTTTTTTGCGATATTTTTTCTTACTAATGCGATTTTTTATTGCGAATATTCGGTAAGCGAATAATTGCGAATACTTTGCGCCTAGCACAGACATCATTTCCGCTGCTCCTGCTCGCTGTCCTTTTTTTTTTTTTTTTTTTGTGAAATCCCTTATCGGCCCTGCCTCACCCCGACTTTGCCTCCTGCAGCCCCCAGGTAAATTGAGTTTGAGACCCATACTCTATACATAGGTCTAATAACAATACTGTTTCCCAGGAAATACATATAAAGAAAAATGCATATCTCCTTTTTCCTGTTGAACAAGCTCAAAACAATAATGTTCTCAATAAAGAAATACACATACCTCCCCTAGTATGTTGTGATTAAGTTCAAGGTGGAGGCGTCCCATATGGTCCCCCAAGCCAGAAGCGACTTCTGAGCGCATAGCCAGGAGTAACCCCTGAGCGTTACCGGGTGTGGCCCAAAAACCAAAAAAAAAAAAAAAAAAGGAAATAAAAATATAGAGAGAAGGTGAAAAAAAAAAGGAAAAAGAAATCATCATATTGGAGATAGCATGGAGGTAGGGTGTTTGCCTTGCATGCAGAAGGACGATGGTTCGAATCCCAGCATCCCATATGGTCCCCCAAGCCTGCCAGGAGCGATTTTTGAGTGTAGAGCCAGGAGTAACCCCTGAGTGCTGCCGTGTGTGACCCAAAAAAACAAACCAACAAGGGGCCGGGCGGTGGCGCTAAAGGTAAGGTGCCTGCCTTGCCTGCGCTAGCCTTGGACGGACCGTGGTTCGATCCCCCGGTGTCCCATATGGTCCCCCAAGCCAGGAGCAACTTCTGAGCACATAGCCAGGAGTAACCCCTGGGCGTTACCGGGTGTGGCCCAAAAACAAACAAACAAAAAACAAACAAACAAACAAAAAAAACTAACAAAAAGAAATCATATGAGAGCCAGAGCAATACACAGTGGGTTAGGAGTTTTCTTTGCTTGAGGCTGACCTAGATTCAATCCCTGGTATCCTATATGTTCCCTCAAGTCTACAAGGAGTAATTTCTGGGCACAGGGTCAGGAGTAAACCTTGAACACCAGGTTCGGTACAAACAAACAGATAAAGAAACAAAACTCAGAATCATCAGAAGGCTCAATCATTCCTGATCTCTGGGAACTGGATTAGATGTGCCCTGTCCTGATGTATTCTTTTTCTTTTTTTTTTTTTTTTTTGCTTTTTGGGCCACACCCAGTGATGCTCACGGGTTACTCCTGGCTGTGCACTCAGAAATCGCTCCTGGCTTGGGGGATCAAATGGGATGCTGGGGGGGAATCAAACCGAGATCCTTCCTAGGTTAGTGCGTGCAAGGCAAACACCCTACTGCTTGTGCCACCTCTCCAGCCCCCATGTCCTGATATATTCTTACAGACAACAAAGTTGCCCACAGTGTGTGCTAGGGGCCAATAGGACAACTTGAACTCCAAGTTGCTTGGAGGCCACCAGGGCCACATGGGATGGTTCTCAAAGGTCATGTCAGAATTTGAACACAGGAACCTGTGCATTCAAGGCATAGACCCTGGGCTGCTGAATTATTTCTAGGCCCTGACCCTCATTAATTCATCTTTGTTTTGTGACCTTTGCTTTTGAGTTGAGTCTCCAAAGACAAATATTGCACATCCCATTCAATATATTTTATAGTTTCAAGCCTTATATTTAAAAATATATTTTGAGTTAAGTTCTGCTTATGGTAATAAAACAGTGATTTACGTTTCCTTTTTTGTTTTGTTTTGTTTTGTTTTTGTTTTTGGGCCACACCCGGCGATGCTCAGGGGTTACTCCTGGCTGTCTGCTCAGAAATAGCTCCTGGCAGGCACGGGGGACCATATGGGACACCGGGATTCGAACCAACCACCTTTGGTCCTGGATCGGCTGCTTGCAAGGCAAACACCGCTGTGCTATCTCTCTGGGCCCTACTTTCCCTTTTTTAATATCTGACTTGTCCCAGCATCATTTGTTGAAGAGACTTTTTATTTTCCATTAGATGGTATAGTCACCTTTATGTCAATTAACCATGTCTTCTACTTAAAAAATATAGATATTAGAAATATTTTAATTGTGTGTAGTTTGCACTATATTTCTATTTAAAAATGCACTCAGTGGAACTGAAGTGATAGATAAGATGCTGTCTCACATGCAGCCAACCCAGGTTTAATTGCTGGTATCACATATGGTCCCCTGAGCCCTGCCAGAAATTATCCCTGAGAATAGAGCAGGAGGAAGCCCAGAACAGTCAGCATAGCCAGGTGTGATCCCTAAACAACTACCACAGCTACAAAAGTAAAAAATGTGCTTATAGTTGATTGGAAACTACTACTTGAAATATCAGTGAGATGGAATGTCTCACTCCTACAAAAAAGATCAGAGCTTTGTGGGTTACTTTGACACAGAGAAGCAGTTTCAACTTCTAACCCAGAGCTTCAGAGAAGATATTTTTAAATGTAGTTTCCAAGGAAACAGATAATCAGGCTGGAAGAATATTTTGAACAACAACCAAAAAAAGAAAAATGGTGGCCCCAGATTATAGCTAGGAGAAGGAAAGAAATTGAAAGGAGGAGACACACAAATATGAAAGGAGAGGGTCAGGGGCTAAGCAGTCTCAGGTGCATTGGTAGCATTAAATAAAGGACAGAACTAAATATTCAATCCAAAGGCAACAATAATGGAATAAAGAGACTCAAACTAACAATCTAAACTTAAAATGGATCTGTTAGACTGGCAGGCCGGGGGCAGGGGGTGTGGTATGGGATGCACTTAGGGGACTTTAGTGGAAGAAGGTGGTGGGATTGGCCCTGATTCATTGTATGTCTGAAACTCAGCTATGAAGGACTGACTTTGTAAATCACAATGGTTTTAATAAAATAAAATAAAATAAAAAACTAATTTAAAAGTTTACAAAAGAGACCAAGGCTAAGTAAATAATTTTACTGCTCACACGACATAGTCCCTTCTTTTACAGTACAAGTACCCTTTTCCAGTCACCAAGGATACTCCTTGCTCAGCAGTGATTCTGCTGACATCAGAGCAAAGATGAAAGAAACCTCAGGTTCTAAATTGCCATACTTCCCAACAACACCAAATCCTGAGCTGAGACCTGATTCTCACGAGAATTACTCAGCACAGCCTAAACCCTCAGCTGCTTGGACATCCAGGCTTCTTGAAGAGGTCTTATGGTAGCCTTTGCAACAGCAAGTAAATAAAACAAACTTCAACTACAAGTGAAGTCCTGGTGGTCTTCATCCACAGGACTTCATTTGTACATATGACAAAATAGGGTCTTCAAACTTTGCAGTCGGATTACCCAAAAGTAGCAAAAAAAAAAGTCATTCATGGATGAAAATTATAGGTAATAATTTTTTGTTTGTTTTTGTTTTTGGGTCACATCCAGCAGCACTCAAGGGTTACTCCTGGCACTTCTATCCTCAGAAATCACTCCTGGCAGGCTCAGGGGACCATATGGGATGCCGGGATTCGAACCACTGTCCTTCTGCATGCAAGGCAAACTCCCTACCTCCATGCTATCTCTCGGGCCCCCAGTTATTAACTTATAACTAAAATTTTAACTAGGTTTTAACTAATCTGGACTCTGGTCCTGGAGCTGCTCTGTTTCTGTCCTCAAGCTTCATGAATAGGAACACCCACACCTACTTTATATGGTTGTGAGAGTTACATGATCCTCCCTCCCTAAAGAGCTTGATTGTCAGATGGTAACCACTTAAGGGTGATTGTTGGTCACAGATAGGCCCAAACCAGGTAAAAATATTCCTGTGGCCGGAAAGATAGCATGGAGGTTGGCGTTTGCCTTTCATGCAAAAGGTCGTTGGTTCGAATCCCGGCATCCCATATGGTCCCCTGAGCCTGCCAGGAGCGATTTCTGAGCGTAGAGCCAGGAGCACTGCCAGGTGTGACCCCAAAACGAAAACAAACAAGGAAACAAACAAACAAAAATATTCCTGTGTTCCCTGAGCTAGCTCTGTTTCTGACAAGCAGGGAGTGGGGCTGTGTGGCAGATGAAACAAACAATTCTTCTGAAAAGGTTAAAACTGAAAGGAGGATAAAAGGGTTTGTAAATTGTCTACTGGAATTAAAGGATGATAAAGGATTCTCTTTTTTAAAAATCTGTCTCCCTGTGGTGTGATGATCCTCTTATTTTACATGACTAATACATTTTTTATGAAGAATGAATATGCCTTATTAGTACAGAATAAAGGTGAACCAAAGCTTGGTTTAGTAAACTATTGTCATAACAGGGGAAGGTGTGGAAACAGTTATCTTCCTAATATGTTTGTAAAACAAGTGATAGAATGGGGGCCGGGCGGTGGCGCTAAAGGTAAGGTGCCTGCCTTACCTTCGCTAGCCTAGGACGGACCGCGGTTCGATCCCCCGGCGTCCCATATGGTCCCCCAAGCCAGGAGCGACTTCTGAGCGCATAGCCAGGAGTAACCCCTGAGCGTCACCGGGTGTGGCCCAAAAACCAAAAAAAAAAAAAAAAAAAAAACAAGTGATAGAAATTAACTGGGCAACTATAGTGTCTTCTGGGTCTTGGCAGTGTGCTTAGGAATGACCCCTGGCAGTGCTAGGAATCATATGTGGTGCTAGAATGAAATGGGGATTAACATTGCAAGGTAAGCACCTTAACTCCTTTAATATCTCTGGTAACTAACTGATTTTTTAATAAATAGTACCTAAATTCTAGCAAATAGTAACAGTAGCATTTAAAAGTCTATCAGTAGAAACCATGAATTTTATTTTATTTTATTTATTTATTTGGTTTTTGGGTCACACCTGGGGACGCTCAGAAGTTATTCCTGGCTCTGCTCTCAGAAATCGCCCCTGGCAGACTCTGGGGACCCTCTGGGATGCCGGGAATCAATCCATTGTCCTGGGTTGTTTGTGTTCGAGGCAAATGCCCTACCGATAGCTATCTCTCCCCAGAAACTGTGAATTTTAAATTAAAATACTTTGAAATGAAAAGATACTGCTAGCAAAACGATACTGCTAGAATGACAAATTTTAGTGTTACTGGCTCAATTCTAAATTAATAGAGTCTTTCTGAAAAACAAACATAAGAGATATTTCCCCATCAGACTTCCTTGTTTGTTTCTGCTTTGGAATTGGTTGTTAGTTTTTTCCCACGGGTGATAGGCCACATCCAGACTTACTCTTGGCTCTGCACTCAGAAATCAATCATAGGGTGCTAGTGATTGAACCTGCATGCAAAATAAGTACACCCAGCAGTGTTCAGGCCTTATTTCTGGCTCTGCACTTGGGAGTCACTCCTGGAGGCCAGGGACTATGGGGACCCATATGTGGTGCCAGGGATCAAATATGGTTGGGTAGTGAGCAAAACAAGTATCCTAATCTCTATACACTCTCTGCCTTCAGCTAAGATTTCTCTTAACTCAGAATAGTCTGAGTTATTGCTTAAGATACGCAACTCTTATAGTTACTTTTCAACATATACACAGTGACAAATGTCCATTTGGACTTTTTAAAAGGTAGAAACTAACTTTTTAATATTTCTTCTGTGGGGGTGGAGTGATGGGAATTTTTGGACCATATACAGCAGTGTTCAGAGGCTCTGTGCTCAAGAATGACTTCCTCCTTAGGGAGCCATATGTGGTGCTGGTGATTGAACTGGGGTTGACTCACCTGCAAGGCAGCCTTCCCTTTTTTCGGGGGGGGGGGCACACCCTGCGGCGCTCAGGGATTTGAGCCACTTTCCATCTTGGATTGGCTGCTTGCAAGGCAAAGGCCTTACCACTGTGCTATCTCTCTGGTCCCAAGGAAGCCTTCTTAACTCTTCTCTCTCTCTTTTCTTTTTCTTTTTTTTTTTTTATAAATTATCTTTATTTAAACACCGCGATTACAAATATAATAGTAGTTGTATGATGACAGTCATGTAAAGAACACCCCCCTTCACCAGTGCAGGATTCCCACCACTAATTTCCTGGATTTACCTACTCCCCACCCCACCCTCCTATCTCTTTTTTGAACCCATCAAAAACCTTTTATTCATTCATTAGTTAGTTTGATCATTAAAAGTTATTAATAAGGGCCCGGAGAGATAGCACAGCGGCATTTTGCCTTGCAAGCAGCCGATCCAGGACCAAAGGAGGTTGGTTTGAATCCCAGTGTCCCATATGGTCCCCCGTGCCTGCCAGGAGCTATTTCTGAGCAGATACCCCTGAGCACCGCTGGGTGTGGCCCAAAAACCAAAAAAAAAAAAAAAAAAGTTATTAATGAATCTTTAGACAGAACTAAAAACTCACAAATTTGAGAAAACAACAAAAATGAAATGCATATAATGTTTTATTATATAGATATGCAAAACAGCAAATTTGTATGGTATGTAAACTCAGATAACTGAAAATACATTTTTGGGTTTGTTTTGGGATCATGCCCGACAGTGCTCAGGAGTTACACAATGCTCACTTTCCTGGCTCTGTGTTCAGAATTACTCCTCGCAGGTGTGAGGGACCATAGGAAATGCTGGGGATTGAACCTGAATTGGCCATATGTAAGGCAAATGCTCTGTTCACTGTGGTATCATTCCGGTCCCTGAAAACATTTTGTTTTTAGTTTTTTTGTTTTTTTTTTTTTTTTGGCCACACCCGTTTGATGCTCAGGGGTTACTCCTGACTATGCGCCAGAAATTGCCCGGGCTTGGGGGGACCAAATGGGACACCACGCCCAGGGATCAAACCACTATCCATCGTAGGCTGATGTCAGCAAGGGAGATGCCTTACCTCTAGAGCCAACTCTCTGCCCTCCCCCCCTTTTTTTGTTTTTTGTTGTTGTTTGTTTGGGGGGGGGCACATCGGTGACGCTCAGGTGTTACTCCTGGCTATGTACTTAGAAATCGCTCCTGACTTGGGGGACCATATGGGACGCCAGGGGATCAGACCATGGTCCATCCTAGGCTAGCGCTGGCAAGGCCGTACTGCTCTGCGCTACCACTCCAGCCCCACCTAAGAACATTCTTTCTTTTTTTTCTTTTATTTTTGCTTTTTGGTTTTGGGTCACAACCGGCGGCACTCAGGGGTTCCTCCTGGCTCTTCTATGCTCAGAAATTGCTCCTGACAGGCTCGAGGGAGCATACGGGATGTCAGGATTCGAACTACTGTCCATCCTGGGTCTACTTCGTGCAAGGCAGACGTTCTACCACTATGCTATCTCTCCAGCCCTGCCATCTGAAAACATTTTTTAAAATCTTTTTATTTTATTTATTTATTTGTTTATTTTGTTTTTGGGCTATAAGCTCAGAAATCGCTCCTGCTCAAGAGACCATATAGGATGCCAGGGATCGAACCCAGGTCTGTCCTGGGCAGCAGAGTGCAAGGCAAACGCTCTACCGCTGTGCTATCACTTTGGCCCTAAAAATCTTTATGCATGTAAGGCTTTATTGCTGAGTCATATCCTGACAAGTAGACTTTTGAAGGGAGGTTTTGGTCCATATCCGGTGGTGCTCAGGGGTTACTCCTGGCTCTGTGCTCAGAAATCCCCCCTGGCTCAGGGGACCATATGGGATGCTGGGAATCAAACTCAGGTCTTCCCCAGATCAATCTTGTGCAAGGCAAACACCCTACCGCTGTGCTATCATCGCTCTGGCCCCCTGACAAGTAGATTTTATAGTCTGAATTATTTAGAAAATTTTACCTTATACAAATTAATGTCATGATAACTTTTAAATTGTCTTATTTGGTTAGCCTACATTTTTAGCCTACATTTTGTTAAAAATAACTGCACACACATAATTTAAAAATTTAGAATGAACGAGCTTAAATATGAAAAAAAAAGTCTTTTCCTCACCTCAGCTAATTAATCTTTTCCTCACCTCAGCTAATCTTTTCCTCACCTCACCTAATATCCTCACCTCCTCTATTTATTTATTTGTTTGTTTATTTATTTATTCTGGCTTTGAATCACACCAGGTAACTTAGGGGTTACCCCTGGCTCTGTGCTCAGAAATCGCCCCTGCTAGGCACGAGGGGGTGGGGGGAACGGGACACCATATGGGATGCCGGGATTCTAACCATCGTTCATCCTGGGTTGACCGTATGCTATCTCTCCAGCTCCTCTAATTAATTTTTTAGAAATCACCTGGTTTTTCAGTCTCCCCTTTTAGTTTAATATCATATACCTTCATTTCAGGTTTTATCAAATATATACAAAATCTATTGATTTTGATTTATTTTTCACTATGAAAATTTAAGGATGTGTCCTAAATTAACTACTACTTCTTTCTTTACCTCTTTTCTTCCTTCTTTCCTCCTCCTCCTCCTTTTTTTCTTTTTTTTTTTTTTTTTTTTTTTTTAGTTTTTGGCCCACAACCAGCAGTGCTTGGTCTGTCCTTCCTCTGTGCTTAAAAATCACTCCTGGTAGGGTTAGAGGACCACAGGGATGCTGGGAATAGAATCTGGGCCTGTCCCCAGTCGACCAGCCTGGTCAAGGCATACACCTTACTACTATGCTATTGCTCCTATCACCTTGGCTTGTTTTCTTTTCTTTCTTTCTTTCTTTTTCTTTCTTTCTTTCTTTCTTTCTTTCTTTCTTTCTTTCTTTCTTTCTTTCTTTCTTTCTTTCTTTCTTTCTTTCTTTCTTTCTTTCTTTCTTTCTTTCTTTCTTTCTTTCTTTCTCTTTCTTTCTTTCTTTCTTTTTCTTTCTTTCTTTCTTTCTTTCTTTCTTTCTTTCTTTCTTTCTTTCTTTCTTTCTTTCTTTCTTTCTTTCTCTCTTTCTTTCTTTCTCTCTTTCTTTCTTTCTCTCTCTTTCTTTCTTTCTCTCTCTTTCTCTCTCTCTCTCTTTCTTTCTTTCTTTCTTTCTTTCTTTCTTTCTTTCTTTCTTTCTTTCTTTCTTTCTTTCTTTCTTTCTTTCTTTCTTTCTTTCTTTCTTTCTTCCTTCTTTCCTTCCTTCCTTCCTTCCTTCCTTCCTTCCTTCCTTCCTTCCTTCCTTCCTTCCTTCCTTCCTTCCTTCCTTCCTTCCTTCCTTCCTTCCTTCCTTCCTTCCTTCCTTCCTTCCTTCCTTCCTTCCTTCCTTCCTTCCTTCCTTCCTTCCTTCCTTCCTTCCTTCCTTCCTTCCTTCCTTCCTTCCTTCCTTCCTTCCTTCCTTCCTTCCTTCCTTCCTTCCTTCCTTCCTTCCTTCCTTCCTTCCTTCCTTCCTTCCTGTTTTCCAACTCACACTAGATGGTGCTATTCTCAGCTTTTTCCTTGGAGGCCACTCCTATTAGTGCTCATGGGACCATATGGTCCTGGTGATCAAATCTGTGCCTCTTGAGTGCAAAACATGTTCTCTACTTTATTGAGCTCTCTAGCCCACTAAACTACCATCTCACACTGGAATTTAGTGCCGAAAATGTTTTCCTACGAATAAGAAATGTATCTCTTAGATGTATATCTGAGACCTGAGTTCTAACCCTAGTTAGAACTACAAAAGAAAAGACATTTTAAGGCTGGAGAGATAGCATGGAGGTAAGGCGTTTGCCTTTCATGCAGAAGGATGGTGGTTTGAATCCCGGCATCCCATATGGTCCCCTGTGCCTGCCAGGGGCGATTTCTAAGCCTAGAGCCAAGAGTAATCCCTGAGCACTGCCGGGTGTGACTCAAAAACGGACAAAAAAGAAAAGAAAGGACTTTTTGTTTTGTTTTGTTTTGTTTTTGGGCCACACCCGCGGCGCTCAGGGGTTACTCCTGGCTATCTGCTCAGGAATAGCTCCTGGCCGGCACGGGGGACCATATGGGACGCTGGGAGTCACTGGGATTTAAACCAACCACCTCTGGTCCTGGGACGGCTGCCTGCAAGGTAAACACCACTATGCTATCTCTCCGGCCCCAAGAAAGGACATTTCTATGGTTAACTTTTAACTAATATATTCTGAAACTTGATCTGTTTGTTTATTTTTCAAAGAACAGAAATATGGTCTAGCCTAAGTAAGCAAGTCAATTTTTATTTGATACTTAACCAATATACTTTTTTGGTTTAATATTTATTTATTTATTTTGTTTTTTTTTGGGCCACACCTGGCGTTGCTCAGGGGTTACTCCTGGCTGTCTGCTCAGAAATAGCTCCTGGCAGGCATGGGGGACCATATGGGACACAGGGATTCGAACCAACCACCTTTGTCCTGGATCAGCTGCTTGCAGGGCAAACACCGCTGTGCTATCTCTCCGGGCCCTTGGTTTAATATTTATTAACAGATATATAATAAATGTTTTAAAATGTATCTCTTAGTGCTTGAAGCAATAGTACAATAGGTAGGGCATTTCACTTGCATATTGCTGACCCAGATTCAATCTCTGGCATCCTATATGGCCCCTGAGCCTGCCAGGAATAATTTTTCAAGTCTGCCAGGAGTAATTCCTGCATACAGAGATAGGAATAACCTCTGAGCATTGCTGGGTATGACCAAAAAAGTCTCTCCTATACTCTTAAAAAATGTAGTCACTATTTTTGTTCATGTCATTATGTAATTCATCATGTTTATTCAGTAAGACTTTGATAAATGTACACTGAGTATATTCATTTTAATGATGGAATAGTATTACCTTTTGAGACTTACTTTTATTTTAAAAAAAGTTATTAAAAGTTTAGATTATCCGGGGCCGGGCGGTGGCACTAGAAGTAAGGTGCCTGCCTTGCCTGCGCTAGCCTAGGACAGACCGCGGTTTGATCCCCCGGCGTCCCATATGGTCCCCCAAGCCAGGAGCAACTTCTGAGCGCATAGCCAGAAGTAACCCCTGAGCGTCACCGGGTGTGGCTCAAAAACCAAAAAAAAAAAAAAAAGTTTAGATTATCCTTTATTTTCTCTGATAAGAACAATGTTGCATTTAACAAATTTTCTAGCATATGTATCTGAGGATTTTCTAGCATCTCTACCTAAAAGGGAAGTTGCCTCATTAAAAATCCTGCACATTGAGGCTAGAGAGATAGCATAGGGGGTAGGGAATTTTCCTTGCACGTGGCAGGCCCGGGTTTGATCCCCAGCATCCCATATTGTTCCCTAAGCTTGCCAGGAATAACTTCTGACTGCAGAGCCAGTAGTAACCTGAGAACCACCTGGTGTGGCCCAATATATATTTTTAAAAAATACATCCAGCAAACCTTTTTGTTTGTTTTTTTCTTGGGGTTTTTTTTTTTTTTTTTTTTTTTTGGTTTTTGGGTCACACCCAGTGATGCTCAGGAGTTACTCCGGGCTATGTGCTCAGAAATTGCTCCTGACTTGGGGGACCATATGGGACGCCAGGGATTGAACCGAGGTCCATCCTAGGTCAGTTACATGCAAGGCAAAATCCCTTACCACTGCGCTATCACTCTGCCCCCTCCTGCACACCTTTTTACTAGATATTGCCAAATTGTTCTTTAAGGGACTTATATCATATAACCACTTCCTGCAGGAGTAAACAGGTTTCTTGTTGGGCCTATATCTTTTCATCTCTGGTATCTTTGTTTTGAAGTTATTTGATTTAGATAGCATTTTTTTTATCAAACTATTACATTTTGACTGATAGCCTTGTGCACATTTATTTGGGTACATGCATGCATGTATGTGTGTTTTGCTGTGTTTAAAGGTTTTGGTTTGTGGGGGGGTTGGAACACACTCAGCAGCACTCAGAGGTTATTCCTGGCTCTGCCCTCAGAAATTGCTCATGGCAGGCTTTGGGGGATCATATGGAATGCAGAAAATTGAATCCAGGTACATCCCAGGTCGGTTGCATGCAAGGCAAACTCTCTACTTCTTGGCTATTGCTTCAGCCCCCTATAGAGGTTTTAGGTCATATTTCATTTTGGTAGTGAATGATATTTACCAGGGCTGGAGAGATGGTACAGTGGTAAGGCATTTGTCTTGCATGCAGCCAATCCAGGAAAGATGGTGGTTTGAATCCCAGCATCCCATATGGTCCCCCATGCTTGCCAGGAGCTATTTCTGAGTGAAGAGACAGGAGTAAACCCTCACGTCGCTGGGTGTGACCCCTGACCCCAAAACAAACAAACAAACAAAAGAAATGGTTTTACCATTGTTCATTGTGCTTCACAATAATAAAGATAAGATTCTCATGGGCTATACATTAGATAAACCCATAGGTAAACACTGTGAAAATTACTTAATATTTTGCCTGCCACATGATCAGGGAGTCACCCATATAGTTAAATACAATAAAATATGATTATAAAACTGGGCTAACATTCACAGTAAGAGAGTCTATCATTGTTTTGCATAGTGTGCAGATCTAGGTTGCCTAAAATAGAGCATTCAAAACTGCATCAGATCTTGGGTGAATTGTTAATCTGATAGGGCCTGAAATGGTTCTCCCCCACCCATCCTCTTTCTTTTCCTCTTTTGAAAATTTTTATTTTTTTCTTTATCAGGCTAATCTTAAAATTTCAGAAAAGATACTAAACAAAGTAGAGTTCAGGGTAAAATGTTTAGTCCTGTCAGCTTATCCAAGACATGAAACTTTAGCTTGCCCTCCAGCAAAAAATAAACTAAAGTTCCAAATCTATGGGATAACCAGATATGACATCTGCTGAGCTGTCCTGTATAAATAAGCAATAAATTATCAAGGGAAAAGGAATGTAGCAGGTGTGGAGAATCAGGATGGGTTTTGGGGAATAAGAATTTTTGAATTTTTTAGGGCTAGAGTGAGAATGCAGCAGGTAGGATGTTTGCCTTGCACAGGGCCCACCCAGGGTTTGATCTGTGGCATCCCAGATGGTCCCTTAGCGAGACCCAGGAGTACACCTGAGTACTGTCAGGTATGGCCCCCAAACAAAAACAAATAAACAAAAATGTACTGAAAGAATAGATGGATTTTTTTGTCTTTGTTTTGTTTTAATAATCAGAAAGGATTGCTTTTTTCTTTGGAGATGGGAGCATTGGGCCACACCAGCAGAGCTCAGGGTCTATTCCTGATTCTGTGCTCAGAGAACTATATAGCATGGTAGTTCTAAGATTGAACAGGATAGGTCACATAAATGAGAAGCTCTTTACCTCCTGTTCTGTCTCTCTGGTCCCAGAGATATTTTATTAACATGTTCCATAGTTTTTTGAAAAAAAAATTTTTTTTGGCCACCTGGCAGTTCTCAGGGCTTATTCCTGGGTCTACACTCAGGAAATCATTCCTAGTGGTGCTTAAGAACCAATTAAACCCTGGTCAGCAGTGTGCAAGGCAAGAACCTTACCCATTGTACTTTCTATTTCTCTGGCCCAGTTCCATCTTTTTTTTTTTTTTTATTTTGGGTTACCCAGCAGTGCTCAGGGGTTACTCCTGGCTCTGTGCTCAGAAATTGCTCCTGACTGGCTCGGGGACCATATGGGATGCCGGGATTTACACCACCATTCATCCTATATTGACTGCTTGCAAGGCAAATGCCCTTCCATTGTGCTATCTCTCCGGCCCCCTATCTTTTTTTTTAAGACATAGTTTAGGGGCCGGAGAGATAGCATGGAGGTTGGGCATTTGCCTTACATGCAGAAGAATAGTGGTTCTAATCTGGCATCCCATATGGTCCCCCAAGCCTGCCAGGAGCGATTTCTGAGCATAGAGCCAGGAGAAATCCTTGAGCACTGCTGGGTGTGGCCAAAAACAAAAAAAAAAAATAGACATATTTAGTAATAGTAAAAGTTTTTTTTTTGGGGGGGGGTCACACCCAACGGCACTCAGGGGTTACTCCTGGCTCTGTGTTCAGAAATTACTTCTGGCAGGCATGGGGGACCATATGAGATGCCGGGATTCAAACCACTGTCCCTCCTGGACTGAGTGCTTGCCAGGTGAATGCCCTACCGCTGTGCTATCTCTCTGGCCCCCAATAGTAAAGGATTGTAATAACAGTTTATTATACTATTCAGGTGTGGAAAAGGATTGTTTTCTTTCAACTTTTAAATAACTCCAAGTAAAAACTCTTGTCTCATAATTTGTCTGCCTCCAAATATTTTCAAAATTTCCTTTGAAGAGAACACTATTTCAGGAAATTTAAATCTTATATAAGAAAATACATGTGATTTTATGATTTTTAGAAAATAATTAGATTCTTATAAAAATTCTTCAATTCTTTTGGCCAGATCTGGTTGATCAGTATTTCTTTTCTTTTTCTTCTTTTTTTTTTTAAACTTTATTGATTGATTGATTGGTTGTTAGGCTACACTCAGCAACACTCAGGGGTTACTCTTGGCTCTGCACTCAGAAATCGCCCCTGGCAGGCGGGGGGACCAAATGAGTTGCTGGAAATTGAACCGGGTCCCTCCCGAGTCAGCTACATGCAAGGCAAATGCCCTACCGATGTGCTATCTCTCCAGACCCATGTTTGGTATTTCTGATTGGTAGATGAGAGCAGAGGGTGGCAACACTTTCAAGTAGAATTCAGAGGCCTTGGAGTCACTTTCAATATTTAGCCAGCTATGTCAATTCTTCAGTATAAGGGCCCAAGGGTTAGTACTGCTTGGATCCTGTGTTTCTGAGACCCTCAGAGACACATCAGCAGGCCTCCAGGGCTACACCCAGTGATGCTCAAGGGCTGTGTGGTGCCAACTTCGAACCTACCTGCAAAGTATGTGCTGTAGACCCTCTACTATCTTTCCAGCCTAGATCTGGTTTTTGTACTAAGAACTTAATGAAAATTCTTCTTATTGTCCTTGTGACCTTCCCATTCTCATCATTTCTTATTTTTGAGCAACTCCCAGAGTATCTCAGACTTACTCCTGGCTTCGTATTCAAGGATATTTGGGGGAGGGGGTACCATGAATTACTTCTCACCCATAGGTAGATGCCATATTTTGTACTGGAGTGCTTATAAATAAGGGTTGTTTTTTTTTTTTTTTTTTTTGGGCCACACCCGGTAATGCTCAGGGGTTACTCCTGGCTATGTGCTCAGAAGTTGCTCCTGGCTTGGGGGACCATATGGGACACCGGGGGATCGAACCGCGGTCCGTCCAAGGCTAGCGCAGGCAAGGCAGGCACCTTACCTTTAGCGCCACCGCCCGGCCCCAAGGGTTGTTTTTTTAACCTCCTTCCAAGCTCTAAGATCTTATTTGCAGTTGGTTCAGAATCTGAACAGGAAAGAGATAATAGTCATTGGGTGCCTTGAAGATTCCTGCATGAGACAATAAAGGAAATGGTTTAGGCTGGAGAGAACTCAATCGGCTCAGCCCTACTTGGCACTTGGGAGGCCCAGTGCCATCTCTGGGCCCCCAGAGCCATTGAGAGTGATCTCCAAAATTTGAATTGTGAGTAACTCCCAGCACCACTGGATGTAGGCTCCCTAAAAACAAGCCAATACAATAAAAGAGCAGTTACTGAAATTTTTGAACATGTATATGAATAAATCCCAGAGTATTGTTTGAAGTCTGCTACTTTTTGTTTGGTGGGTTTTGGTTTGGGACCAATTTTGGTTTTGTGCTTAGGGATCACTCTTAGCATGGCTCAAATCTTATGTGGTAGGTATCAGGGATGTGGTGTAGGTTATTTCCACACCAAAGTTAGGTTGACTGCATGCAAGGGAGGTGCACTTTTTGTTATACTATCTATCTTTCCTCTGAAACATTATTTTAAGCTCTGAAAGAGCACTAGCAGCAACCAGATTCGCACCCAAAGATTCAGTATAGTGTGCAAATTTACTCAGTCATCAAAATATTTCAGAGCACAAATCCAAATTTTCTTTCAGCCTACCGCACTCTTCATTAAACCCTGTCGCTTCTTTAATTGCTTGGATAAAAATATATATGCTATTTTTATCATCTTATGTTTCCCTGAAGATCAGAATTCTGTCTTTGCTATAGATGAAATAATAAGTGTGCTTATGTTAATTTTTTCATGGTAATGAAGCTTGTCATTACTAAAAATGAAAAAATAAACAGCTCTAAATTTAGTTCAAGGCTGAAGTCATGAGATTACTTTTCTCTGTCAAAATGCCAAACTGAAATAAATAGCAGAGTGGGACACCATGGGAATGCAATCTGGGGCAGAGTCTTAGATTCATGCAGTAATTCAACTGGCGATTGATTTCCTTTCTAGCATGACATCACACTATGTTTTGGTATTAAAATTTCCTCTTGTAATAATAGGAGGAAATAAGTAGAATGGGATGTCAGAGCCTAAATTCAAAGCCTGTGATCTCAATTAACAATGATGTCTATTGCCTTTTCAGAGGTGCAAGGTACAAAGGCAAGCTTATAAACAATAACATGAAAGTTTCGGAAAACTACTTGTGTAAACCCAGTAGTGCTCAGGACTACTCTTGGTTCTATGCTCAGGGACTATTCTTGGAGCTTGGAAGACCATATGTGATTCTGGGATTAAAAGGGGACCACTATGTACAAGGCAAATGTCTTATCTGCTGCACTATCTCTCCAGCCATCCCTAATCAATTTTAATTTTTGTTTTGTCTTGTTTTTAGGTCATATCCTGGAGTACTCAGAAGATACTCCTGGTTCTTCACTCAGGAATCACTCCTGGTGAGCTCAAAAAATCATATGGAATATGGGAGATAGAACTTGGACTGCCTGCATGTAAGCAAAGTGCTCTACCTCCTATTCCTTTAGGCATACTCCAGCCCTTAGGCAATTTTTTAAAGCTGTTAATTTATTTTTTCTTTTTTTTAGGTCACACCTGGCTGCACTCAAGGGTTACTCCTGGCTCTAAGCTCAGAAATCGCTCCTGGCAGGCTCAGGGGATCATATGCGATGCCGGGATTCGAACCACTGACCTTCTGCATGCAAGGTAAACACCTTACCTCCACGTTATCTCTCTGGCCCCTATATATTATTCTTTTTTTTTTTTTTTTTTGGTTTTTGGGCCACACCTGGCAGCGCTCAGGGGTTACTCCTGGCTATCTGCTCAGAAATAGCTCCTGGCAGGCATGGGGAACCATATGGGATACCGGGATTGGAACCAACTACGTTAGGTCCTGGATCGGCTGCTTGCAAGGCAAACGCCGCTGTGCTATCTCTCCGGCTCCTATATATGTTATTCTTTTATTTATTTATTTATTTATTTATTTACTTATTTATTTATTTATTTATTTATTTATTGGTTTTTGGGCCACATCCATTTGACGCTCAGGGGTTACTCCTGGCTATGTGCTTAGAAATCGCCCCTGGCTTGTGGGGGACCATATGGGACGCCAGGGGATCGAACCACGGTCCTTCCTTGGCTAGCGCTTGCAAGGCAGACAGACACCTTACCTCTAGCGCCACCTTCCCGGCCCTTATATGTTATTCTTTTTTTTTTTTTTTTTTTTTTGGTTTTTTTGGGCCATACCCGTTTGACGCTCAGGGGTTACTCCTGGCTGTGCTCAGAAATCGCCCCTGGCTTGGGGGGACCATATGGGACGCCAGGGGATCGAACCACGGTCCTTCCTTGGCTAGCGCTTGCAAGGCAGACAGACACCTTACCTCTAGCGCCACCTTCCCGGCCCTTATATGTTATTCTTTTTTTTTTTTTTTTTTTTTTTTTTTTGGTTTTTTTGGGCCATACCCATTTGACGCTCAGGGGTTACTCCTGGCTGTGCTCAGAAATCGCCCCTGGCTTGGGGGGACCATATGGGACGCCGGGGGATCGAACCGTGGTTTGTTCCTTGGCTAGCGCTTGTAAGGCAGACACCTTACCTCTAGCGCCACCTTCCCGGCCCTATATGTTATTCTTAAGAATAATTTTGTTAGATAATTGTTTCTTCAGTTTTATTGGTGGAAGCATAATAATGTGAAAGATACATTAAGTTCCAAAGATGACATCAGATATTATTTACTAATCTAATCTTTGCTTGATTTTCCATAAAAACTAAAGTGAGTTTGATTTTATGCAAAATAAATTTCTCTCTCTCTTTCAGTTTTTGGGTCACACCAGGAAGTGTTCAGGAATCATTGCTGGCAGGATCATTCCTGGAGACCATATGTGGGGTGAGGGATTAAATCTGGGTTGACCATGTACAAGACCTACTGGACTGTCTACTTTTTATGCTGTAAAATGTAATGTAAAATGCATGTAAATTCACCCCATGCACAGTATTTCTAACCTCAGGGTCTGAAGCAGTGTCACACATGAAATAATCCAAATTAGGTTAAGAGTGAAACACAGGGCCCGGAGATATAGCACAGCGGCGTTTGCCTTGCAAGCAGCCGATCCAGGACCAAAGATGGTTGGTTCGAATCCCAGTGTCCCATATGGTCCCCCGTGCCTGCCAGGAGCTATTTCTGAGCAGACAGCCAGGAGTAACCCCTGAGCACCGCTGGGTGTGGCCCACAAACCAAAAAAAAAAAAAAAAAGAGTGAAACACAGGTAGTCTGGCACTTTTCTACTTTATATCAAGAGCAAGCTGCCTGCCAGAATTGCCATTTTTATTGACTATAGAGATGACCTCCAGGTGGGGGAGTAAGGACAGGCTAAGGACAGATAGCTCAGGTTATCCAGAGTCAGTCCTACCCAGGTTTACATGTAAGACAATCTCTATTCAGGCCGGTGCGGTGACGCTAGAGGTAAGGTGTCTGCCTTGCCAGCGCTAGCCTAGGATAGACCGCGGTTTGATCCCCCGGCATCCCATATGGTCTCCCAAGCCAGGAGCAACTTCTGAGCGCATAGCCAGGAGTAACTCCTGAGCGTCACCAGGTGTGGCACAAAAACAAAAACAAAAAAAATAGAAAATCTCGTTCTGGGGGTAAAACCAATTTGTAAACAGATACAAAGGAAGCAAGAATTATCTTTGTTTTGGGTGAAATCACATTATAAACAAACATATAAAAATAAGAAATTATTTTTGTTTTGTGTAAACAAAGAGTAATCTAACAATGCGAAGAAAGACTTCACTGCATTATTAGCTCCTTAGTATTCAGACACTGCTTTAGGTATTGAGATATAAATAGGAGTAAGTTCCTTGTCTCAGAGGAATAGCACAAGGAGAGGCTAAGAATGTGTGCCTTGCAAAAATATGAGCATAAACTCAAATCCCTGGTATCTCACATGTGCCGAGTGCAATACTGGAAGTTCTACTTTTTTGTATTCTCAAGCAATTGCTGGCTATATGACAGCCAGTTGTGTGTAAACACTACAGAAGTAGACGAAACCCAGAACAAGCACTTCAAATAAAATGATGTGAAAGGGGCCAAAGATATAATACAATGAGTAAGGAGCTTGCCTTGCAAACATCTGATTGGTATTCAAACCCTAGCACCCTAGGTGGTTCCCTCAGCCTGTGAGGAATGAGCCCTATGCACAGAACTAGGAGCAAATTCTGAGGCCCAGTTAGGTATAGTCCCCAAACAAACGAACAAAAAACATAAAAGATATCTGAGCACCAAGACAGTGTGACCTCACAGCCTTATGAGTACCACAGAAACATCAGTGAACATCACAACTGTAACTATGTGCTTCAGCTAAGGATGTGAGTCCTGATAACATGTATGCAAGTACCACAAGGAAAGGCATGCAAACCTCGGTGACCACACAGTTGAGTATCTGAGAATTGGGACTGGATGCAGCCTCCAATTCCATGCCTCACTGAGTAGCACAGTTTAAAATATTAATATTAGGGCCAGCGAGGTGGCGCTAGAGGTAAGGTGTCTGCCTTACAAGCGCTAGCCAAGGAAAGGACCACGGTTCGATCCCCCGGTGTCCCATATGGTCCCCCCAAGCCAGGGGCAATTTCTGAGCGCGTAGCCAGGAGTAACCCCTGAGCATCTAACGGGTGTGGCCCAAAAAACCAAAAAAAAAACAAAAAACAAAAAAAACCAAATAAAATATTAATATTAATAATAATAATGTCTCTAATTTCAGTAAACAGTGTATTATGAGATAATAGACACAATAAAATCCTTACTTGTTGGTATTAGACATGGGACAACTTTATGTAATAAAGTTACTACATATGTGTCTTTAGAGAAGACAAGAAAAAGCTATGGTCACTTCATTTAGAGAATAATATAGTTATAGTCTTTTCTTAATGCTTCAAATTAAACTCATTTTTTAAATCTCCAAAGGTTTTAGGTAATAAAAATATTTTTTAGCTCAATTTTTCTGGCTTTTTTTTTTTATTTGTGAGGCTTTTTTTTTTTTTTTTTTTTTTTTGGTTTTTGGGCCACACCCGGCGGTGCTCAGGGGTTACTCCTGGCTGTCTGCTCAGAAATAGCTCCTGGCAGGCACGGGGGACCATATGGGACACCGGGATTCGAACCAACCACCTTTTGGTCCTGGATCGGCTGCTTGCAAGGCAAACGCCGCTGTGCTATCTCTCCGGGCCCAGCCTTCACTTCTTTTTAATGGCACTTATTAATCCCTTTTGGAGTGAATTTGTGAAGAAGCTAAGTTTGTATTCTTGTTTGCTGTTCTGGGCATCTACCCCAAGCCTTATGCTTGTAAGGCATGTACTTCATCCCCTCAACCATATCCACAACCCCAAGAGGCCAATTTCATGAAAATACTGAGTTGGAAGAGCTTTTTGTGTTGTTGAGTTTCCATATGTTCTAAACTTTTATGGGGTTAGTATAAATATTTTATTTTATGTGGTTAAATTTTAGAAGATATAAAATGAACCTGTAATGGCATCAATATATAATAGCAACCAAATCTATTATAATAAGGATCTGTTGGACACACCAATTCCAGGTTGATTTTCTGTTTATATAACTTTTTAAAATATATTCTTTGGGGGGAGGGAGGTCCACCCAGCTATGCTCAGAGCTTATTCCTAGTTCTGTATTCAGGAATCACTTCTGGTGGGGTTAACTTCATTTTTCATTGTAAAACAAAACACGTTTTTTAAAAAAATAAAACAAATACATCATTTAGTGAAGAATTGTAAGTTATGGGGTGGAAGAGATAGCATGGAGGTAAGGCATTTGCCTTGCATGCAGAAGGTTGGTGGTTCGAATCCCGGCATCCCATATGGTCCCCTGAGCCTGCTAGGAGTGATTGCTGAGCATAGAGCCTGGAGGAACCCCTGAGTGCTGCTGGGTGTGACACCCCAAAAACACAAATAAAAACAAACAGGGGCCCGGAGAGATAGCATAGTGGCGTTTGCCTTGCAAGCAGCCGATCCAGGACCAAAAGGTGGTTGGTTCGAATCCCGGTGTCCCATATGGTCCCCCGTGCCTGCCAGGAGCTATTTCTGAGCAGACAGCCAGGAGTAACCCCTGAGCACTGCTGGGTGTGACCCAAAAAAACTAAAAAAAAACAAACAAACAAAAAAACAAACAAACAAAAAAAGAATTATAAGTTAAAACTTTTGCATAAACAACAACAACAACAACACTTTTGCATCCATCATCCACACCAAAAATTGGGACTTTCTCAGGTACCTCAGAAGCCTTCACATATGTCCAAGATAAGGTATTGCTTGCTCTCCTTTTCCAAAATAACTATGACTCTAATGTTACAATAATGAATCTTGTATTTCATTATGCTAATTTAGCCTTATCTATTAAAAACCAACAACTGTATATATTTTTCGTTTTGTTTTTGGGCCACACCTGGTAGTGCTCAGGGGTTATTCCTGGCTCTGAGCTCAGAAATCACTCCTGGCAGGCTTACGGGCCTGGGATACCAGGAATTGAATCCAGGTCATCTGCATGCAAGGTAAATGCCCTACATGCTATCGTTCCAGCCCCTAAGAACTATATTTTGTCCATTAAGTATCTTTAATTTTTTGGGGGGAGTCACATCCGGCAGCACTCAGGGGCTACTCCTAGCTCTGTGCTCAGAAATCACTCAATGCAGGCATGGGGGACCATATGGGATGCCGGGATTCAAACCACCGTCCTTCTGCCTGGAAGGCCTTACCTCCAGGTAATAATGTTCAACACAATACTTGTCTTCCACTTGGTTTACAGCAGGGGTCTCAAACTCGCAGCCCGCGGGCCCTTTGCGGCTCTCCGTACAACATTCAAATATCGTAGTATTCGCTTACCGAATAATCGCAATAAAAATCGCATTAGTAAGAAAAAAAATCACATTATACATTTGCATACCCTGAGCAGTTCCGTTTGGGGTATGCAAATGCTTAATGCATTTTTTATTTTTTTGTTTAATGCGGTTTTTTTTTGCGATTTTTTATTACTAATGCGATTTTTTATTGCGAATATTCGGTAAGGGAATAATCGCGAATACTTTGCGCCTAATGCAGACATCATTTCCGCTGCTCCTGCCCGCTGTCCCTTGCATTATCGGAGGCCTAAGGGAGAGAAGGGAGAGAAGTTTATTACAGAATTAGATTTTGTTATACCTTCATCATGACTTCATCAAAGCCTGCAGTGAAGAGAAAGATTGATGACGAGCACAGATAATTTCAGGAAAAGTGGAAGATGCAGTATTTCTTTTTTGAGCACAGGGGCATCCCCACATGTCTTATTTGCTCAGAGAAAGTAGCAGTGCACAAGGAATACAACTTGAAACGCCATTATACAACTAAACATGCTGAGGAATGTGCAAAATATCAAGGAAATGAGAGAGCCAAGCGGGTTGCCAGTCTTAAAGCATGTCTAATGAGGCAACAAGATTTCTTTAAGAAAGCAACCAAAGAGAATGTTGCATCAGTCGAAACTAGTTACATGGTTAGTGAGATGATTGCTGAGGCAGGGAAACCATTCACAGAAGGAGAGTTTGATAAAAAATGGATGTTACAGGCTGCAAGTATTATCTGTCCAGAAAAGAAAGGTCAGTTTAGCAAAATCAGCCTTTCAGCCAACACTGTGGCAGAGCGCATTTCTGACATGTCAAGTGACATTTATCATCAACTGTGTGAGAAAGCCAAAAGTTTTGATGCATACTCAGTTGCTCTTGACGAGGGCACAGATAGACATTGCACAGCTCACAATTTATGTCTGTGGCATTGATTGCAATTTTGAATTGACAGAGGAGCTGCTCACAATAATTCCAATGTATGGCCAGACCACCGCTAATGAGATATTTCGGCATCTGTGTGATGCCATTGAGAATGCAGGTTTGCCATGGAAGAGGTTTGTTGGAATAATAACCAATGGAGCGCCATCGATGACAGGGAGGAAAAATGGACTGGTGGCACTTGTTCAAAAAAAAAACCTTGAAGAGGAGGGTGTAGAGAAGGCCATTGCTCTTCCATCAGCAGGCCCTTTGCAGTAAATGCCTGCCGTGTGACAATATGATGTCTGTTGTTGTGAAATGCATCAACCAAATCAGATCCAGGGGTTTAAAGCACAGGAGGTGTCGTGCTTTTTTAGAGGAAATGGAGTCAGAATATGGAGATGTGCTCTATTTCACTGAGGCTCAGCAGGGGAAATGTCCTGAAAAGATTTTTTGAGTTGAGAGAAGAAGTGAAAGCCTTCATGGAGAAGGATGGGAATGCTGTTTCTGAGATGAGTGATCACAAATGGCTCATGGACTTAGCTTTTCTTGTTGACATCAAGCATAAGCTGAATGTACTAAACAAGATGTTACAAGGCCCGGGCAGCTTATCAGTGCTGCCTATGACAACGTGAGAGTATTCTCCACAAAACTTGTGTTATGGAAATCCCAGCTCTCTCAGACAAACCTTTGCCATTTCCCAGCATGCAAGGAACTTGTGGATGCAGGCATACCATTCAGTGGTGAGAAATATATTGATGCTATTTTTAAGCTAGTGTACAGTCCTAGCAAGTATGAGAACTAAGGTTCCTCAGTTAGAAGCCTCCCCTCCTCAGCACCAGTGGACCCAAGTAGCATTGTGTTATTGCGCTAAACACTGAACCAAATGGCCAGCATTGCAGGGGTCATTGTCTCAAGGCATGGCCTGTCTGTTCCCTCTAGTACAGATGAATGTGGTATATATATATATATATATATATATATATATATATATATATATATATATATATATATATATATATTTTGGTTTTGGGCCACACCTGGCAGTGCTCAGGGGTGACTCCTGGCTGTCTGCTCAGAAATAGCTCCTGGCAGGCACGGGGGACCATATGGGACACCAGGATTCGAACCAACCACCTTTGGTCCTGGATCGGCTGCTTGCAAGGCAAACGCTGCTGTGCTATCTCTCAGGGCCCATATTTTAAAATAAATAATAAATTAAAAAAACCAATACTTTTTTATTAAATATAATTTTCATTTTAATCATAGTGGCTTACATATCATTGACAATAATATTTTAGGTACATATTAACATAAAATCAGGGGAATTCCCATCATCAAATTGTCCTCCCTCCACCTCCGTTCCCGTCCTTCTTCCCATATAAAAAAACCAATACTTGATAGCAATTTGCCAATTTAATTTGATAACACTCAAGAAGATTCATATAAATTATCTTTTTTTTTTTTTTGGTTTTTCAGGCCACACCCGTTTGATGCTCAGGGGTTACTCCTGGCTAAGCGCTCAGAAATTGCCCCTGGCTTGGGGGGATCATATGGGGCGCCGGGGGATCGAACTGCAGTCCTTCCTTGGCTAGCGCTTGCAAGGCAAACACCTTACCTCTAGCGCCACCTTGCCGGCCCCATAAATTATCTTTGACACTGGGCCGGAGTGATAGCGCAGCAGTAGGGCTTTGGCTTGCCGGAAAAAAAAAAATTAAACCTGGGACTAACCTAGGCTTAATTCTGTCATCCCATGTGGTCCCCTGAGCCTGCTAGGAGAGATTTCTGAGCACAGAGCCAGGAGTGTGGCCCCCAAACCAAACCAAACCAAACAAAAACAAAAATTATCTTTGGTAGCAGTATAAAATTATACAAATCAGGGTAAGATTCAATCTGGAGAGAAGTTGCAAGTTATTTTACCTTTGAAAAACAGCAAACTAATGGACCAGAGAGACACAGTAAGTATTGCACTGTTGCACTTGGAACATAGCCACTTATGCTCCCCCAAGCCCTGTCAGGAGTGATTTCTGAGTGCAGAGACAAAAGTAAGCCCTGAGCACATCTGGATGTGACCCTACAACAAAAACAAACAGAAAATAAACCAGAGCCTTTAGACTTTAGAGAGGCCATCAAGGTTCATTCCAGCATTGTTCCTATCCTTTCATGAGACTAAGAAGACTTAGGAAAGTCACAAAGCTATGGCCATTGAAGAGATTAGTTTCATTTCATTTATATGAAATCATATTTCAAAATAAATTTAAGTATGGGGGCTGGAGCAGTGATGCAAAGGGTAAGGCATCTGCCTTGTCTTGCTAGCCTAGGACAGACAGCGGTTTATTCCCTGGCCTCCCATATGGTAACCCAAGCCAGGAGCAATTTCTGAGCACATAGCCAGGAGTAACCCCTGAGCGTCACCGGGTGTGGCCCCCCCAAATTTTTTTTTTTGTTTTGTTTTTTGGGCCACACCCGGCGGTGGTCAGGGGTGACTCCTAGCTGTCTGCTCAGAAATAGCTCCTGGCAGGCACGGGGGACCATATGGGACACCGGGATTTGAACCAACCACCTTTGGTCCTGGATCGGCTGCTTGCAAGGCAAACACTGCTGTGCTATCTCTCCGGCCCACCCCCAAATTTTTTTTTAATTTTTTTTTTTTTGGTTTTTCGGGCCACACCCGTTTGGTGCTCAGGGGTTACTCCTGGCTAAGCGCTCAGAAATTGCCCCTGGCTTGGGGGGACCATATGGGATGCCGGGGGATCGAACCGCGGTCGCGATCTTCCCTTGGCTAGCGCTTGCAAGGCAGACACCTTACCTCTAGCGCCACCTTCCCGGCCCCATCCAAAAAAAAATTTAAGAATGGAAGTAAGAGTGATACAAAGAGGGCCAGAGATAGCATGGAGGTAAGGCGTTTACCTTACATGCAGAAGGGCGGTGGTTGTAATCCGGGCATTCCATATGGTCACCTGAGCCTGCCAGGAGTGATTTCTGAGCATAGAGCCAGGAGTAACCATTGAGCACTGCCAGGTGTGACCCAAAAACAAAAACAAACAAAAATAGAGAGTGATACAAAGCTTGATACTGCCCAAACATAAGAGCAGAAGAAGGAGGAAAATGGGTGGAATAGTGAGAATAGTTACTTTCAGATCAAAGATATGGATTACATGATGGAGCACCTGCCTTGCATGTGCCAGGCCCTGAACTTGAACTGCTACCTGTATGGTCCCCAATAACTAACAATAAAAAGAAAAAAATGGGGGAAAATACCATTTTTATTCATTGTAGGCTTTTATAGCTTCCTCAAGGAACTGTGGTATGGTCGACAACTTTGAGTTTATCTTATTTATTCCTTTCTTTTTTATTCTCTTTTTTTTCCCTTGTTATTATGGCCAGAGGTTACATAAACTTGATGACAGTGCTAAAACACTTAATATGTTGTGCTTGCTAGGGGTTGTACTCTTTGCTTTCGTGTTTGCACAAGTTTTGTTGTGGGTTTATTAGTGATCATACCCTTGCATTTGGAGCCAGGGATCCAAAACAACAGAGCTGCTAGGATCAACTCAGTCATGTGGAATTGTGGACAGTGCAGAGGATTGAACTCATGTTTTCAAGAATCTCAGGCTTGTAAGGCAAGCACTTTCATTCCATCTATCTCTGGTCCCCTAGCCAACAATTTTGGCTGACTTTATTTTTCTGACTTTTATGATCAGAACTCAACTTCCTCCTCCACACAGAACATTAAGAATCAGATGTGCCAATATGCAGAAAAACACATATGTGAAAACATATTTAGAACATTTGGGAGAAGTATTCAATGAACTTAAAATTGGGACTGTTACATATTAATCACACAGCAGTTTTATCCAGAGAGTACAGCTCTAGCATTCTGCCAATATTGAAGAATAATATGAGAGAAAACGCAAGGACCCATGGAAAATCCCCTGAGCAGCAGAGAATAAAAGGGGACTGGAGAAAAGGGGAGAATGAAAGCCTCATTCACTATACAGGTATAAGTGCTGTCATCCAGGGACAAAAGGAGGTTTCTTCTTAGCTAGAAAGATCACAAAGTTGATCAAAGTTTCTACTTGATAAAAAGTCAAAAAATAGGGACCAGCAAGGTGGCTCTAGAGGTAAGGTGTCTGCCTTGCAAACACTAGCCATGAAACGGACCGCGGTTCTATCCCCTGGTGTCCCATATGGTCCCCCCAAGCCAGGGGCGATTTCTGAGTGCTTAGCCAGGAGTAACCCCTGAGCATCAAATGGGTGTGGCCCAAAAAACCAAAATAAATAAATAAAAATAAAAAGCAAGTCAGAAAATATGTAAGGTAAAGTAGGGACAGAAAGGAAAGAGGTGAATGTACAGAAAGCTGTATATGTGCAGTAAAAGTAATAGGGGCTTGAGAGATAGCGTAGAGGTAGGGCATTTGCCTTGCATGCAGGATGGTGGTTTGAATTCCAGCATCCCAAATGGTTCCCTGAGCCTGCCAGGGGCGATTTCTGAGTGAAGAGCCAGGAGTAACCCCTGAGCACTGCTGGGTATGACCTAAAAACACCAAAAAGAAGAAGAAGAAGAAGAAGAAGAAGAAGAAGAAGAAGAAGAAGAAGAAGAAGAAGAAGAAGAAGAAGAAGAAGAAGAAGAAGAAGAAGAAGAAGAAGAAGAGGAGGAGGAGGAGGAGGAGGAGGAGGAGGAGGAGGAGGAGGAGAAGGAGAAGAAGAAGAAGAAGAAGAAGAAGAAGAAGAAGAAGAAGAAGAAGAAGAAGAAGAAGAAGAAGAAGAAGAAGAAGAAGAAGAAAAGAGAATACAATCTGAGTGCAAAAATGTTGACTTTCAAATAAGCAAACCAGAGAACTTCTGAACAAAAGGGAATAATCAGAAAATCCTACCCTTTTATAAGGTCATTATTATGCCACAAGCAAACACTTTGTTATTATTGAGAAGACTTTCTAGCAAAAGAAAAAAAAAACAATAACAAGCTCGCTTTCCTGTTTTAAAATTTTCAGACCAGAGAGAGAGTTCAATGGACTGGAGCACAGGCTTTGTATTAAGGAAGTCCATGTTTAATCCCTGGTCTGGTTCCTCTGAGCACTACCAGGAACGACCCTCCACTGCAAAGCCAGGAGTAGCTTCCGAGAACCTCTAGGTGTGGTTCTCCACATTATTTGTTTTTGTGTGAATTTTGTTGTTGTTGATTGGAAGTCATATATTGTGGTGCTGGGAGGCTACTGAATTGGTGCTTAGAAATTAATCCTGATGGTAATGGGGGGGGGGGCAATCGTGTAATACTAAGTATTTAATTTCAGGACTCATGAATACAAAGCATTTACTCCAGTCGTTTGAGCTATGTCTTCAACCTCTGAAACTTATTTTAATATATACATATTACTATTTTTGAGATGGTGTTTTGCTAAAGGCACACTTAAAATTTTCATATGGACTTTTATTCATTCATTCATTTTTGTGCCAGGGATCTAACCCAGAGACTCATAAACTCAAACTACCACTGAGCTATAGTTCTGGCCTCTATGACTTTATTATAAAATTACATTTAGCTCTGCAGTCTTAGAAAAGGGAAAGAAGTGAAATGTGGTAAAAATGGGTAAGATTTTCTTCTGAATAACAATAAACTGTAAAAACAACAGCACAACAACAAAAAAAAGCCAATAAACTGTAATAAATTTCTTTGGGGGGAGTATGAGAAAGCCTACACTGGTACATTTGAAAGAAATCGAGCTTTAGCACACAACATTTTTTTCTAATCTGATGACATTGTCACTGAAAAATAATTTGGAAGTGGAGAAGGAAATTCAGGAAAATAAACTGTGTTGTTTGAAAAGTGTCTTTGGTATTGCAAAGCAAGACTTGGCATTTCACACATAACTGTGTTTGAACAAATGTCAGCGAATCTTGAAATCGTAGAATAAGTAGGTGGCTTTTCAAAAGATCAATTCAAAATCTACTTGAGCAAGAACTATTCTCTGAACCATCTAACAGGCTGAAGGAAGATAATATTTTGAATCCCTTGAGGAAATTAAGGAAGATATTTTAGCCAGCCAGCATTGAGATGCTGGAGCTTGGGAAGGAGGTCTTACTGTAAGCAGTGTGATCTCATCAGTGATGCTGCTCTCACAGATTCAATGGTAATAACTGGAAAATATAGATTTCTTAAAGATTTCTGGGGCCAGCGAGGTGGCGCTAGAGGTAAGGTGTTTGCCTTGCAAGTGCTAGCCAAGGAAAGATCGCGACCGCAGTTCGATCCCCTGGCGTTCCATATGGTCCCCCCAAGCCAGGGGCAATTTCTGAGTACTTAGCCAGGAGTAATCCCTGAGCATCAAATGGGTGTGACCTGAAAAACCAAAAAAAAAAAAAAAGATTGCTAAATGTCATGAATTTCTACCTCATTTATAGCGAACACACATACATGCATTAACAGACAGTGATTATTTTTCTTATTGATTTTTATCAACTTCTGGTAGCTTTCATTTCAGTTTCTCTAGGAAGTATAGCTGCTAAGGCACAATTTAGTATCTCACCTCCACCCACAACCACATATTTTAGTTCCTATACAACAACCTTCCCCCAATTAAATATATAAGTCTATAAAATCTATTTATGCACCACAGAGTTTTCATCAACAATTTTTTTAGAAAGTTCTTTTGTTTTGGGGAGGGCCACACCCAGCAATGCTCAAGGGTTACTCCTGGCTCTGTGCTCTCAGAAATCACCCCTGGCAAGCTCAGGGGACCTATGTGATGCTGGGAATAGAACCATTGTTAATCCTGGGTCGGCTGTGTGCAAGGCAAATGCCCTATTGCTGTGCTTTCTCTTCCGCCTCTTTTTTAGAAAGTTCTATAAATGACATGTGGTGTTAGATACATATTTTCTCGACAAAACTATGGGATTAGCGATCGTACAGAGTCATTGATGCCAATGAGGATGCAGGACACACTAGTCTTTTTGCCTTGTTCTCTTCATTCAGCTAACAATGTTCATGGTCATGAGAGGTGGCATCAAGGTCACAGTGCCTAACATCCATGAAAAAATGGTGGCATCTAGCAATGCCGGTGGTTTCTTCTTGTATATTCCTCTCTCTCTTTCTCTCTCTCTCTTTTTATTGGTAACTATCAATTTGAGAAAGTGATTTTTCTCAGCAACAAACAACACCACAAAAGAATGTCTTTTGTTGTTTTTGTTGCCATTTTGTTTTGCTTTTGGGAACACCCCGGGGCACTCAGGGGTTACTTTTCATTCTATACTCAGGGATCACTCCAAGTGGGCTTGGGGGTATCATATGAGATGCTGGGAATCAGACCCTAGTTGGTCATGTGCAAGGCAAGTGCCTTACCTGCTATACTCTATGACCCCAAGAATGTCTTTTTTATGGGAAGAGAAACTTTTCCTAAAATTTATCTCAGTATATTCCCATTGTAACTAAGAAGCTAGATTTACATCATGCACCTTTACCTGAACCAATCATTGACCAGGAGGATGAGACGGAGACAAGTTTCTCAGCCGCAGCTCTGTTTGGTACTTGAGATGAGACGCTGTTTTAATGGAGGCATAGGGTGAAGATAGTTGTTGAGTGTTCAGTATCATTTGGTCTCTCTCTTTATTAGTGACACATATGAATGTCTCCAGGCATCACTATATGTCCCCTAGTAGACAAAATCAACCAATCACCCCATTGAGTACCAGATCAATCACTACTCCATAAGTCTGGAGAGGGTATCTTATTTCATATTCTTTCTGGAAGTCAAGCGGCTATACAGAAGCCAACTAGGCTTATACTCAATATAAATAAGGGTAGTGTGTGTTGGACCATCAAAATCATGACTGGGTGATTAGGTGGGGTTTATAGAGTTCCAGTGTTCTTACTGGTGGTCATAATCTTGCAGCTCTGCCTTTGCTACTGCTTTTATTCAGTCCCCATAAAAGATTTTTTTTTTTTTTTTTTTTTTTTGGTCTTTGGTTTTTGGGCCACACCCGGCGGCGCTCAGGGGTTACTCCTGGCTATCTACTCAGAAATAGCTCCTGGCAGGCATGGGGGACCATATGGGTCACTGGGATTCGAACCAACCACCTTTGGTCCTGGATCGGCTGCTTGCAAGGCAAACACCGCTGTGCTATCTCTCGGGGCCCAAGATTTTCTACTTATTGCTTTTATTAGTGACCCACTTGCTAATGAATATTTGTAGCCTAAGTAAGTCATTTGGTGAGAGAGTATGAACATTTAGTATTATTATTTTTATTTAAATACCATGGTTACAAGTTGTTCATAATACAATTGTTTTTTTCACAGATAAAGTTATTCATGATTGAATTAGAGTCATGTCCTCTTCCCTCTCACCCTCCCTAGTGCCCTCTTCCCTTTCTGTCTCTGGGGCATACAATTTTTTTCTCTCTCTGTTTATCTCTCCCTCTCTTTTTCTCTCTCCTTCACCCCTTTAGACACTTTTTTAGTAGAGTGCACATTTTCTGCCAACAATATCCCCAATTTCCTTCTCACCCACTCTTCCAGGCCTTTTACTTCTTTCTCTCTTTTTCTCCATATATTTCTGTTTTTGATACTGTGATTTGCACTGTTGCTAATAAAGGGGAACCATGTATATCACTTTATCCCCTTAGTATGATTTTTATCTTGCTTTTGTTTTTGGGCCACCCCCAGTTCTGCTCTCAGGAGTCACTTCTGGTTTGCTCCAGGACATATGGGAAACTGGAGGATGAACCTGAGATGGCCTTGCAAGGCAAATGCCTTACCTGCTGTTCTATTGCTCTGTCCCAAGAATATATATAAATAAAAAAATATATATATATATTTTTTTTTTTTGGTTTTTGGGTCACACTTGGCAGTGCTCAGAGGTTCCTCCTGGCTCTACGCTCAAAAATTGCTCCTGGCAGACATGGGGGACCATATGGGATGCTGGGATTTGAACCACTGTCCTTCTGCATGCAAGGCAAACATGCTACCTCCATGCTATCTCTCCAGTCCCCCAAGAATATTTTTTAATTCACGTATTTTTACTGGGTGTGAATGATGTGCCAGCCACAAGTACTATGAAGGAAAAAAAGAAGACTGAAATATGTTGGAGAATAGGTAGCATTGTAGCTATGACAAGGAGAGTGGAAAGAAAACAAGGGGATTTATCTGATTATAATGGATCATAGGGAGGGAGGGTTTTTGTTTTGTTTTGTTTCTTGAACCACACCTGACAGTGCTAAGAAGTTAGTCCTGGATCAGACATCTCCTGGAAGGAGACTTGAGTGGTAGCACAGCAGTAGGGCATTTGTCTTGCAGGCGGCCGACCCAGGACAGATCCAGGTTTGATCCCCAGTCCCATATAGTCCCCCGTGCCTGCCAGGAGCAATTTCTAAGTGCAGAGCTAAGAGTAACCCCTAAGTGCCACTGGTGTGACCCAAAAACCAAAAGCAAAAAAGAAAAAAGAAAAGAAAAGAAAAAAAGAAAAAAAAAAGAAATCTCTTGACAGGTTTGGGGGACTATATGGAATGCAGGGGGATTGAACCTAGGTTGGAGGCACACAAGGCAAATGTCCTCCCCCATCCCCAGGAGAGAGTTTTTATTTTATGCTTAGAGCAAGGCAAAAATTGATGGGTTTGGCTTGGCAATAATGGGCCATGGGATTTTTTTTCTCACTTTATGTTACCCATAAGCATTTGGGAACTAACTTCAAGCAAAAGGACTTTTTTGAGCTTCTTAAATTGTGAATCACGACACCATATGTGGTCACATATGAGACACATGTGAGAATAATGATAAATATTAAAGTTTTGTTTTAAAATGAACTTATTTATCCTTTCTTATCAGTATTTGATTTGAAATACATATTTTAAATATATTTGAAAAATTATTTTCTATATTTCTCAAGAAAAATTTGAAGAAGCCTTGTACTAAGCTGATATAATTAAGAGTCAAGTTCCTTCAATGTATTTGTGATCACAAAAATATCATTAACTTCTAAAGATCCAAAACATAATATAAAATAATTTTTTGGGGCGGCACACCTGGCAATCCCTGCTCGAAGATTTCTCCTGACTGCACTCAGAGATACAGCATGTGAGGCTGAAGGATCATAGGGGATGACAGAGATTGAGTCTGGCTTAGCCATGTGCAAGGCAAACTCCCTACCCGCTGTATTATCTCTCTGGCCACTAAACAATAATTTGTATTCACTTCACACCCCAGTTATTCCAGTTCAGGGTTTCTGGTTGATGAAGCCTGTTCTAGAAGCTCAGGATTCAAGGTAGAAAGTAACCTTGAACAAGATTCCTTTCCATTGCAAAGGTACACCATACACTCTCACTTACCTTTCACACTCACATTTATTCACAGACACACATACTCATACAACAAATTCATACTCACATATCACACGACATATTCATTCACATAAGTACTCATACTCACATTCACTCAGACTCAGTCTTGGACAATTAAGGCAAGCCAGTGAACCTAATGTTCTCATTTTTGGACATGTGGGAGAAACCTAAGTAAAGGAGAAAAATCTGTGCAGTCATAGGGAGAATGAATAAACTCCACCAGACAGTGGTCCTGGCCACGGACTGACTTTTTTCTCAGCAGCATTATTGTGAAATGACATTATTTGAGGACCTGTTGTACTTGGAATGCAGCATCCACCAGAGGGTCTAAGTCCATCTGTGCTGTAATAATTAGTGGGATGTGCAAATCTGCATTCTTCTTTTGTTATTTCCTCCTTCTGCTTAAGGCAACATTGTTGTCTTGGCTACCAGTCTCTTTTGCTCTTGGTACTTCTGATCTTAAGACCCACTTCTTAATTTTGTTCTACACTGACTGTACTGGTGCATGATGCCAGAAACACCTCAAATTCATGGGTCAGTCAATTTTGAGTTCATATTTTAGTTGTTGCACATTCAGGAACTTTTTTTTTTTTACTATTGCTGAATTTTTTATGACTTCCACATTCAATTACTCAACTCCATATGGTACCTGGATCCATAATTTAAGAAGAAAAGTTTTAAGAAATCCCAGTCTCACAGACCTGGAACACCAGATAAAGTGGTTCTGGGACCTTTCGGGACATCTTTGGATTCTTTTGTTTTTTCCCCACTGGCTGTGGAGAGAACAAATTCCAAGTAAAATCCCAGAAGGAAAAAAACATTTTTTTTTTTTGGCTCCAACTGGTGATGCTCAGGGGATACTATTGGCTCTATACTCAGGAATTACTCCTGGAAGTGCTCAAGAGGCCATATGGAGTGTCAAGAATTAAACTTGTGTTACTGAATACAATGCAAACAACCTTAGCCACTGTACTAATTTCTTACTCTGGGAAGAAGAAGATGGACCTATTTCTCTTCCTCCCTTTCAGAAACTTCCTCCCTTTCTTGTTAGTACAGAGATCAAATCATTCTTAATATAGATCATTGCTGTCCTTGCAGAACAATCTTTCTAGCATTGAAAAATAGATCAGTGCTTACTGAATCTTTTCTAAGTGAGTCTGGCATTAGGATATAGCTATGAATAGAATTCCACCCACTTACTTAAAACTTTTTTTTGGGCTTGTTTTGTTTTGGGGTCACACTCAGAGATATTCAGAACTTATTCCTGCTTCTCTGCTCAAGGATAACTCCTGGTAGGGCTTAGGGGACCATATGTGCTACCACAGATTGAACATAGATTGGCCACAAGCAAGGTAAGCATCCTAGATGCTATACTATCTCTCTAGCCCATCAGTCCACAACTTTTAGAAGCTGTTCCTCTATAGGGATGTGGTAATGAGTAAGAAACAAATAATTTATGCTAATTTATGTAATTTGTGAAATGGTCATAAGCAAAAGGATAATTGGGAGGAGATTGGATAAGATGGCTAGGACTCTGGTTTAAAGAAGCATTAGCTATCTCCCAATAACATCCCTAAAGAAAGAAAATTCTAAGTAAAAAACTGGATGCATTAGGTGATTAATTTTTTGGGGTCAAGGGCACACCCATCTGTGCTCAAGTGTTACTCTTGGCTCTGAGCTCAGGAATCCCTCTTGGCAGACTCAGGGGACCATATGGAATGCCGGGAATCAAACCCAGTCAGCCACATACAAGACAAATGCTCTATCTGCTGTACTATGGCTCCGGTCCCATAGTTGAATGAATTTTAAGTTCCTAGCTATGTCAGTTTCTTTCTAAGCTCTTTCCTGAATATTCTGCACTTTTAGTGCTCTGAGTACCATTTGACCCAACACCTATGGTAGTATCAGTGTAGAGAGAGAAAATGAATATCTAATGGAATGACAGGCCCCAAAACCTTGGAAATTAATAAACTGCCTGACTTGACAGAAGAGCTAACAAAGTGCTTTCATGATTTTTTTTCAGGCCACACCCATTTGATGCTCAGGGGATTACTCCTGGCTAAGCACTCAGAAATTGCCCCTGGCAGGGCCGGGCGGTGGCGCTGGAGGTAAGGTGCCTGCCTTACCTGCGCTAGCGTTGGACGAACCGCGGTTCGATCCCCCGGTGTCCCATATGGTCCCCCAAGCCAGGAGCGACTTCTGAGCGCATAGCCAGGAGTAACCTCTGAGCGTCACCGGGTGTGGCCCAAAAACCAAAAAAAAAAAAGAAATTGCCTCTGGCTTGGGGGGACCATATGGGACACCGTGGGATCGAACCACGGTCCTTCCTTGGCTAGCGCTTGCAAGGCAGACACCTTACCTCTAGCGCCACCTCACTGGCTCCGTGCTTTTATGATTTACTGTTGAATGGCACTTGTATTCTCTATACTAGAGATGCTAATATAGGAACTTCATGAATCAAATTGTTGTTTATACCTACATTGCTAGTAAAAGCTGAACATAGAAAAGGAACTTAGGGTAGGAGATAGTACAGTGGTAAAGGCACTGCTTCTAAGCAACTACCTGGGTTGATTCTTGGCACAAATATGGCTCCCTGAGCACTAGGAGTGATTTCTGAACAAAGAGCCAGGAATAAGCTTTTTTTTTTGGGGGGGGGCACACCCGGTGGTGCTCAGGGGTTACTCCTGGCTCTCTGCTCAGAAATAGCTCCTGGCAGGCACGGGGGACCATATGGGACACCGGGATTCGAACCAACCACCTTAGGTCCTGGATTGGCTGCTTGCAAGGCAAATGCAGCTGTGCTATCTCTCCAGGCCCAGGAATAAGCTTTGAGGTTTGCCAGGTGTGACCTGAAACAAATGGGAGGGGGGAGGGAGAGAGAGAGAGAGAGAAAGAGAGAGAGAGAGAGAGAGAGAGAGAGAGAGAGAGAGAGAGAGAGAGAGAGAGAGAGAGAGAGAGAGAGAGAGAGAGAGAGTTATTCTTTTGTAAGCAAGCATGTCACATAAAACATTTTTGAAGATATTAAATTTAACTTATTCTTAAAATTGTATATATATAAGGATATGCTTTTTTACTCATTTAAAATATAGATTCTTGGTTTTTATCTTCTAGCAAATTTCTCTAGGGTCTCAAGATCTAAAAGATGGCTAGGACATAATATATTCTGATATTTTTATGGTTTCCCTCTTGTTTCCACTTTATTCCCATAATCAACATCTCAATGACAAGTTCTGCTTATAGGGGCCTGGAGAGATAGCACAGCGGTGTTTGCCTTGCAAGCAATCGATCCAGGACCTAAGGTGGTTGGTTAGAATCCTGGTGTCCCATATGGTCTCCCTTGCCTGCCAGGAGCTATTTCTGAGCAGATAGCCAGGAGTAACCCCTGAACACCGCCGGGTGTGGCCCAAAAAACAAAAAAAACAAAAAACAAAAACAAAAACAAAAAAAAGATCTGCTTATAGACATTGTATTTTGAAGCCCTGCAGTTATAGGGTTTCTCTTTACTTTTCTCTTTATTGGGATGATGCTATTTATCATGGCTGAGCAGACTCTGTTCAGCCTCCCACTGAGTTTCATACACAATCCAGGTATTCAACTCAGGGCTGCAAGTGTGTACCACTGACTTTATTGTAGCCATCTTTAAATAATTCATAATAACAGTTAAATAGGTAGTGAAGGGTAACTGGGGGGTTTAGGAAAGATGGGTGTAGATGCAAACTCCAGTGGTATGTCTGTTGGTCACTTTTCTCCTGCAATGGAGGAAGTAAGTTCGAAGAGAATAGAGTAGAGAGGAAGATGAGATGATGTGATAAGGAAGAAGAGATAGTATTTTTCCTTTGGAGGTAGGAGTGAACTTGTTAATAAATTAAGAAAGGCTTTTGGTTGTTTACTGAGTGTAGAGTAGTAATAAAAACAGATCTACAAGATGGGTTTTAATCAAATATATTTTATGACTTGAGATGACTAAGTGGGACAACCAAGGTTATAAATTCCATATTTAGATATTTTTTTCAGCTTATGCCACCTCAGGCTCCCTTAATCTTATTTCTCTTTAAGATTATGAGGCCATTAGCCTCTGAGTCACACTGATGCTCATCTGGGAAATTCCTTACAGAGAACCAACCTGTCATACAGTCATGAACTGTACTGGCTTCATGCATTATTTCTTGGGATAATTCCTATTGTGAATAAAGCTAAGGGGACCAGGAGGATAATCAGTGAGCAGGGATTTGCATTGCACATGGTCAATCTGGGTCCAATCCTTGGCACCAAATTGCTCCCTAAGACCCCTCCCAGTTGTAGTCCCTGAGCATAGAGCCAGGAATAAGCCCTGAACACAAGAGTGATCCAAACAAAACTATAAAATAGAATTAAGCACCACACTTATTATTTTTTTCAGCCACATCAGTAAAGTGCTCAATTGAACACAGGCTGGCTTTGTGCAAGGCAAATACCCTACCCATTGTACTATTGCTCTGACCCCAGGACCACACCTCTTTAAAGTGGTTTCAAGAGTTAGAGAGATTAATACAGGGGATTAAGGCATTTACTTGTATGCAACTGATTCCAGTTCTATCTCTAAGAGAGCAGGTTCCTTCAGCACCACCAAGAATGATCCTGAGCAAAGAGCCTGGAATAAGCCCTGAACTTTGTTGGTTGTGGCCCGAACACACACACACACACACACACACACACACACACACACACACACACACACACACACGCACACCACACACACAGACACGAAAATGTAAAAGGAAAGAAACAAAATACTTAAAAAAATTGTACTGAACCTAATGTGAATTAGAAGTCTTTTATAGTTGGATTTCAAGCATACAGCCAGTCATTTAGGGCCATTCCCACCACCAGTGTCAACCTCCCTCCATCAAAGTTCCCAGCATGCATTCTACCTTTAGCCCCTGGCCTGCCAGTTTAACAGGCCCTTTTTAAGTTTAGAATGTCATCGGTTGGGACTCTTGATTCTAATGGTATTAACTTTGGCTTGGATATTTAGTCTGTCCTAGGAAAAATAAATACTTTTAAGTGATTTTAATGTCTGCTAGTCTTCTCTTTTTCTTAGATCTGTTCAAAGTGTGGCCCACAGATAAGTCTATAGCAAGTCCAGGAAAAGAACAGAAATTGAAAGAGAGATTGTTTCCTTTTTAAAAAATAATTTGCTTTTATTTTAAGGTATTCCTGGCTCTGTGCTTGAGGAACTGTGAAGTGCTGGAGATCAAATCTGGGACTCCCTCATGCACACTAGCCCTATCTGCTTGGACCCAAAAAGGGGAATGTTTTAGAAACTTTATTACCAATTTGAGTAATTTTATGTGTCAATTTTCTGAGCTCTATAGTCTTTTCCAGGTTACTTTTTAGCAATGAGAACATTACCTTCCCCTCTAAAGTAAAAAAAAAAAAAAAAAAAAAGATCTAGACATTTCAAGTTGTGACTGGGCTTCCAGTGGACTTATCACAAAAACATTTCAAGTGGTTACTGGGCTTCCAGTGGACTTATCACAAAAGCTTAACCCAACCTTGACCCTCCAGTTTTCTCAGATATCCACAGAAAACAATTCCCAAAAAGATTCAGCTGCCTCTTAGCTGCTCACAGAGGCTTGATAAAGAACCTTTTTACTTAGTAACTTAATTTTCGGCGTTAGTTCTACAATTTCTTCCCATCTACCAGAATATTCACCCCAACAGCAGGACCACGAAAATAACTTGTAGGGGACCGGTGGCAGAAGGGAATAAAGAGGGAGGCTCCTGGGTAAAGGACAACATAGAAATTATGATTTAAGAAGTAGATACCAATATCTCAACATTTTTTCCTTTGAGAACTACAGTAGAAAGGTTAAGTTGTTTTTATTGCATTTACAATATAAGACTGTAGAGTATAATCTTTGTGAGAGGCCTTGAATTTGATATCTCACACTGTAGGTCCCTGCCACTGCCTGCTGTAGCATCACTGGGTAGATCCATACAACAGTTGAAAAAAAAATCTCTAACGTAGCTTGTTATTGCTTTGACTATAGTGTTTCCTGAGAAGAGCAATATAGAGTCTATATCTTGGCTGAGTCATAAACTCATCCACCTCCTTTCCATTCCCTGCGTTATTTCAATGATTGCAGATCACATGCTTGATTGAGGGCTCATAGAGGTCACACATCTGGTTGAGGTACTTGTGAAGTAGTGCTGTTTACAGCGCTATTTTCTTAGTTGTGGTGCTGCCAGATATTCTGGAACATACTTGGCTGAGCACTGGAGATGGTATTCTTGGATACTGGGGGTTAGGGATCCAGGCACTGGTGAGACTATATTCAGAGCATGAGGAAAGAATTGGAGATCAAAATCAGGCCTTATGATGGCAAGGCATGTGCTTGTGACATTGAGTCATCTGGGTCCCAAATCTTATTCTTGTACTGTTTTTTTCTTTGACAGTAAATTTTGATTGTTATGCAGCAAATTAGGAAATCTATTCAACTCTACAGACTTTATTGTCAATACTTTGGTAACCTATATATAAAAGTTTGTCTTTCTTTTCACATTTTTTTTTAATTTCAGGCACCATGATTTACAATACTTTATATGATAGGGTTTCTTCTGGATCCCACACCCTCCATAAGTGTCCACTACCACTGTTGTCTCAGTGTCCACTCCCACCACATCCCTTCTCCAGCCATGGTAAGCTCAGTTCTGTAAACCAGTTCTCAGGTGCTGTTATTTTGGCGTTGTTATTCCCTTTTATTTTTTTTATATTCCATATGACAGATCATACTGTATGTCCATTTCTTTTGGAGGGGGGTGACATCCGGTGGCGCTCTGGGATTACTCCTGGCTTTGTACTCAGAAACCGCTCCTGGCAGGCTCAAGGAACCATATGGGATGCTGGGATTTGAACCAGGATCTGTCCTGTGTTAGTTGCAGCGTGCAAAGTGAACGCCTTACCGCTGTACTATTGCTCTGGCCCCTATGTCCATTTCTTTTTAATTTCAGGCATCATTGCATTTCTCTCTCTGTTTTATGGCCACACCCGGTGGTGCTCAGGGATTACTCTTAGAAGGATCAGGTGACCATAAGGAATACCAGGGATTACCTGATCAGCCGTATACCAAGGCAAGCGCCCTTCCCACTGTACTATCGCTCCGGCTCCTGCATCATTTTTTTTAAACTTGATTCTAGCCACATGGAATCTATTACCTTGCTGTTGAATAACTTGTTTACTCTAGTTCCGTGTTTTGATGTGACCCCAAGCAGCCTTAAATAGGCCTCTAGTATTGCCTGTGTATTCTAGAAGTTTGATACCAGTCAGATGAAATCTCACACAGGAATTCGGAGCATAGTTAACTTGTATGGGTTGAAGGTAAAGAAAACACTGGTTGTTTTCACTAGTGCGTAATGAAAGGCAGGGAGCTTTAACTAGCGTTCAAAAAATTGAATTGTAAGAAACTTTTTCAAGTGTGCTTTTTCAAATTCACGTGCATATAAAAGATCTTATTAAAGCTGAGAATAAATTTGGACATCTCCAGGAATCACTTAGCAATTACTCCTGCTGGGCTTGGGGGAGATTATAGGCATCACTGGGGGGTCGGGGGGAGAAATCTGGGTTGGCTTTGTGCAAGGCAAACGCCAAACCTACCTATCTGTTGTACCCCTGGCCCATCACAGCATTTTTTTTTTTACCTTTTTATTTAAATAAAATTTTTATTATGACCAAAGTAAATGACAGATCTTTCACAGTGATATTTTCCGTAGTCTTTTTTTTATTTTTATTTAAATGCCTTGATTACATATATGATTGTGGTTGGCTTTCAGTCATGTAAAGAACACCTCCCGTCACCAGTGCAACATTCCCATTCCCAATGTCCCACATCTCCCTCCTCCTCACCCCACCCCAGCCTGTACTCTAGACAGGCTTTTTACTTCCTTCATTCATTCACATGGTTATGATAGTTCTCAGTTATTTCTCTAACTGTACTCATCATTCTTTGTGGTGAGCTTCATGTTGTGTGCTGCACCTTCCAGCCCTCCTCTCTTTGTCTTTGAGGATTATTGCAAAAATATCTTTTTTCTTAAAACCCATAGATGAGGGAGACAATTCTCTCTCCCTCTGACTTATTTCACTCAGCATAAGAGTTTCCATGTCCATCCGTGTATGGAAAAATTTCATGACTTCATCTCTCCTGACGGCTGCATTGTGTGTATGTACCACAGTTTCTTTAGCCATTCATCTATTGAAGGGCATCTTGGTTCACAGTGATTTTTTTTTTTTTTGGGCCACACCCGGCGGTGCTCAGGGCTTACTCCTGGCTGTCTGCTCAGAAATAGCTCCTGGCAGGCACGGGGGACCATATGGGACACCGGATTCGAACCAACCACCTTAGGTCCGGGATCGGCTGCTTGCAAGGCAAACGCTGCTGTGTTATCTCTCCGGGCCCTCACAGTGATATTTTATGACAGCATGTTTATCTCTTTGTTGGCAGATATTCCTGCAGTGTGTCAGAAAAAAAAAATTGGCATTCGTAGAGAACTCACCGAGAACCCCTGGAACGGTACTCCAATACCAGTTACAGCTCTGCCACGCCAGTGGTGGGAGCAGACTGTCCTTCCTACCTACCCACTTGGCTAGCCCGAGGGCCTATTGCTTTTAGTCCAGGTCCGGGTAGAAGATAGAGCAGTGCTTCTCAATTATTTTCTGTCATGTCCCCGTAGGAAGAAGAAAACATTTTTGCACCTCCCCCGTGCACCTGTAAATAGTATCTTTTTTTTTTTTTTTTTTGGGTTTTGGGCCACACCCGGCGGTGCTCAGGGGTTACTCCTGGCTGACTGCTCAGAAATAGCTCCTGGCAGGCCCGGGGGACCCTATGGGACACCGGGATTCGAACCAACCACCTTTGGTCCTGGATCGGCTGCTTGCAAGGCAAACGCCGCTGTGCTATCTCTCCGGGCCCAGTAAATAGCATCTTTATTAAAGAAAAAACTTGAACCTGCAAAACAAAAATATATAAAGTAACTTGAGCTGGCTCTTTAACCAGAGGTGATGTCTGGATGAATGGCTCCAATGAGCACGTTTTGCAATGCACATCTTTTCTAAGCGGGGCTGGAAGCAGGACACAGCGACTCTCGATCCAGAGACACCCTGAGCCATAAGGCCGGGGCTTGGCTCGTTATGCCGGTGACCGTCCCGTAGAGCGCCACGCAGAGCGGCCGGCAGGGGTCGCTCGCTGCGAGCGAGTTAGTTCCCTCCCTCCCTCCCTCCCTCCCTCGAGGCCCCGCCCCCGGCCAACCGCCGCCGGGCTGGCCCGTGACGTCACGCCGCCGGAGCCCCACAAATGGGTTCCGGGCCGCGCGTCGCGGAGACTCGGCCGCGCCGCGCCAGGCGAGCGCTCGCTCGGGCCGGGGCCAAGCTCGGCGCTGCCGCCGTGCCGCGGTGATCGGCGTGTCGGGCCGCGTGGTGTCGAGTCGTGCGCAGCGGGGCCGGAGCGCAGGTGGGCCGCGGTGGGCCGGGGTGGGTGGGTGGGTGGGCGGCGCGTGGCGCGGCGTGGCGTGGCGGCCGTGGGCCACCGCGGCCCTCCCCGCCCCCTCCCTCCTTCCCTCCCTCCGTCCGTCCCGCGCGGCGCGCTCGGGCGCGGGGCGAGTGGGGGCGGGGCGGGGTCGGGTCGTCCCTGAGGCGGCTTCCGCCTCCCCTCACGCTAGGCCGTGAGGAGACGCGCCGGACCGGACTAGACCGGACCGGACTGGCCCGCCCGCCTCAGGGAACCCGCGGCGGCGGCTTGAGGAAGTCGCTCCCGCCCTCACGCCCGCCCGCCCGGCCGCGCAGGTGAGCTGGCGCCAAGTCCCCAGACGCTGCCGCCGCCGCCGCCTCAGGCCGAGGACGTCCGCCTGCCGTTGGGGCCCTCGCTCGGGCTGGAGCTGCGCGTGCCTGTGACGTCACGGCGCCCGCCGGGGCTCTGTGACGTCACTGCGGCCCTGGGCCGAGGCCCCTGGAGGTGCGAGAGTGTGTGTGTGTCTGTGACACCGAGGCCCGAGGCCAGCCCGGCTCTTCGAGGCGCCGCGCTGGGAACGAAAGTTGCCCCGGGCTCCGCGAGGCTCGGCGGCCTCTGCACGATCTTCGTGTCTTCGTCGTCATTCACTTGTTTTTTTTTTTTTTAGACATGTTTTTTTGTTTTCGAACCGTCGCCCCAACTTTATTTAAAAAACAAACAAACAAACAAACAAACAGACGTTCGCTCTGGGGTTCATTGAAGCTCCGATCTTTCTGAAGTGTTTATGTCAGGGTGGGGAGGTTTGGGGCTGGACTTTTCTTTCACCCCCTCCACCCCACCCCAAGGCCTGTTTTGGGGTGGAGGGACTCTCAGATCCGTGCTCTCTCCACTTCCTGCTCATGACACACTTTTCTCTTTTCCTTTTAGGTTTTTGGGGTCACACCCGGCAGCTCTCAGTGAGGGGGTTCCTCCTGGCTCTATGCTCAGAAATTGCTCCTGGAAGGCTGGGATGGGGGGGGGGGTCGGATCATATGGGATGCTCGGATTTGGAAGCACCGTCCTTCTGCATGCAAGGCAAAGATGCCCTCTCTCCATGCTAGCTCTCCGGCCCATCATGAGACACTTTCTGTGCATTTTCTGCACGATCCATCTGTTGGCAGATGAAGGGTCAGGAAGATGGACAACAGAGCTTCTTTGAAAATATTTTAAAATTGAGGGCCCGAGTGTTAGCACTGCAATAGGGCGTTTGCCTTGCACGCTGTTGATGATCCAGGACAGATGTGGGTTCGGTCCCCGGCATCCCATAGGGTCCCCGAGCTTGCCAGGAGCGATTTGATTTCTAGAGCACAGAGCCAGGAGTAACAACCCCGGAGTGCCGCCGAGGTATGGCCCAAACCTCATCTCCTCCCCCCCCAAAAAGAAAAAATTTAAAATTGTACTGGATTGGACAGGCTTGTGAATTAATCCCTTATTGATTGGCAGGGATGCTGGTGTTGGTGGCCCACACCCATTTGTGCTGGGGGACTGTTACAGGATGCTGGAGATGGAACAAGGCAAAAAAGCCCTTGTGCGAGGGAAAAGCCCTACCAGCTCTTACTTATTGCTCAGGCCCGAAACTAGAATTTTAAGAAGTGCTTTTTCTATGGGTATTTATTTTTTCTTCCAAAGCTTCCAAGAGATCGTGCTGTCATGCCAGCAAATCAATGATTTCATCCTCATTTCTCCCGCTCTGGAATAACAAATATTCACAATATTTAAAACCAGTTGGAAAGACTTAAATTTTAGCTTTCTCTGGTTCATAGAATACGAAGTTGGATTGGAGTCCTCGGCCCTTCCTGACTGACCTTGATCTGTAGTGGCTTTTTTTTTTTCATTTGCTTGTATTTTAATACTGCCACTTTAGGAAGTATTTAAAGGTGCTAAGATATTTTCTCTGGATTTTGTAGCAGCCTACAGATGAAAGTTATGTTATGCCGCATAACATGAAAGGTAAAATCTGACCTCTTTAATGATAGATTGACAACAGTTCTCAGCAAGGTTTTCCTGAAAATCGTTTTCTCCATCTTAATTATACCTAGGAAATGTGACCAGTATTAGTTAGTGTACTACTGGTACTTTGATATTTGATAGTTTTTCTTTTGCGCTCAAGTTTCATTCTCCTAGCTCTCCCCCCCCCCCATATACTTTTCAGCATGCCTTTAAAAAAAATTATTTTTGTGGTTGAAGTTCTGTGATTTCTTTTTTTTTTTTTTTTTTTGGTTTTTCGTTTGATGCTCAGGGGTTAGTCCTGGTTAAGCGCTCAGAAATTGCCCCTGGTATGGGGGGACCATATGGGACGCCGGGGGAATCGAACCGCGGTCCTTCCTTAGCTAGCGCTTGCAAGGCAAGACACCTTACCTCTAGCGCCACCTCACTGGCCCCAAAATTCTGTGATTTCTATGCTCCGTTATTAGTGATATCCTCTGAAGCTTGCTTTCTAAAATCCTGAGCCCCTACTTAGACTCTGGCTTTTTTGTTCTGAAAGAAATTAGAAATTACATGGTGACAATATTGAATGAAGATTCTGTAAAGGTGCCAGAGCTGTAGCACATAGGGTACTGACCCGAGTTTGATCCCCGGCATCCCTTATGGTCACTGAGCCTGTCAGGAGTGATTTCTGAGCACTTGTGTAACCCTGAGTAACCTCTGAGCCCTGAGTAACCCCTTAACCCCGCTGGATGCCCGACTCCCCAAAGATTCTTTAGACAGAATTTGAGTCTTGAGATTGAGAGGTTAGTTACCAAGACAAATTAGCATGCAGCTGCTGATATTGGGTTTGTCAATATGCTTTTAAGGGAGAAGGAAAAGGGCAAGATAATACTGGTGAGATTGAAGTATATGACACTTGCATGTATGTCTTTTCTAAGTAGTCTTTCATTTGGTTGAAACTTCACTACCTGTAAGTAGAAAGGGATGAAAGTAAAAGTTAAGTGTATTGGTAGAAAAATGATAATAAAATAGTTCCTGCTTGTGACAGTACTTGTTAACCTTTTCAGCAGTTGTGTGAATTTTATTTTTCCTTAACGAAAAATGGGTTACTAGGTGGAGAACAATGTATGACTTAATGTGTTCTAATATGACTGATCAAAACATTTGTTTTACATGTATATTGTGTAATTATTAACAAACAATAACTACTGTAGTTTTTTTACAGTTTCTTTTTACTTTTGGGATTTTTATGCTTTTGCAGGTTTGGTCCAGGAATTAGCCTTTGCTTAAAAAAACTTTTAGTTAAGCAAGGTAGGCTTTCTGTTTGTATTTGGGCCAGATTTGTGTGCACAGGGCTTATTCCTGCCTCTGCTCAATCATGGATCACTCCTGCTGGGCCTGGGGACCTAATGGAGTGCCAGGGATTGAAACTGGGTCCAGAGACATGCAAGGCTAGCACTCCATCCTCTGTCCTACTGCTCAAGCCCCATGAAGCAAAGCAGTTTTTAATTAAATGTAGTAGAAAGATATGAAAGGAAAGAGGAAATGTGTTGTAGAGAAAACACCAGGCTTCTTCAGAGTGGAAATAGGCAAGCAAACTAATCGTCAAGCAAGTGAGATTCATGTTGCAGGTGAAAACAAGGGCTTGAAGAGCAACCAACTTTTAACTTCTTATATATTTATTTGAGATGAGGTTATTGTTATTATAAAATATTTTGTCGTTTTCTTCAGTTATAATATTTGAAGTGACAAAATCAACCAGTCATTGATGATACAGCATTTTTTTGATAGATAAAAGAAAGTATCAAGGAGTGAATGTTATATATTTAAGAAATTCTCTGGAATAGGTTTCTTAACTCACTGCTATTTAGGTTACACAGAATCCAGATTTTTTACACAAATGTTTTACTTTATTTTCTAAATTTGAAATTATGCACAGCCAATATAACTTGGACAGTTTTGATATTCTAATAAACATCAATCTTGTTTTTAAATATTTGTTATTTTATTTTAAATATTGTTAGGGAGAGAGTATCCTAAGCGACAGAGACATCATTTATTGTTATCTCCCAAAATTTGCAGCTGTTTAGAGCCAGATATATGAGGGAAGCTACTGTGGTATAATGAATGCCTGCCTTGTTAGGTCATGTGTGACAAAGGCAAAATTCAGCAGGGGCATAATCTGTAGTCCTGTGGAAACAACAGCAACAAAAAAGGAAAGATTAACATCAAGTGTATTTAGGTCATCGGGAAATTGAATTCCTGTCAATCCTATCTTTGCATAATTTATCCCCCCTCTAGTTCCTGTTTATAGTTATACTGTTATATCCAGTGAAACATTAGTAGTTAAAATACAGATGTACCTTTTTTCCTTTGTTTTGGTCTTGGGGGTACACCCACCTGACTCTCTCAGTGATCTCATGGCATTCCTCGGGCAATATATGTGGTGTCAGGGATTGGTGGCATTCAAGGCAAACACCTAATCCTTTATTTCTCTGGCCATGGAATATAGGTGTTTTTGTTAGTTGTTGTTGTTGTTTTGGGGCCACACCTGGTGGCACTCAGGAGTTACTCCTGGTTCTGCCCTCAGAAATCGCTCCTGGAAGACTTCGGGACCCATATGGGATTCTGCGAACCGAACCTGGTCCATCCAGTGTCCGCAGCATGCAAGGCCTTAAACTGTGCTATTGCTCCATAACAGACTTTGTATTTTAGTTTCTGTCTTCTTATCTCCACAGAAAGAGGTCTGTATCTTCCCTCTTTATTGTTTTTGGGGTCACACCTGAGTCAGTCTTAGCTCTGCACTCAGGAATCAGTCCAGGATCATATGGGATGTTGGGGATCAAACCCAGGTCAGCTACATGCAAGGCAAACACCTTACCTATCCATTCATTGTACTCTTTCTTTGGTCCCTTATCTTTCCTTTTTATTTATTTTATTTTATTTTTATTTTATTTTTTGGGGGGAAGTCACACCCAGCATCGCTCAGGGATTACTTCTGGCTTTATGCTCAGAAATTGCTCCTGGCAGGCTCGGGAGACCATATGGGATTCCAGGATTTGAACCACCGACCTTCTATGCTCTTTCTCCAGCCCCTATCTTTCCTTTTTTTTTGTTTTTGTTTTTGTTTTTGGGCCACACCCGGTGATGCTCAGGGGTTACTCCTGGCTATGCGCTCAGAAAGTCGTTCCTGGCTTGGGGGACCATATGGGACTCCGGGGGGATCGAACCACGGTCCGTCCTAGGCTAGCACTGGCAAGGCAGACACCTTACCTCTCTCTAGTGCCACCTCGCTGGCCCCTTATCTTTCCTTTTTAAATGAACAATTGGGTCCTATCATGAACCTTTCTTATTTTTAGCACATGTGGCCGCAAATAGAGAGCTAAGCACTGGGTAAATGTGGTTATTATTATCAGATACAGGTTTTACTTACCCAAGAAGCATTTTTTTTTTTGTACTTTTATGCTGGGTATTGCAGTATTGGACTCTGATACACAGCTGAATTATCTTTGCTGTAATGGACTCTGGACCTTTGCTTTAAACATTCCTTTGTCATACAGTGTTTTTCAGAGTGGCCAATATCTGATCAGCAAAATTATGGGGGGGTGATAAAAGCCTTGGTACATTTAAGGTGCTTTTTCTGTTTGCTTAAGGGGGAGGGGGGTGAGCTATTAGTTTTCTGAAATGGAGCAGTATGCCAAATAAATTTAGGAACCTTTGTAAAGAGAATAGAGGCCCATAGTTCTGAGGGACTAGAATTAGATCAAACTGGAATGTTTGTCCAGATTGGCCTGAGATCTCATTTAAAGCTTAGGTCAAGGAGGTATTAAAAACTCGGGTAAAGAGGCTGGGGAATAAATTATAGATCGAAGGTCCAAAGGGCAGATTTGAAATGTCCTAGAATGAATGGGGCTTAGTTGAGTGAAGTATTTTTTGTTTTTGAGGCAAGAAAAACTCTAGAACTAAGTCTGTAAAGGCAGCCTAAAACTAGAGGTAAAAGAGGGGTGGGTAGCCCAAATGCCTGCCTCAGGCATGTTTCTACCTTTATTTTCCTATAAAGTCTTTTTCATTAATTGACAAGCTTCTGAACCATCTCTCACAACTTTAATTTTCACTCTTAAATTATGGTGCAAATTACTATCATAGTAAAATAGAATTATTTATACTTTGAATTCTTTGTTTTTGTGTCACACCCAGTGTCACTTAGGAGTTACTCCTGGCTCTGTGCTCAGAAATCACTCCTGGCAGGTTTGGGATCATCTGGGATGCCCGGATACAAACCGGCTGCATGCAAGGCAAACACCTTACTGCTGTGCTATCGCTCCGGCCCCTATACATTAAATTCTTAAACATCCAACACTTATATTTTGTGATTTATATTTTCCTATATTAATCTGTTTTTTCATCTTACCCTCCTACTGTCCTTTCTTAATTTTTATTGTATTTCAGAGTAAATTTTCTTCCAAGATACTTGCAGTTGGTCTGCCATAAACAATACCCTATTTTTAAAAATGTTAAAATGCTCATATAGTAAAATATACAATACAAAATTTTATGTTTACTATTTCTTTAGCCTAGACTAGTTCATATACATGTGTAACTAAATCCTTTCAAGGTAGAGTCATGTGTCACATAAGAATACTTTGGTCATTTATAAACAAGGGTGGGCTCTATAGATAGTTGTGGTGTGTCTTGAGCTATACTGTCTAGATTTTATGTATGTATACATTATGATGTTCACACAACAAACATTGTTGTGTTTATACAAATCATTAGCATGTGACTATAGAATGTAATATTACTTCATTGCAAAAAATTCCTTTTGTCACCTTCAAGGTCAATTTAATGAGCTTTTTTAACCTGTGCAACAAGTTCGACAGTATGTTTTGAAGTTCCTGTTGAAATAAATTGTTAGCAACATGTAAGTGTATTGTGATAGTGTTTAGAAGATAACTAAAGACCGCAACCCTCCCTCTCTCTCACCCTCTCTTTTTTTCTCTTCCTTTCTCTTTCTCTAGCCCTCTTTCTTCCTCTGTACCGCTCCCTTAACACTCCTCCCTCTAATCCTTTCCTTCACTTCTTCCTCTCCCCCACCCCTCTTTTTTTTTTTTTTGGTTTTTAGGTCACACCTGGTGACCCTTGGGTTACTCCTGGATATGCCATCTGAAATGGATCCTGGCTTGGGGGACTATATAGGTGCCAGGATTTGAACTGGGTTCATTCTGGATTGGCTGTGTGCATGGCAAACACCCTACAGCTGTGCTATTGCTCTGGCCCCTCCCTCTGTCTCTTTCACTCCTCTCTCCCTCTTTTTTCTCCCTCCTCTCAAGTTTAAGAATAAACAAAAAGACCACAGTGCCTGGTGCTGGGGATCAAATTTAGGTCAGTTGCTAGTGCCTTACCTACTGTACTGCTCTAGCTTTGACAAAAATGTGTTTTTTTTTTTGTTATACATATCTATTTATCATTTTTGTATATAAATATATAGAAGAGCCTCTTCATTTTTTAAAATTTGTTTTTGTGTCACTGTTGCATTAATTATAAATTAATGAGTCCTAGTGGTAGATGGATGGATGGTGAGGCCTTTCTCTGCCTGCAGCCCCTTTGGCTGTGGGTCTGTAGGAGCAGGGTGATGGTGAAGAAATGGTCCACAACAGTCAGATGAAGTTTCAGGAGACATCCAGCTTTATTACAAGGCCCTAACTGCCTTGTGCATATTCCTCAGATGTCCTCTAAGCTAAGCTTTAAGCAGCCTCCATCAGCTGCCCTGCAAGCACCCTTTCTTGTGTCTGAACTCTCCCTTCTGCATCTCTCCCTCCCCATCCCCCAGGCAACCCCTTCATTACCAATCACAGACCCCTCCCTGCTGTGGGTGGGTCTCACCATCTAGGTGAGATTAGCATATGGCACGGGGATGGTAACTGGTTACATCCTCAGGTTCTGGGAGGGGGGGTTTACTTCTGACTGCATTCAAGAATTATACCTGGTAGGCTCAGGGAACTATATGGGATGCCAAGAATTTTACCTGATTTTGTGTGTAGGAGCCCTCTTTACTTACTGTACTATTGGTCCAGCCTGAGCCTACTCACCTTGAGTGTTCTCATCTCTGATTCTACCTAACACTCCTGAGTTTTTAGCATCACTAACATTTTTTGTATTCAAGATCCAAACTATTGTGCTCCTTGTAATTTGTTATTTCTTAGGCTTCTCAATTATAATTTCCTCTAGGTCATTTGCATCTATATTTGTATTTATAATCCTTTTTGTATACCTAGTTACTCTGTATTTAATATATTGTTGGAGAATTCTTTTTTTTTTTTTGTTTTTTGGCCACACCCTGTGACGCTCAGGGGTTACTCCTGGCTATGCGCTCAGAAGTTGCTCCTGGCTTCTTGGGGGACCATATGGGACGCCGGGGGATCGAACCGCGGTCTGTCCTAGGCTAGCGCAGGCAAGGCAGGCACCTTACCTCCAGCGCCACCGCCCGGCCCCGGAGAATTCTTTTTTTATGTGCATTTTTATTTACTGCCCACACCAGCAGCGCTCGAGTTGCTCCTGCTTCTGCGCTCAGAAATTACTCTTAGCTGGCCAGAGGGACCATATTGGATGCTGGAGATCAAACCCCAGGTCGCCTACATGCAAGGCAAACGCCCTACCTGTTGTGCTATTACTCCAGCCCCTGTTGAAGAATTCTTTTTTTTTTTTTTTGGGTTTTTGGTTTTGGGTCACATCTGGCAGTGCTCAAGGGTTACTCCTGGCTCTATGCTCAGAAATTGCTCCCGACAGGCTCAGGGGACCATATAGGATTCAGGGATTCAAACCACCAACCTTCTGCATGCAAGGCAAATGCCTTACTTCCATGCTATTTCTCTGGCTTTAGCTGTTGAAGAATTCTTTTTTTATTTTTGGTTTTTGGGCCACACTGGCGATGCTCCTGGCTCTGCTCAGAAATCACTTCTGGCAGGCACAGGGGACCATATGGGATGCCAGGATTCGAATCACCATTGGTCCTGGGTCAGTGCTTGCAAGGCAAACGCGCTACCACTGTGCTATCTCTCTGGCCCCTGTTGAAGAATTCTTAACCAGGAGTATTGTTCTAACTAGTATCAAATGGGATTTACTCTAAGAAAGACTGGCAAATTTTGAGTGGGCTGGAAGAACAGATTAGACTGAGCTTCTATGAATAAACCTCAAAACACAATTGCAGAACAGCCCACTAAGGTTGGTACTGCCAGCCCTACAGACCCTGGTGTTGAATCAGAAAACTTTTGCCACCATAGTTGGCAACAATTTTTTTCCTTGGTCAGAACCATCATTACAGGTTACTTTCTTTACTCTGGCTTATTATTTAGATAGGTCTGCTAGGCCAGTGGTTGCAATTTGTTTATATCTGAGCATCAATCAGTTGCGTGCAAGGTAAGTGCCGTACCTGCTGTACTATGTCTTCTGCCTCTGCTGTTTAAAACTTTTTAAAAAAATTGTTGGGAGCCACACCCTGTGAGCCTGATGTGTGGGGTGTGGTGTTGTCACCAGGACCTTATTCAGAACTGTTGAAACAGGATTCATTGTTCAAGATTGTACCCGGGGCCTTGCATATGGAAGGCATTTACGTCATCACTTGAGCCATTTATCTGGCCTTAACTTTGCCATTTCTGTGCATTGGTGCACTAATATTCCTAATATTCCTAATGTTCCTAATGTTATGAACTAGAATCACCTATATTATTTAGACCATAATTTCCCAAATTTATATGCCCTAGAGCCCCATTTTCAAAAGTAATCACCCATTGCCCTCTTGGAAATTAGGCTCCTTCAGTAAGTAATCAGAAATTGTTCCTTATTTGCTCCCAGAGTATTACTGATAACCATGCCCCAATATCTTTCCAGCACCCCAAAGGGAATGGTATCATCCACTCGGGAACCCTGATTTAGATTTCTAATTTTGGGGGGGGCACACCCGGTGACGCTCAGGGGTTACTCTTGGCTATGTGCTCAGAAATCACTCCTGGTTGGACCATTTGGGATGCTGAACGGTGGTCTGTCCTGGGCCAGCTGCATGCAAGGCAAATGCCCTACTGCTGCACCATTGCTCCGGCCCCTAGATTTCTTTTTTAGTTGGGGGGGGCTACACACAGACATCATTCCTGGTGGTGCTTGCAGGTCTATGTGAAGTGTCTGGGGATTGAACTAGGTGTGGCCTCTTGCAAGGCAAGTACCCGCCCATATTATCTCTCCAACCTCAAAACAGGTCCTCGTTCTTTTTCAAAAAGAGAATTTTGATTGTTTTGCAGTGTTGGGAATGGAACCCAGGGCCTCACATGGAATGCAGGAGCTCTCTACTGATGAGCGATTATTCCCATCACCATTTTTAATTTCATAGACATTTGGCACCCTGACACCTAAAGGACCCCTTTTTGAGTAATGGTTTTTCTTTCATCTCCAGTCTTCATTTACCTCCTTCTTCAAACCCCTCCAGTAATCATCATAGTATCTTGAAACTAAACACTTGGTTGCAGTGTGCCAGGACTGACAAAATTTTGACACTGGGAATGACAAGTAGTTTGGAGGTATAGTGTAGGGGATTCAACATTTTTTAAATAAATAGATTCTTCATTTTAAAAATTTTAGGTCACACCCAGCCACGCTCAGGGGTTACTCCTGGCTCTATATTCAGAAATCACTCCTGGCAGGCTCGGGAGACCATAAGGATGCTGGGAATCAAACTGGGGTCCTTCTGGGGTTGGCTGTGTGCAAGGCAAATGCCCTACTGCTGTGCTATTGCTCCGGCCCAAAATAAATTAAATTCTTTAATTGAATCACCATGAGATACACAGTTACAAAGTTATTCATGATTGCATTTCATCCATACAATGTACAACACCCTTCACCAGTACACATTTCCTGCCATCAGTGTTTCCAGTTTATCTCTTGCTGTCCTTCACCCTCTCCCCTGCCTGTTTCTGGCATACATTTTTCTTTGATCTTTTTTTATTCTTTAAGAAACTGGTTTGCAGTACTGTTACTGAAGGAGGATTATGTCTATCACTTTTATCTCCTTTCAATCATCAGTTCTTGTCCAGAGTGATCACTTCCAACTATCATAGTCACAGTGGTTCCTTCTCTGCCCTAACTGTACTTCCCCTCTATTTGTGGCAAACGTCCTATCAGGAAGTCCTCCTTGTCCTACTAGTCCTGGTCCTCCCAGTCTTCGTTGCCCTTGTCTCACTGAGCCATATCTCTTGGGCCAGTAATATTTTATCTTTTAAAAATACCTTTTTTGGGGGCCAGAGAGATAGCATGGAGTAAGGCATTTGCCTTGCATGCAGAAGGATGGCAGTTCGAATCCCATCATCCCACATGGTCCCCCGAGCCTGCCAGGAGCGATTTCTGAGCATAGAGCCAGGAGTAACCCCTGAGCGCTGCTGGGTGTGACCCAAAAACCAAAACCAAACAAAACAAAAAATACCTTTGTTCGGGCTGGAGAGAGAGAGAGAGAGAGAGCTTAGCAGTAGGGTTGTTTGCCTTGCATATGGCCTACCTGGGAGAGACCTAGTTTTATTCCCGCATCCCATATGGTCCCCCAGCCTGCTAGGATCAATTTCTAAGTGCAGAGCCAGGATTAACCCCTGAGCACTGCTGGTGTGGCCCAAAAACCAATCAATCATTCAATCAATCAGTCGATAAAGTTTAAAAACACCTTTATTGTCCTGTAGTGTGATAGTGTGATCTATAAAAAGAAAAATCTGTTTGTGGTACTGACTTCTAAAACCCTTGAGATTTCTTAAGCATAATGAGCTATGAAATATGTCTTTATTGTTAGTAAGGAATGAGTTTGGTTACCTATATAGCCAACCAAGTGGTTAGAGAGTTGGAGCTTTTTATTCCACCCTCTGGCCTCCAGGGAACAGTGAGAGGATAGAGATTGATTTTAGTCATTTAAAGTCAAAGAATCACTTGTGCTATGTACTGAAGCCCTCATAAAGGTTTACAGAAAGATGTTCATAGGGCTTCTAAGTTGGTTAGTATAAGGCCTTGTAGGAGGACGGGCTCTTCTAGAGAGAAAATGCAGAACCCTGCCTTTTCTGGGCATATTTTGTCTTTCATGTCTCTTCCATATGGCTTTCCCCATTTATTTCCTTTGGTAAGTGGTAAATAAAATGCTTTACTGAGTTCTGTGCGCTATTTTAGCAAAATAGTGGTACTCAAGAAGGTCTTTGATTCTGGGCTGTAATTAGTTGGTTAGAAGTGCAATATGGGATTGTGATTGGCATCTGAATGCAGACCAGTTTTGCAGGACTGAATTACTAACCCTTAGTTTCCTGTTAGTTATCTCCTCTCCTGGTAGATATGGTCAGAATTGAGTTAAATTGTAGGATACCCAGCAGTTAACTGTAGAATCAATATAAAGGGAATCTGCTTTGGGAATACTTGGGGGCCCACAGAGGGCCATAAGCCCCCAAATGGAAAACATTGGTGTTGATATTCCTGAGTTTAGATTATTTGATTTCTTTTGGGGAGGGAGGATACTCCCAGTGGTGCTCAGGGGTTGGTTACTCCTGGCTCTGCATTCAGAAATCGCTCCTGGCAGGCTCGGAGGAACCATATGGGATGCTGGGGATCAAATCCCGGTCTGTCCAGAGTCAGCTGCATGTGAGGCAAAATACCCTACTGCTGTGTTACTGCTCTGGCTCTGAGATACTTTGTTTCTTTGGTAATTTTTACAAATCCATTATTTGTTTCCTTCATTCTTTTTGCATACAGTTGATAGGTTAGCTGAACAAAAATTTCACTGGGATAATTGCTCTCCTTAATTGGCAGTAAGTTTCTGTGCATTTTTTTTGTTTTTGGTTTTTTGTTTGTTTTTGGTCACACCTGGTGGCACTCAGGTGTGACCAAAGCCTCCTGGCTTTGTATTCAGAAATCGCTCCTGGCAGGCACCAAGAACCATATGGGATGCCACTGTCTGTCCTGGATTAGCTGCATTCAAGGTGAACTGCCTTACCACTGTGCTATCTCTTTGGCCCTTTGCATAATGGATTTTGGGGTTTGGGGGTATCACATCTGGTGGCATTCAGGGATTACTTCTGGCTCTGTGGTCAGAAATCACTCCTGGCAGGCACGGCGGACCATATGGGATGCTGGATTTGCACCACTGTCTAGGGTTGGCTGCGTGCAAGGCCTTACTGCTATGCTATCTCTCTGGCTCCTGTGTATAATTTTTTTTTGTTTGTTTTGGTTTTTTTTTGAGGGGCACACCTGGTGACGCTCAGGGTTACTCCTGGCTATGCGCTCAGAAATCACTCCTGGCTTGGGGGACCAGATGGGATGCCGGGGGATTGAACCCGGGAGGATCAAACCGTGGTCTGTCTTAGGTTCACGCATGCAAGGCAAACACCTTACCACTTTCGCCACTGCCCCGGGCCCCCAGCTCCTGTGCAAAAATATTTATAAAATAGTTTTTGTTCTTTGCTTTTGAGCCAAACCTGGCAGTGGTTGGGGGTTTCTTCTGACTCTGAACTGAGGGAGGGACTGTGTTCTTAGGGTCACGTGTGTGCAGGATGGATCCCCAACCTCTTGCAATGCAAAAGCATTCTTTACAAACTATTTAGTTACCTCTGGCCTGAAAAAATCGTGTTCTTTCCCCCCTTTACATCCTCTGCTAAGCTTTGGTCCATATCCAGAGGTATTCCTGCCTCTGATTAGGGATCACTCATGGTCATGCTAGGAGGATCACATGGTTTGCTGGGGATTGAACCCAGGTGTGCAAAGCAAGGTCCTTTTATCCTCTTCCTCTCCCTATCTCTGGACCTTGGAAAAGTAGTTTGTAAGACTGTGGAGGTTCCATTTTTTATCAGCTGTTGCTGCCTGTGACGGACCTGATGCTCAGGCAGTTTTCTTAGTTTTGTCTCTTTATATTTCTTCAGATATAATCATCTCTAAGAATCTGGTTTCTGTAATACTCTCCAGCCCTGTAGTCTTCCCAGTTTCTACTGTGTACCATTAAATACTAGCCTTTTAGCATTTCAATATAAGCAGTTTATTGCTTTCATTATTTTTGCATAATAGTATTATGTCTCCCACCAAATTCTGAGCCTCCTACCCTTTGTTCCAAGTTTTGTAGAAAGTAATCAAAAACGTAGCTTACCCCCCTTTGTGGCCATTCCAAAAATATTTAATTTGTGCTTTAAAAAAGTTATTTTCAATTCTGTTTAGTTTTCTTTTTTAATTAATTTAGAATCTTCAAATGTTTTTTAAAAGTAAACATTAATTTATAGAAAGTGATTATTTTTGAGCTTAGAGGATTATTCTTGGAAACTACAGTAGAAATTATTGATTAACTGACAATCTGATGATCAAATATTGTTGACTAAAGAAATCTCAAAGGACACCATTTATTGTGTATTGTTCAGGAGCCAGGGGAGACAAAATTGTTTCCAAAGTAGGACAAGAGATTTTATTTCAAGTTCATTCATGAGGATTATTCTCTAGAGGTTCTTGGTACTTTCTTCACATTATTTACTTTAACCCTAGGTGATCACTTTCTCTAGTTCAAGGCAGTCTGCTAGATGAAGAACTTCAAGATTGTGTGAAAATTGATTCCAAAGCACATAGGACTTCTCACAGTTTTACATATTAGAAATTTAGTTTACTTAAGGGTTTCTTTGTATCTTAACATGTTACCTTGATAAAAACAATTATTCACTAGCATCGTTATAGAGAATTTTGGACCTCATCTGGTGGTGTGAAGGAGTATGCCTATATTTTGATCAGTGAAACTTGAATCCTTTTTATTCTTTTATTTAAACATATATGCCAGATATGTTGAGTCTGCAAGGTAATTTTTATTAGTTAGAATGTATTCTTGGGGCCAAAGAGATAGAAAAGGGGCAAAGCACTTGCCTTGCATGCAGTGGACCATAGTTATTTGTGTTTCCTTTTATGGTACAAAGGTTTTGTGTTGGTTTTCTATGTTATTTTTTGTCATTTGTTTTGGGGGTCACATCCAGCAATGCTCCAGCGTTACTCCTGGCCTTGTACTCAGAAATTATTCCTGAAAGGCTTTGGGGACCATATGAGATACCAGGGATTGACCTGGGTTGACTGCATGCAAGGCAAAAATTCTACCAGCCCTTATTTTGTTATTTTATTTACTTTTTTGTTGTTGTTGTTGTTTTGTTTTTGGGCCCACACCCGGCGGTGCTCAGGGATTACTCCTGGCTGTCTGCTCAGAAATAGCTCCTGGCAGGCTCGGGGGACATATGGGACATCGGGATTCGAACCAAACCACCTTTGTCCTGGATAGGCTGCTTGCAAGGCAAACACCGCTGTGCTATCTCCCTGGGCCCATTTTTTTTTTACTTTTAAAGAGAGCTTAACATTTTCCTTTTCTTCCACTTCCAACATTTTTATGTCATTTTTGTATTTGTGGTTTCTCGGTAATCTTATTAGGGGTAATCTTAAAACTAAAGTCAACATTAAAACTGAATGTTACCAAAACTTTTAACAATGTAATATTTAATAGAATGTGAGAATATTTACTTTTGAATAGGTGTTGTGTTCAAAATGTGTTCAGAATGTGGTACAAATGCAAAAGCACAAAAAGTGAATTTTCTTCTTTCTTCTATTCCTCAGGTCTACTTTTTCTTTCACTGGAAGCAACCAATGTTACTAGTTTCTTATATATTCTTCCGGTATGTATTCTATTTTCTCTACTTTTTTAGAAAACATACATGATAGCATATTGCATATTCTGTTGCTTATTTTTTCTTTACACTTTACACTTGATTTTTTCTTTACATATTGGTACATGTTAAGAGGTGTTAATGATACAAAACCTAAATTAATGTGTGCTAAATAACAAGTATCTTTAATTTAAAGTATCTTTACTGAACATTTTAAATAAGTGGATTAGGACTTGAATAATGTTCTTAGACTTAAATTCACAGATATTGAGTGGACTTTTCTGAGGTTTTTTCTTTTTGGTTTTCGTTTTTGTTTTTTGGGGGCGACACCCGGTGGCGCTCAGGGGTGACTCCTGGCTCTTCTCAGAAATTGATCCTAGGAGGCATGGGGGACCACATGGGATGCCGGGATTTGAACCATCATTGGCCCTAGGTTGGCTGCTTGCAAGGCAAATGCCCAACTGCAATGCTATCTCTCCGGCCCCCCTCTTCTGAGTTTTTACAATGGTAGTTGCCTATATTTTTGCATTATTACCATTTGTGAGCCCTTGAGTTTGTCTTTATCCTTACCCATCCTTTTCAGGGCTCTTTGCTCCACTTTGTTGCCAATGTTCTCATTGATCTCCAGTGATCAATCCTTTTAACGGTTAATGTAAGAAAGAGCAAAGGTCCCTCTATAGTCATGCCAAGTTTTCTTTTCGTTTTTTTTTTCCTTTTGGTTTTTGGGCTACACTCAGCAGCTTTCAGGGGTTCCTCTATGCTCACAAATCACTCCTGGCAGGCTCGGGGACCATATGGGATGCCGGGATTCGAACCACCATCCTTCTGCATGCAAGGCTAGCATCCTACCTCCATGCTATCTCTCCAGCCCTCCCTTTAGTCATGATTTTGTTCATGTGCAGATGAAACTCATTTGCTTTTCTACTGGAAAGAGCTTAAAGTGGGGTGTATCAACTAGCCAGTCAACTGGCCAAATACCTCTCCCTCTTGTGCTCTTCCTCTCCAGGTGGCTAGACTTTTGAATTAGTATTATTCTCTCTTTTTTTCCCCTCCCACAATCCTACTATTTTAACAATCCCATGGGGGAAAGTATTTGTACTCCTTTTTTTTTTTTCCCCTTAAAAGGACTATCATAGTAGAAGTAGAGTAGCATGCTCATAGATACTGTGTTGGAGCTGGAATTCAACCTCTATATATGAACATAGAAAATGTCACTATACCAAAAGAAGGAGGAGGAGGGAGGGGAAAGGGAAAGAAAGTAGGAAGGGAGGGAGGGAAACAAGGAATGAAACTTCACTAAGTACTGTCCTAACAGCTAGAAATGAAGATATCAGAAGTTTAATAAAACGATAATATTTCGGATACAAATACATCTTTTATTTACTGCTTGCCATGATTCAAGGAGATTGAATAAGATTGCTGTGACTGAAACAGTAATGTTAAAGTTAGCCAGTGCAAATTTAAATTGTGTTGTGTGTTTTGGGGGGATGGTTGCTATATCCATTGGTGCTCAGGGATCACTTCCTGGAGAGTTATGAAGTGCCTGGAGATTGAACCCATGTTGGGTGCATGCAAAGCAAGCTCTCTACCTGCTACACTCTGACTCTGGCCTGAAATAAACAATATTTTTTAATAAGGGAGAACCTACTTTTAAAAATCTACATCTATTATTATTTAGACTAAAGCTTGCTTAACAATCTTGCATATACTGAGTAGAACCTGCCTTCATCTTCCTTGAAAAATTGGAGTGTGAGCTGCAAAAATTAACATATAGTTATATAAAGTAGAATTAATTGGAGGACAAGGGAATAACTGGTGGATTGGTCTGCTTTTATGGACTTGAGAGAAAAGCAAACAGGTGTTGTGAAACAGCTCCTTTACCAAGCTCCAAAAAAAAAAATAATGGCCCACTAGCTCTCCCAGGTAGAGTCTGGTCAGTCTTATACCCCTGGGGGTCTTCTCAGAATGGATAGGGGCAGATTCCTTTTTCTGCCTAAAGCTAGTACCAGCCTAGTGCTACACCTTATACCCTCAGACAGAAACAATCCAACTCCATAACTGAATTCAATATGAGCAGATGAAGCTTCTTAGATGGGACCAGACTACAGGCTAAAAATACTCGGGGATATTTTTGTAATGGCAATGGTTTGTGTCCCCCCCCCCTTCCCCACATGCAGCCCACACCAGCACACCCCTTTGACAGACATGGCCCAGCTTCACAGCTTATCCATATCAAATTGCCAAACCACCACATTTGTTTCAGATCTGTAGATTTGGACCACATGGCATCAAGACACCTCGAAATTTTATGGATAGTGTCAGCCCGAGGAGTATCACAGAAAATCTATCAGGAAAGTTCCATAGAAATCTACCAAGGTCCTTGAGCCTAAACAGTAACACAGTAGGCTCAAGTAGCACCATCAACAGCTCAGTAAATCCTCAGTGAGAGATAACAATCACTTCAGTTGACCCTTGAGCCAAGTTTAGGTAATTTCATTGCCTTTATGTTATAAAAAGCAATATGAAGTAAATTTGTGCCTGCAAGGGGAGGTTAGGCTGGTGGGTGGGAAATTGGTGACATTGGTAGTAGGATTGCAGTTTGAAATTTTTTTTTTTTTGGTTTTTGGGCCACACCCGGCAGTGCTCAGGGATTACTCCTGGCTATCTGCTCAGGAATAGCTCCTGGCAGGCACGGAGGACCATATGGGATGCCGGGATTTGAACCAACCACCTTTGGTCCTGGGATGGCTGCTTGCAAGGCAAACACCACTGTGCTATCTCTCCAGCCCCGCAGTTTGAATATTTAATACCTGAAACGACCTGGGTACGAACAGCTTGGTAAATCAGGGTGTGTTAAAATAAAAATGAAAAAACAACAACGAATGGGTACATTATATTTAGCATGGTTTGGGGAGGCATCAGGACCCATACCTATCAGTGGGGGAGAGATGCATGCAGTCTTGGGGATTGAACCATTTTTTTTTTTGTTTTTGTTTTGTTTTGTTTTGTTTTTGGGCCACACCTGGTGATGCTCAGGGGTTACTCCTGGCTATGCACTCAGAAATTGCTCCTGACTAGGGGGACCATATGGGACACCAGGGGATCAAACTGTGGTCCATCCTAGGCTAATGCGAGCAAGGCAGACGCTTTATGGCTTGCCCCACCACTCTGGCCCCGTTGGGGATTGAACTTAAGACTTTGCACATGGCAGGAAGTTCCTCTACCACTGGAGCTATTTCTCTGTTCTCTTTGGGAAGTTTATTGGTTTTTGGGAGTGTGGGGTTTGGCTATGACCTAGCTCAGTGTTCTGGTGCATTACTGGTGTCCAGGGAGGAAGACTAGCTCTGGAGATCAAATTAGCAGCTCCCACATGTAAGTGTTTCCTCCAAATTTTTGAGCTATCATTCCTGCTTGTTTTAGACTTTCCTTTTTTGTTTTTTGGGCCACACCCGGTGGCACTTAGGGGTTACTCCTGGCTATTTGCTTAGAAATAGCTCCTGGTAGGTACGGGGGACCATGTGGGACGCTGGATTCCAACCAACCACCCTACATCCTGGATCGGCTACTTGCAGGGCAAACTCTGCTGTGCTATCTCTCGGGCCCCATTAGACTTTCCTTTTTGTTGGTTTGTTTTTGGGTAATACATGCCAGCACTCAGGAGTTACTCCTGGCTCTGTACTCAGAAGTTTCTCTTGGCTGGCTCAAGGGACCATATGGGATACCAGGGTCTGTCCTGTGTTGGCCCAGTGCAAGACAAATGCCTTATCACTATGCCATCACTCCGGCTCCTCGTTTTAGACTTTCAAAAGGGAAATATTTTTTTTGTAATTTATGGGATATTACACAAATTTGTAGGATATTTTAGAAGTTATCTCTTGTTCACCAAATAGTCATTTAACTTCTATTTTTTTAGGTTTGTTTTGGGGCCACATCCAGCAGTGCTCAGGGGCTTGCTTAGTCACTCCTTTTGGTATCATAGAGCCCATATGTTATGAGGGATTGAATCAAAGCTTCCTGCATGCAAAGCCTGTGTTTAGCTGAATGAGCTATCTTGCTCTTCATTGCAAAATTTTCAATTTTTGGTGTAAATTACTTGTTGAACCTTTTTTTTTTTTTTTTAGCACTTTCTCCTATGTATTTTATTTCTATTGCCATAAAAATATTTCTTTTTTTTTGTTTTTTTTTTTGTTTTTTTTTTTTTTGTTTTTTTTTGGGCCACACCCATTTGATGCTCAGGGGTTACTCCTGGCTAAACACTCAGAAATTGCCCCTGGCTAGGGGGGGACCATATGGGACACCAGGGCATCAGACCGAAGTCCTTCCTTGACTAGCGCTTGCAAGGCAGACACCTTACCTCCAGTGCCATAAAAATATTTCTATGCTGTCTTAAGGAGCCTTGGGTTTTACTTAGTAATCTGCACTACAGTAAATTCAATCCTAAAACATGGTCATTTGTAGGGGGTGTGGAAATAATTAGAATTTACAAATTTGCAGGAATTTGTATCTCAGTACCTATGCGTATAACTGAAGGTCAGTTTTTTTTTATGCAGGTGAAGTTATGTTTTGTTGTGTATATAGCTAGTAGAATAATGAAATGAAATGAATTTTTTTGGTTTTGGGCCACACTTGGGTAATATTCAGTGGGTTACTTCTGGCTCTTCACTCAGGAATTAATACTGGCACTATTTGGAGAACCACATGGGATGCTTGGAATCATACCTGAGTTGGCCAATATGCAAGTCAAGCACATTACCTGATGTATTATTACTTTGGCGCCTGAAATGGTTAACTCTTAGATAGAGAATAAAGTTTGTTTATTTATAAAATGTGAAATTAAAAGATTTACCAACTCTAGAAAACTAAACCTGGAAAAAGTTTTAAATTTCTTACCCTTATTTCTCACTTATATATTATCAGGTTTGTCTATAAATAAATATTTTCTCTTTTTTTTATTACTTTATTTAAGCACCATGGTTACAAACTGGTTTCTGATTGATTTTCAGTCAAAAAATGTATACCACCCTTTACCCAGTGAATGTTTTCCGTCATTAGTGTCCAAAACCATATAGGAAGGTAACGGAATCAAACCTGGTTTGCACATGCAAAGCAAATGCCCCTACCAGCTGTACTAGTACTCTAGACCCTGACATAAGATAACTGTTAAATATTAAGCACTTTTGTTAATTTATAAAATGTGAAATTTAAAGATCAGTCCAAATTTAGAAAAAAACTGGAAAAAATTTCTTAAAATTTTCTTTATTTCTCACCTATATGTTATCACATTTCTTTATTTCCTTTTTATTTGGAAACATTTTTACACAGGTTGAGTTCTTTAGAGAACTTTAAAAAAGGTGTATGTGTAAACTTCCTTTACTTTATACCATCAAATACCTTTGTAATTGCATTACCAAATATAAAAAAAGGTATATTTTCATTTATTTCATTGCAGCTTGCCATTTTTATTTTGCAGCTAGCTATTTTAATTCATTCTATATTTAGTTGTCTTTTAGTGTGTTTATATAATTCACTGGCATTTGCATATACTTTTTAAGCATATAGCTTAATTTTTTTTTGTATAGCTTAATTCTAATTTTCCTTAACATAAATTACTATCTGTTTTAAGTAAAGCAGTAATAACCAAAATAAACCAACTCTTATACTAATCTCAGTGTTTAGTAGCTTTATTCTTTGTCCATATCAAGGTTAATTTTTAGGTTAATTGCAAGAAATTCTTTTGTGTTAAAATTTATGAGAAACTGGCTACCATGGGTGAATGATAGAAGTTTATAGCCTTAAATGAACTTACTAACTCACCATTTGTCCATCTTTGCACATCTTTTCAAGAAAAAGTTGATAAGGTTTGCTAACATCACTGGGCAAGGGGCACAAACAATGCATTATACTTTGAAAGATAAGAGCTTCGTCATTCCCTTTTGAAAGCATTCACAATCTAAAATAGCCACAAAAAGAGAGAGATATAAGGGTGCTTTGATATCACTTCAGAGTTGAATACCTCATTTGCAAGCATTTTCAGGTGACATAGTGTTCTATAATGGACTTATTCTATTAGTGCAGGGGGTCTCAAACTCAATTTACCTGGGGGCCGCAGGAGGCAAAGTCGGGGTGAGGCAGGCCCACATAAGGGATTTTCACTTACCGAATATTCGCAATAAAAGATCGCATTAGTAAGGAAAAAAATCGCATTAAACATTTGCATACCCGAAGGGAATTGCTCGGGGTATGGAATGTTTAATGTGATTTTTTTTCTTACTAATGCGATTTTTATTGTGATTATTCAGTAAGTGAATAATTGCAAATACAGCGATGGCCCGCGGGCTACAAAATGTTGTATGGAGGGCTGCAAATGGCCTGCGGGCTGCGAGTTTGAGACCCCCTGTATTAGTGTATTTGAATATATTACCTTTCTCTATTTCCCACTCCTTTATGGCTTACCAATGTTTCAGTGAATGGCTCTGAAACAATAGTTGCTACTCATTGATTTATGTTTTTTATCCAGAATTAATTTATTTATAATTAAGTCAGAATGCCACGTTTTCAGTGCTATATTTAATAGCTTTACTATTCTTTTTATAAATCAACCATAAAGATTTATACCAAGTGATATCTAAAAAGCTGGGAATAGAATTTTGAATCTAAATTTTAAGTTTACCTTTAGAGGGAGTTAGGAACACTTTTAGTAGGTTTTGACTAGAAACTTGAGAAAAAAAATCTTAGGTGATTTGATTTTTGACAGCAGTTTTACATATTAATAACAATTTTTGTTTGGGAGCTATACCCATTCAGTGCTTTGTTGTTAGGGATCATCCCTGGCCACTTGGGGGTCATTTGGAATGCTGGAAGTTGTCTTTGTGCAAGGCTAGTGCTCGTTTACTCTACTAACCCCAACCCCTCTTACACCCTGGCTATATAAAATAGGCATAATAAAGTAAACATTTACTGATAATAAATAATTGATTTAAAAAAATAAAGAATGTCATGTGGTGTTGGAGAGATAGTACAGCAGGTAGAGTATTATGCCTTGCATTTGACCTACCTGGTTCAATCCCCATTATCCCTTATTAAAAAAAGTGTCTGGAGTGCCACCATGCATAACTTCTGAATGCATAGCCAGGATTAACCACTGAGCAACACTGGATGTGACCCATAAGGAAGTCTTGCAACCCCATATTGTGTCATAACTATAGTTGAAGAAATTTGACTTTAAGTGGTTGGGAGTGATAGCACAGCAGTTGGGCATTTGCCTTGCATGTGGCCGATTCAGTACAGACCTGGATTTGATCCCCGGCATCCCATATGGTCCTCTGAGCCTGCCAGGAGCAATTTCTGAGCATAGAGCCAGAAGTAACCCCCTGAGTTTGGCCTGGTGTGGCCCAAAAACAAACAAACAAAAAAGAGACATTTTGGCTTTAACCCATTGAGTGATTGTCAACTCTCAGGCTTGCTGCTTGGTCACAGTCACAGGTGAAAAAAGTACATCATTTGATTCTCCAAGTTAGTGTCCCAGGAAATTTCATTGTTGAAATGAAACTTCTCAGGCCCCTTTAGACTTACTGCATATAGTAGAGTATAAGCCAACACCTTAATTTTATCCTAAAAATTGGGAAAACTTAGTGACTTGAGTATAAGCCGAGGTGGATGAATGCAGCAGCCACTGGTAAATTTTAAAAATAAAAATATATTACCCCCCCAATTTCAATAATTGAGGAATCAGTAGTTAAATGTATTTTTTCAATATTTATTGCTAAAGAAAAACTGTAAACTAGCAACAATAACTTTAAACTTTAAAAGTGCAGAAAAACCATAGCTTAACAGGGTAATCAAGCTAATCACAGGTTAAAATCCTTCAAACTGGATTCCTCCTCCTCCTCTGTATGTCCAAACAGAGCTTCAGGTGTATCTGATTTGAGGGTATGCATAGACATCGTCATCATCACTCAGTTCACAGATATCATCACTGCTGTCAGTCTCATACAAAGTTCAGAATATTGTGGGTTAAATAGTTCAGTGGCATCCAGTTCAGTTTGGCCGCCTACCCCTTCAGCTCGGCCATGACTTGAAGCACCGCCCCCCTCCAGCAGACGCAGAAGACAACTGGAGACTGCATTTGACTCAGTGCATGTGCACCAAATCAAATAACCTGTATGACCTGAGTATAGCCAAGATCGGTTTTTTTGGCACAAATTTTGTGCCGGATAAGCTCAGCTTATACTTGAGTATATAGGTACTTAAAAAGTATAGGAACACGAGTCAGAGTGATAGTATAGATAGGGCATTTGCCTTGCACAAAGCTGACCTGGGTTTGCTCCCAGTCATCACTTGGTCCCTTGAGCACTACTTGGAATGATCCCTGGCATAACCCAGGAACAAGCTCAGAGCACTGCTGAGTGTAGCCAAAAAACAAAAGTATAGGAACAGGCTCCTACCATTTTGTGTTTTAACTAGACTTTCAGATGATTTTGACATGCACTGAAATTTGAAAACCAATTTGAAAACTTGTAAATTTATTTCCTCTGTTTATTTCTGAGGACCCCAGGTAACTACCAATCTTGACCTAATAATTGGATAGGAACTCAACCTGTCCAGGACTGAACTTATATTTATTTAATTTTGTTTTGTTTTGTTTGGGCCACACCCATTTGATGCTCAGGGGTTATTCCTGGCTATGCGCTCAGAAATTGCTCCTGGCTTGGGGGGAACCATATGGGATGTCGGGGATCGAACCGAGTCTGTTCTAGGCTAGCGCTTGCAAGGCAGATGCCTTACCTCTAGTGCCACCTCTCCGGTCCCAGGACTGAATTTTTAGATGATTTCTCACAATTATCCTTACTGTTATCATCTACACAGGTGTTCACATTCAAAACTGAAGTTGATGTGTTATTACACAAATAATTTGTCCTAATTGATTTAGTACATACATTTACTTCCTACATACAAATATTAGCAATAATTTTAATAAATAGTGATTAACTGCGTGCCAAATTAAGTGTGATAGAGTTCTTTTAGAAATGTCTTAGAGCGTGCTCACTTTGGCAGTTTATATACTAAAATTGGAATGATGCAGAGAAGATTAGCATGGTCCCCTGCGCTAGAAATGTCTTAGAGAATTTTCAGTTTCTAGAGCTGCTCAGGAGTGATCAAACCTATCTTGTTGAGAGTGATCCTAGAGTTTAAGGTTACAAATAACAAATAATGGGCTGGAAGCTATGCAAAGACTTAGAATGCATGCTTTGCTTATATAAGGCCTTGAGTTTCATTCTTGGATTATGTTGGAGTCACACACACACACACACACACACACACACACATTTAAAAACCCGAGTTTAAGAATTTTATCTAGTGCTCAACCAAAGAAATTTGTGTGTAAACATGGAATGTATTTGCTTATCATATAGACTTGACTGCGCAAAACTGTGTCTGTTGTAACTGATAAGCAATTTCCAGGAAAAACTGGATTGTGAAGTGGTACTCTCAATGTGAAAATGATATAATACTGCTTGCTGTCACCTTGAGCTAGTTATATTTCACTTTGCCTCACTAAAATGGAGATAATCATCATACCTCAAAGAGCTATTAGAATTAAATATATTATGGTGTAGGATTAATATACCTGGAACATAGGTAAATGTTACATAGGTAAATAAGCTGTATTAGTACTCTTCCCTTGTCATTCTACTCCACTATTCTTGAATTCTTTATACTACTAGTAATTTTCCTCTGATTCCCAAATTAATTTAGGGTTCCTTTTATATATTTACTTGATATTCTGTGCTTCACCATCATACTTTGTGAACATCATTATTTTATGTTTTGGAGGCTTACCTGGCAGTATTCAGTGCTTATTTCTGACTATGCTTAGAAATCACTCCTGGCGGTGTTGGGGGACCATATACATAGTGAGGGATTGATCCAGGTTTGGGTGTATGCAAGGCAAACACCATAACCTTTGTAATATCTCTTGTCTACTTATACGTGATTTTAAATAATGGATTCATTGAATATTATTCAAAAACAGGCTATTAATTCATTTAAATATAGTTTAATGCTATTCATAATGTAGTTCCTTTCTTAGAACAGATTAGCATAGTATATAATAAACTGACATGAGGATTTGCCCAAAAAGAGCTTAAATTTTTTTATAGTATTTTTTTGTTTGTTTGTTTGTTTTTGGGGGTACTCCTGGTTCTGTGCTCAGAATCACTCCTGTCAGACTCTGAGGACCATATGGGATGTTGGGATTTGAGCTGGGGTCCATCCTGTGTTGACTGAGTGTAAGGCAAAACACCTTACTCTGCTGTGTTATTGCTCCGGCCCCAAGAGCTTAAACTGTTGTGAATTTTTTTTTGTTTGTTTTTTGGGCTACACCTGGTGACGCTCAGGGGTTACTCCTGGCTATGCGCTCAGAAGTTGCTCTCCTGGCTTGGGGGACCATATGGGACACGGGGGATCAAACCGCGGTCTGTCCAAGGCTAGCGCAGGCAAGGCAGGCACCTTACCTCTAGCGCCACTGCTGGGCCCCGAATTTTTTTTTTTTTTTGGGGTCCCACCCGGCAGTGCTCAGGGGTTATTCCTGGCTCCTATGCTCAGAAAATTGCTCCTGGCAGGCTCAGGGGACTATATGGGACGCCGGGATTCGAAACCGATGACCTTCTGCATGAAAGGCAAAATGCTCTTACCTCCATGCTATCTCTCTGGCCCAAACTTTTGGGGCTTTTTAAAACAGTATGTGCTTAGAAGACATGTCCCTTTCATTTTAGTATGAGAAATAGATTTCTCTTGCTAGCAGTTTGGACTAGTCAAAAATATAAGTTCTAATTAATGCTTCTGAAAAAAGTTATGAGTCTTGGGGCTGGAGCAGTAATATAGAGGATAAGATGCTTCCTTGCTTATTGCCAACGTGTGGCTTTGGCCTTTGGTATCCCCTGTGATTCCCTGATGCTCTGCTAAAGAGTGATTCCTGAGTACAGAGCCAGGAGTAATTTCTGAGCATGGCTAAGTATGTACCCAAAACATAAACCAAAAAAAGTTGTATGAGTCTTAAATTAAGCAAGTTCTTAGGGGCTGGAGAGTTAGTTCAGAGTATAAAGCGTTTGCTTGTAGATAGCTGATCCAGGTTTGAGCTGAGCATGGTCACCCGAGTCCCACTAAGAATGATCCCTTCGCAGAGCTAGAAGTAAGCCCTACAAAACACAGGGTAGGACCCCAAAAACACAAAGAAAACAAATAAAAAGGAAACTACTTGAATTTACTCCCCTCAGGAATTTTTTCCAAAACCTGAATTTTATTCTTCATCTTTCCTCCATCTTAATGAATTACTATATGTATAGTACTGTAGGAATATACTGATGTTATTATAAAGTCATAGTTTATTTTAGTTTAAATCCTTTTGGTTCTTAGGGGCTGGAGAGGTAGTACAGTGGGTTGATGCTTGTCTTGCACACTGGGTTCAATCCCCAGTTATCCCTTATGGACCCCTGAGCACTGCAAGAAATAATTACTGTGGATCCAGGGAGTAACCTTTGAACCTCAGGGTTTCTGAGTTTGGCCCCAAAATAAAAATAATTAAATACACTTTTTGTTTTGGGGTCATATCTGGCACTGGACAGAGCTTACTTCTTACTCTGCTAGGACTTGAACCTGGATTGGCCATGTGTAATGCAAGCACCTACTCCTGTACTATCTCTCCAGCTATCATAAAACATTTTTTTTTTTTTTGGTTTTGGGCCACACCCGTTTGACGCTCAGGGGTTACTCCTGGCTATGTGCTCAGAAATCGCCCCTGGCTTGGGGGGACCATATGGGACGCCGGGGGATCGAACCGCGGTCCTTCCTTGGCTAGCGCTTGCAAGGCAGACACCTTACCTCCAGCGCCACCTACCCGGCCCCCATAAAACATTTTTTTTTTAATAAAATCTCTTTATTTGGTTTTGCTTTGAAAAAATTATATGCCTTAGTATATTTTAAATTTAGTAAAATGCTAATATGCTAGAATGACAAGATAATGTAACTTAGAAAAAAATTTTTTCTGAGGTAGTGGTGAAACCTGTTGATGCTCAGGGATTACTTCTGCCTCTGCACTAAAGAATTACTCCTGAAGGGGCTGGAGAGATAGCACAGGGGTAAGGTGGTTGCCTTAAAAGCCGCAAACCCAGGACTGACAGTGGTTCGAATCCTGGCATACCATATGGTTCCCTGTGCCTGCCAGGAGCTCTGAGCACAGAGCCAGGAGTAACTCTTGTGCGCCGCCGGTTTGACCCAAAAACTGGAAGAAGAAGAAAAAAATAAGAATTACTCCTGAAGGGCTCTAGGTAGTGGATGGGATACTGGGATATGGAGGAACCTGGCTTGGTTATGCACAAGGCACCGCTGCCTATTGTACTGTATTATCTTAGGTCTTAATAATATGGCCATTTTAGTTTGTTTGTTTTGGGACCACATTCAGTGGTATTCAGGGGTTACTCCTGGTGGTGCTCTGGGGACCATATGAGATGCCAGGGTTTTTTTTTTTTTTGGTTTTTGGGCCACACCCGTTAACGCTCAGGGGTTACTCCTGGCTATGCGCTCAGAAGTCGCTCCTGGCTTGGGGGTCCATATGGGATGCCGGGGGATCAAATCGTGGTCCGTCCGAGGCTAGCGCTAGCAAGGCAAACACCTTACCTCTAGCACCACCACGCCGGCCTTAACCCATGTTGGCCACATAGTGCCTTCTTAGGAATTGTGGGTTTTTTTTGTTTTGTTTTGTTTTTGGGTCACACTCTGCAGCGCTCAGGGGTTACTTCTGGCTCTATGCTCAGAAATCGCTCCTGGCAGGCTCTGGGACCATATGGGATTCCGGGATTCGAATCATCATCCTGCGTCTAAGCAAACGCCTTACCTCTGTGGTATCTCTCCGGCCCCGCATTGTGTTTTTTGATGGCTGCGAGAAGCAGTGGTATGTCATTCTCATCATTCTCCTGATCCATGTAGTGCTGTTATTGTTGACCTTCTTAAAATCTTAATTATGAAATCACTCTGGTGTTGTCATATATCAACATACTGTTCATAGGCATCTGGGCATTCTGCCTGCTCTGCCAAGACAAGGACTTCTTTTCAATCAGCTTTCCAAGAATCAGCATCGCTCAAACAAATGTGAGCATTGCCGTAGTCAACTGGGCATCATTGTTGTAATTACCCTTGCTTTGCCTCATGCCGAGGAAGTCTACAGGCAGCTTCCTTTGTCTGTTGCTGTTGCTTTAAGTATCTATAATGAGACTTTGGGTCCTGAGGAAGGAGATGCTGATGTTGCGTTTTACCCAGGCAGGGTTTCTTAGTTTGGAGGGAAATTGGGTATAATATTGACTTTGGATGTGATATTGTAGCACTTGAATATGTTGCTATGTGAATAACATAATTGGCCCTATTGTGGTTTTTTATTTATTTGTTTGTTTTTTGGGGCAACACCTGGCAAAGTTCAGGGGTTCGCCTGGCTTTGCACTCAGAAATTACTCCTGGCAAGCTCGGGGAGCCATATGGGATATCAGGGATTGAACCTGAGCCCGCTGCATGTAAGGCAAATGCCTTACCCACTATTGCTCTGGCCCATTTGTAGCATTTTAAACTGATGTGGTCTAATAGTTTACATTCTAGTTGAAGGACCTCTTTAAATATATATGATTATATATGATTATTTTATATATAGTCTTTTTCCAATCATTTATAAAATAAGTTTTCATGTAGTTTGAATTAAATGATTATCAAACTTTGAAATACTATTTCTTAATATTTTGAACTTTATGATTAGGGAAATGGAGTAAAAATAAAACTGCGTGGAAGAATATTTGTTTCCTGAAGAATAAGACAATTATGTTTCCTGAACAAAAATTGTTGGACTAACAGTCAAGCTTTAGGCTTGCATTTGTTGCTTTTGTCATTTTCTACTTGGTTACATGTTTATAAGCTCTTGGGTTTTCTCTAAAGTAAGTATATATATGTAGGTACATATATGTTTATAGCTTTCCACTACTTTCTATACAGCATCCTTTAGAATATTATTTCAAATCTAATGTGTCTAGTGCATGTATTTTACCTTTACAGATTGTACAAAAAAATAAAAAGGATCTTTATGCTTACTGACAGGCCATTGATGAATGGAACTATTTTCAACTAGTGCTTTTCAAATAGTAAAATTTTATTGTGTAAAGGAGGAAGAGAATTTAGCATCTACGTTAGGATCATTTTTTCCTATATCCTATTAGCTAATCCAAGATTGTTTTATATGGTATCCACCCATTTCATTTGGCTACAACCTTTGCTCTCATGAAAGTAAGACTGATTGTTCTGAATTGCTATGTATATGTGCTTTGGCACAGCTTGAAGGCTCCCTTAATAACATTGCCATTGTCTTTAAAACAGCTTGCAGTTATGACTACAAATAAAAAGGGTGTGACAGAAGGGCATGGTAGATAATGGTTCTTTTTTCCACTAACAAATCTGCTTTTGTATTATTAGTCTTTTGTGTTCCCTAAGATTTCACCTACTGTACTGTGGTATATTCTTTTTTAAAAATATTTATTTTAAAATTTTATTTTATTGAAACAGTTATGATCAACAGAATCCTTCAACTTTGGTATATTCTTAGTTAACAGAAATGTTTGTGTTTTTTGTTACTTTGGTTTTGGTTTTGGTTTTGGGCCCTCACCCTGCAGCATTCATGGGTTACTTCTGGCAGGCACTAGGGACCATATGGGATGCCGGTGTTTGAACCCGGATTGGCCATATACAAGGCAAACACCCTACTGTTGTACTGTCACTCCGGCCCCGGTAATGTACACTAACTGATATGTCTATATAGTTTTCATTTCCTTTAGTTGTCACTGCCTTTTTCATACAAAGCAAACTTTTTTGTGGGAAGTTGAGTGATCTTGCTTCTACTGACTGGCATTTCCATGTTTAAATACATAATGCATTTAAATCATTTTTATGTGATCCTTGTTCTCCAAATGTTAAGTTTTGTTTGGGTTAGAAATTTAGGCATGCAGGGGCCGGGCGGTGGCGCTGGAGGTAAGGTGCCTGCCTTGCCTGCGCTAGCCTAGGACGGACCGCGGTTCGATCCCCCGGCGTCCCATATGGTCCCCCAAGAAGCCAGGAGCAACTTCTGAGCGCATAGCCAGGAGTAACCCCTGAGCGTCACAGGGTGTGGCCCAAAAAAAAAAAAAAAAAAAAAAAAAAAAAAAAAAAAAAAGAAATTTAGGCATGCAGTAATAATAGTACATTTGGATTGTTTAGATTTTGAGGCCACAACTGGTGGTGTTCCAAGGCTACTATTCCTGACTGTTTGAAAGTCATATCTGGGGTTGCTTGAGGACTGTGGGACTACCTATTGGCAGCATGTGAGACAGTTTGAAGAGAGTCGGGTGCTTGCCTTGCAATTGGCCAATGACCCTGAGCAATCCCTACCATTGCATATGGTCCACTCCACCTCCAGCACCTTTACGAATTACTTCTGAGAATGGATCTAGGGCTGGTATAAAATAGTGAATGTATTAATAAATCAGAGCTACCGGTATTACTAAATGGAGTTATTTTCAACTAGTGCTTTTCAAATAGTAAAAATGTTATTGTGTAAGGAAGAGAATTTAGCATTTACATTATGATCAGTTTTTAGCATCTATGTTAGAATCATTACTAATACATTGTGAATTTATTAATAAATCAAAAAGTAAGTATCTAGGAAATAAGAATAAATCATGTTTGGTTTTTTTGTGGATTTAATTGATGCTAGTAACCATGCCTTTAGAGTTACTCCTGGTGGTATAGTACTTTTAAAATGGATTTTTTTTTCTTATTGAGGCTTTGGCAATGCTCAGAGGTTACTCCTGATTCTGCACTCAGGAATTACTCTTGTTAATGCTGGGGGTTCATATGGGATACTAGAGATTGAACCTGAGTCCCCTTCCTACAATGAAGGTACCCTACCTGCTGTACTATCTCTTGAATTTGTATAATTCTTTTTTTTTTTTTTTTTGGTTTTTCGTCTACACCTGGGGACGCTCAGGGGTTACGCCTGGCTATGCACTCAGAAATTGCTCCTGGCTTGGGGTATCATGTGGGACGTGGGCTGGGGTGGGGAAGGGATGGAACCTCGCTCGTGGCAGACACCTTGCCGCCTGTGCCACCGCTCTGGCCCCTCGAACCTGTATATTTCAATTTGATTTTCATATTAAGACTCTTCCATACTGGGTTATCTCATAATACAAGATCTGAAATCGAAATGCAAATTTGAAGTGCTTGCTCTTCGAAGGTGTATTCTAAGTGCTAAATGTTGCTGTATTCAGGTTAAAAACAAAACAAAACAAAACACTCCCCCCCCAAAAAAAAACAAAACTCATGGGTGAGGATTGCTAAATATTAGCAGTAGAGCACTTGTCTTGTATGTCTGAGGTTCTGGGTTTGATCTTCAGCAAAATATAAACCAAAATATAAAAGCCAGTGATTTTTATCAAGAAAACTGGGACAGGTATTAGTGTTAATTTATTTTTGTTTCTCTTGCCTTTAAAATGGATTCATTGAGCTTATTGCCTTCTAAATGCCTATTTATTATTCATTTTATTTCTTTACTCTTCTAGAAGAGAACTATTTTTAGATCCTTGTCCCCTTCCCTTTCTGTTGTTGAGACAACTAGGTGGCTAGGGGTTGAGAAATGGAGGGTGGGTTGGGGGATGGAGTTTCTTGCTTGGCTATAATAATTATTCATTTTAGTTGTGCTTACCAGGGGTTGCAGTGCTGTCACACTTGGCTGTGATGTTTAAGAATTGTTGCACATTTTAACTTTGGTGCTCATATAACTGGCTGTAGTATGAATGGAAATTTCTTGCTTTGTCAGGGATCACAAAAGCAGAGTGGCCAGGAAAGCATCAATACATGGACATTGACCTTGAAGCATTTCATTGCAGGCATTTTTGAGCCATTCCTCCAATCCCTAAATGACTCTTTACAAAACTCATGTGCTTCTATATTTATCTGCGTCACTGAATTTGTCTTCATAAACTTAAAAGAGGAAAAAGTGCATTTCCTCCAAATCTTAGCATTTAGCAACCCATGACATTGTACAGATACTTTAATACTGTATTTCTTTTCTTTTGGGGGGGGCACACCCGGTGACACTCAGGGATTACTCCTGGCTATGCGCTCAAAAATCTCTCCTGGCTTGGGGGACCATATGAGATGCCGGGAATTGAACCAAGATTCGTCCTGGATCGGCTGTGTACAAGGCAAACACAACACCCTTGATCAGTGCACATTTCTCACCACTAACCTAGTTTCTCTCTCAGCCTCCCACTGCCTGCCTTTGTGGCAAGTATTTTTTTTTCTCTCTCCTCTCCCCCACTTCTTGTACAGTTTTGCAATATTGTTGCTGAAGGGGTATCATCATGCATGTCCTTCCAGTACTCAGATCTTTTCTAGAGTGATCATTTCCAACTTTCATTCTCTGCCCTAATAGCACTTGCTGCTGTTTTTTTCTTATTAAGTTTTACCAGTACCTTATATGTCTTAGATCAGTGTTTTTCAACCACTGTGCCTTGGCACACTAGTGTGCTGTGAGATATTTTCTGGTGTGCTGTGGGAAAATTCCAATTTCATCTGTAACATGTGGCTTTGGCTCACAAATAGACTAATCATTAGATTATTTTATAATAAAGTAATTATAAAATAATTTCTTTGTGTTTATTTGATTCCTATTCAAGAAAATTGCTTTATATATAGTCAATATAGGCACAGAGTTAAATTTTTTTTTTTTTTTTTTTGGTTTTTGGGCCACACCTGGCGGTGCTCAGGGGTTACTCTTGGCTGTCTGCTCAGAAATAGCTCCTGGCAGGCACGGGGGACCATATGGGACACTGGGATTCGAACCAACCACCTTTCGTCCTGGATCGGCTGCTTGCAAGGCAAACGCTGCTGTGCTATCTCTCCGGGCCCGAGTTAATTTTTTTTTAACATTTTTTCATGAAAATTGTGCCTTTGCACAAAAAGGTTGAAAAACACTGTCTTAGATATTAACCCCTTTGTCAGATGAGTATTGGGTGAATAGTTTTCGCCTATTGCATGGGTATCCTAATCATGTTTCCTAACATGGACTGGTCCTCTTGACGCTCGTTTCTTCCTTTTTATTGTCTCGATGTTAATACCATACTATCTTTTATTAATGTATATATCCCACAAAAGAGTATGATCATTTTATGTCAAGCCCTATCCCTCTGACTCATTTCACTAAGCATAATATTCTGTATCCTCATGTATGAACAAATTTGATGGCTTTGTGTTTCTTCTTCTTTCTTTTTTTGGCTTTGTGTTTCTTAATAGCTGTGTAATATTCCACTGCCTATATGTACAAAAGTTTGTTTATTCACTCATCTATTCTCAGGCACTTGAGTTGTTTCCAAATTCTGGCTATGGTAACTAGTGCTATGAGGAACATAGGAATGTAGAAGGCTTTTTTGCATTGTATTTTTGTGCTAGCTAGTGTCTGTGGCTGAGATGATATCTCATGTTTTGATTTGCATCTCCCTGATGATTAGTGATGTGGAACTTGTTTTCATGTGCCTCTTGGCCATCTATATTTCTTCTTTAAGGAAATGTCTGTTCATTTTTTCTCCCCGTTATTGGATAGAGTTAGATGTTTATTTCTTGTTAAGTTTTGTTAGTACCTTGTATATTTTAGACATTAGACCCTTATTTGATGGTTATTTCCTGAATGGTTTCTCCCATTCTGTGGGTGGCCTTTGTGTTCTCTTAACCTTTTTTTTTTTTTTTTTTGAGGTGCAGAAGCTTCTTAGTTTTATATGTAGTCCAATTGAAGTTTCTTAGTTTTATGTAGTCCAGTTTGTTTGTCTTTGCTTCTACCTCCTTGACTAGTGGTATTTCAGCCTTGAAGATGCCTTTAGCTTCAATGTCATGGAGTGTTCTGCCTACATTTTCCTTTATGTACCTATGGTTTCAGGTATAATATTAAGGTCTTTCTTTTATTTGGTTTGTTTTTTGGGCAACACGTGGCAACTCTTGGGTTACTCCTGGCACTGCACTCAGAAATCGCTCCTGGCAGGCTCAGGGGGCCATATGGGATGCCAGGGATCAAACCTGGGCCAGTTCCAGATAGACAACATGCAAGGCAAACACCCTGAGTGTTATCACTTAGGCCCCTAATATTAAGGTTTTTAATCCATTTTGGTTTGACTTTTGTGCAGGATATTAAAGAGGTCTGAGTTCACTTTTATGCAGTGGCATGATCTTTTTTTTTTTTTTTTTGGTTTTTGGGCCACACCCGTTTGACGCTCAGGGATTACTCCTGGCTATGTGCTCAGAAATCGCCCCTGGCTTGGGGGGGAACCATATGGGACGCCGGGGGATCGAACCGCGGTCCGTTCCTTGGCTAGCGCTTGTAAGGCAGACACCTTACCTCTAGCGCCACCTTCCCGGCCCCCAGTGGCATGATCTTTATTACATATATCCTTAACATAATTAGATTTTGTTTTGGAAATTATGGTAGTTAATAATAATTAGAATATATTTTATCTATTAGAATATATTATATATGTATTATATATAAGTGATCACTCCTGGTGGAGCTCCAGAAACCATATGGGGTGCTAGGGAAGGCAGCTATGCTCACCACTATACCACCAACGCATATGGGTTGCTAGGTATGGAATCTGGGTCAAACAAGTGCAAGGTCCTACTCACCATACTACCTCAAGCTCAAATAAATATGTTTGAAAGTATTTTGGTGATCCTGTTTTAGTGTAAGTGGTTCTCTGTGTGTTTTTGTTTTACAACTATTCTGATGTGTCAGGCATATTGCTCAGTGATGTAGAGTACATACTTTGCATGTAGGAGGCCCTGCACTGTCTCTTGTGTTGAAGAAGAAAACCAACCAACCCACCATCCATCCAAACAAAACCCACAACTATTTTTGTTTTGTTTTGGGGCCACACCCAGAAGTGTTCCAGTAACTCTTGTCTCATTACACTGGGACCACTCCTGATGGTGGTGCTAGGGCACCAAACAGTAACTGCGAATAACCTACATGCTGTGCTATTCCTTTGGCCCAGCAACAATTTTATTTAAAACAAACAAAGCCCCAAAATACTGACTTCACATATTGCCAGAATATTTGGAATAATAAAGATTAAGATATTGCTGAACTGCATCACTTTTTCTTTTTTGGTTAAAACGGTCACACCTGGCAGCACCCGAGTTACTCCTGGCAGGCTCTGGGGACCATATGGGATGCTGGGATTTGAACCACCATCCTTCTGCATGCAAAGCAAACACCCTTGCTATCTCTTCGGCCCCCTGAACTGCATCACTTTAATGAGTATAAAATTGTCTAGGTTGAGTCTGTATGATTATGAAAGAACAGCTGGACACTGCTGTTTTTGGTGTGGGGTTGACTATGAATGGGGGTGGTTGCTCACCCAGGTTTTAAAAAAATAAACCATGATTATGCAACTTTACAGTCATAGGAGCAAACTTCAAAATGGTGTTGATGGAAACAAGTTTATTAACTTGTTTAACACACTGAGAAATTGGGTTTATTTGCAAGGTTTTAAGTGTATTGTTCCATTTGAGGGCTCTTAGGAAATGACCTCTTATTTGGGGTTATCTGTAGTTGATTTTCCAGTTGAACTAGCTTGCCAAGATTGAGTTTACTCACATAACACCTATATGCATAAAAATATTTCTGTAAACAGTAGATTAGCTGGAAAGCTATCATCTATTAAAACATTAGGACATTTACTACTGAATTTTTGTTTTACCTGTTTCTTTTTTTGGCTTGCTTGACTTTTTATTGTTATATATCCATTGATTATGAGGAAGGAAACAGTAGCAATTATTTAATACTGGGAAAAATTAGAAATATCCACAAAACTCATTACCTAAAATAAAACGAAGACTTCTGGATTTCTGTCCTGCTGTGAGCCTCTTATTCTATTTGCAATGCATTTATCTTTGGATTGGGTGGGATTTGCATTCCTGAAGTTACAATGAGTTTCCAGATTCTTATCAGGCATCATTAGGAGTGACTGTTTTTAATAGTGATAATGAGGCAGCTGTTCCCAGGAGGAGGTTTAGTCACTGACTAAATTGTCAGAACCCTGAAATAGTTTGGGAAATTTAGGATAAAAAAAAAAAGCTGTTTTAGAAATAAAACAAAAAACTGAGGCTGCTTGTGAGAGGGATGAAGGGTGGTGGTAAGAAACCAGATGAGTTTGTCTTGGGATGTTTAGAAGCCTGAAGAAATAAATAATATTTTTCTGTAGCACTCTGGTATGAACATGAAGTTTTGAGAGTCCTAAGACTAAGTTGGTTAACCGCCATCAATTTGGAAATGTGTCTTTTGTCTTTATTGGCAGGAAAACAATTTGAATTTAGTGGGAAAATTTTTGGTAGCATTTTGATTTGTTCAGTTTGGAAGAAAAATTTAAGTAGTATTTTGTGCTAAAGTTATATTTTACTGGTATTAAATGATAAATGATCCTGCAGGTCACATTACTACCATACCAAGGTTTAATAGCTTGTAATGAAGGTAAAGATGGTAAATGTAGGCCATCTCCTACCACTTCAGTTTTTTTTTTTTGGTTTTTGGGCCACACCCGGTGAGGCTCAGGGGTTACTCCAGGCTATGCGCTCAGAAGTCCCTCCTGGCTTGGGGGACCATATGGGACGCTGGGGGGATCGAACCGCGGTCTGTCAAAGGCTAGCGCAGGCAAGTCAGGCACTTTACCTCTAGCGCCACCGCCCGGCCCCCCACTTCAGTTTTTAAGTATAATGGAATTTTATTTATTTTTTAATTCTAGGTTTGTTTTTTTTTTTCTTTTTTGCCACACCCAACAGTGTTGGGATTGGTTGGTAGGAGGTTACTCAGTGCAGGGAGAAGTATTTATCCAAACTGGAGGTGAATAAAGGATATAACAGGATTTACTCTGAACAATATCTGAACTCAAACCATAGAAATTTGTTTCTGTATATAAGAATCAAACTGCTGGGGCCGGGCGGTGGCGCTGGAGGTAAGGTGCCTGCCTTGCCTGCGCTAGCCTAGGACGAACCTTGGTTCGATCCCCCGGCGTCCCATATGGTCCCCCAAGAAGCCAGGAGCAACTTCTGAGCGCATAGCCAGGAGTAACCTCTGAGCGTCACAGGGTGTGGCCCAAAAACCAAAAAAAAAAAAAAAAGAATCAAACTGCTTTATAAGGATAGAATAAATAGCAGTGAAATTATGTTAATAGATATAACCAAGGTACATAAAATTGAACATTTTGAAATTTGTGTTAGTAATAATAATGATAAGAAAGATACTGAGATTGTTGTCTCCTGAAGACATATTTTAGAATTAAAAAATATTTTTGTTTTTACTAAAGCATATCGTTTTTTCTAGTTAGGTTTTAGACATAGGCATAATTACATTCTAGAGTTTACCATAAGTTCATTTTAATTTCTCAGTGTGTTAAAGGGAAAGTTTCTTTGTAGTTCTTTTTAAAACTAGGCATGCCCCTGGAAACCAAACATGAGCTATTGAATTATTTTAGATCAGTAGTTCTTAACTGGCTGGCTTACAGACCAATGTCAGTATGTAATATACAAAAATAGTTTTCCCAAATGAAGAAAACCCAGGAAATATAATCCAGTTTTGAATGTAGCTGGATTGGAGACTAATTATAAAATCTACTGTAGAATTAATATAATGCTTTGAAAATAGAAATAAGCATATTTGAATTCAATTTATATCTAAATGTGTAGAACCTTCTCTTGAGTATAAATACATTATTCAAGTATATTGAGAATGAGGAGATAGAACAGTGTTGTGTGATGTATGAATTAAGTTCCTGAACTTTTAGAAGAAAACAGCAGCAGGAGCAATAAAAAAACGTTTGAATACTAGGAACATACAATCGCTTGAAATTTGAGTGGAAATAAAAAGTGATCAAACACCAAAACACCAAACCCAAAGTCCAGGACAACAGAATTAAGATCCCCAATCTACAACAAGCTATACACAAAGGGGACCTGTTATAGCAGTCCAGGAGGAGGATTGGGATGCATGCTGGGAAAAGGGGTAGAAGGAGGACAACACTAGTGGTGGGAATGGCCCTGATTCACTGTCACTATGTACCTTAAATATGTGAAAGATTTGTAATTCACATTGGTCACAATAAAAATTACATATATTAAAAAAGGGGGGCGGAGTGGTGGTGGCATGGAGTGGTAAGGCATCTGCCGTGCTGGCACTAGCCTAGGATGGACCATGGCTCGATCCCCAGTGTCCATATCCAGAAGCAATTTCTGAGTGCATAGCCAGTGTCAAACCCTGAGTGTCAAATGCATGTGGCCCCCCAAAAAACAACAAAATAACCCCAAAATTTTCCTCTTGATGCAGTGGTTTTCAACTACTGGTCCATGATTGTTGCTAATCTACAAGTGTAAAAATGCTGAAAAGCATTATATTAGCTAACTCCTGGAATATAAACCACTGCCATTTTCCTCAAGTTGGGTATTATGATATAAAACATCCCTATTTGGTTTTATAAATGATTTTGAGTATCAGGTAGAAAGATAATTATAAGTTTTGTTTTGTTTTTTTGTTTTTGTTTTTTTTTTTGGGGGGGGGGAGGGTGTCACACCAGCAGCCCTCAGGGATTACTCCTGACTCTATGCTCTATATTAAGAAAATCTCCCCCAGCAGGCTTGGGGGACCATATGGGATGCTGGGATTCGAACCACAGTCCTTCTGCATGCAAGGCAAATACCTTACCCCTGTGCTATCCGGCCCCAATTATAAACGTATTTTTTTTAATTATAAAAGTTTTATTATGTAAGTCATGTATGTTTTGGGGACAGAATTGCAAAACTATAACAATTCAAAGGAGAAAAATTTCTGTGAGAAAAATGAGTAATCTAATCTGGGAATAATGAACTAAAGTATTTTGAGGTTTTCCACTAGTTCTTCTCATAGTCTTATTTTACATTTTTATTAGGGTTTGTGTGCATAGATGTAGTAACTGTAAGACTTGTTTGGAAAAGCAACAGTTTTGTCATTCCTCCACTTCTTCCTCCTAGAGTCAAACATTAATTTCTTATAGCTTATTCTTGTAGGGGAGGAAAATTGTTTTCTTACTACTCCTAGGTTCTCCAGCTGTATCCTGTATATTAGACTAGCTGAAGACATTAATTTTGGTGAGACTTGGGGCTGGAGCGGTGGCACAAGTGGTAGGGCATTTGCCTTGCATGGGCTAACCTAGGATGGACCACGGTTTGATACCATGTTTTGATCCCCTGGCATCCCATATGGTCCCCCAAGCCAGGAGCGATTTCTGAGCGCATAGCCAGGAATAACCCCTGAGCGTCACAGTGTGGCCCAAAAACCAAAAAAAAAATTTTTTTTGTTGAGACTGAAGAGATAGTTGCAGCTAGTTGGGCATTTGTCTTGCACGTGGCTGACCTTGGTTCGAAACCCAGCCTTGCCAGGAGTGATTCCTGAACACAGAACCAGGAATAAGCCCTGATCATCACCCACTCAGTATATTCCCCAAACAGTCCCCCCACATTCCTAAAATGGAAAATTTTTTATAGGGGCTCATTCCCAGTGGTGACCAGTGATGCTTGGATCAACTGACCAGGACCATATCCGGCAAGTTCCTGGAAGTCATTAGGTACCATGGGAATCAAACCCAGGACCTTCTAAATTCAAAGCATCTGCTCTCACCATTGAGCCACAACCCCACACTTTTTTCTTACCTTTTTTTTTTTGTTTGTTTTTGTTTTTGGGCCACACCCAGCGTTGCTCAGGGGTTACTCCTGGTTGTCTGCTCAGAAATAGCTCCTGGCAGGCACGGGGGACCATATGGGACACCGGGATTCGAACCAACCACCTTTGGTCCTGGATCGGCTGCTTGCAAGGCAAACGCCACTGTGCTATCTCTCCGGGCCCTTCTTACCTTTTTTTTTTTTTTTTGAAATATTTAAAGACCTTGTATTGTTACATAGTTGACATAGCTGGTCACCATATATTTGTTTCCAGGTAAGTGAGAGTGAAATTATTAAAACAACAACAACAAGGGGTTGGCGTGGTAGCGCTAGAGGTAAGGTGTCTGCCTTGCCAGCGCTAGCCTAGGACAGACCCAAGGTTCAATCCCCCAGCATCCAATATGGTCCCCCAAGCCAGGAGCGACTTCTGAGCGCATAGCCAGGAGTAACCCCTGAGCGTTACCGGGTGTGGCCCAAAAACCAAAAAAAAAAAAAAATTTTTTTTTTTGGGCCCAGAGAGATAGCATAGCAGCGTTTGCCTTGCAAGCAGCCGATCCAGGACCACAGGTGGTTGGTTCTAATCCCAGTGTCCCATATGGCCCCCCCGTGCCTGCCAGAAGCTATTTCTGAGCAGACAGCAAGGAGTAACCCCTGAGCACTGCCGGGTGTGGCCCAAAAAAACAAAACAAAATAAACAAAAAAAACCTGAGTACAGCAGTACAGCAACAAGAAAATTTGATAAAAGTATTGTATCATAATGAGGTCATTAAGTCTGTCAGAAGGTTTAGTAAGCTCTTGTTGCTAGTTGATCATTCTGTTACTTTTGTTGTTTTGAATTTTAGGTGGCTTCAGATACACATTGCTGTCTAAATTGGTGTGTTCCTATGGGAATGACAATATCAAAAATTGTATCAAAAATTATGCGACTGCATAACTCCAGGCATTATTGCTGATACTGCAACTTTTGTGGGGCAGGGTTTCCAGAAGTATTAGAAGGTATGGGTAGGGGGCCAGAGAGATAGCATGGAGGTAGTGCGTTTGCCTTGCATGCAGACGGTCGGTGGTTCGAATCCTGGCATCTCATATGGTCCCCTGAGCTTGCCAGGAGTGATTTCTGAGTATAGAGCCACGAGGAACCCCTGAGCGCTGCTGGGTGTGATCCAAAAACAAAACAAAAAAACAAACAAAAAAGAAGTTATGGGGAGGTTGAGAGGGGAGGAGGAGACTGCCCTCATTCAAAAAAGTCCTGGTATATCAATCCAAACACCTGCATACCTATAGCTGTTATAATCTTATTGTTCTAGAACTAGAGAGGTAGCATAGCAAGTAGGGTCCATGCTTTATACACAGCTACCCCAGGTTTAAACCCCAGCATCCCATATGGTTCTCTGAGCACCCACTGGGTGTGCCCCTAACCTAAGCGCCTGCCCTCCCCAAATCCAACAGTATATTCTTTATGTTTGTACTTTTTTCTTAGTGTTTCTGAGAACACTAATGCTGTATGTATAATATGGGGGCACACATGATGGTGCTAAGGGCTTTCTCCTGACTGTACTCAAGGATCACTCCTTGTGGTGCTTGGCGGACCATATGGGATGCCTGGAATTGAACCCCAAACAGGTAAATGCAAGGCCTTACTCATCATACTATCTTGCAATGTTTATCTGTTAATATCTTTATAAAATTTTGTTTATTATTATTATTATTTGGGAGGGTTGGACTACACCTGGTGGCACTTGGGTTACTCCTGGCTCTGCTCTCAGAAATCACTCCTGTCAGGCTTGGGGGACATATGGGATGTAGGAGAGCATGCAAGCAAATGCCCTACTGCTGTGCTGTCACTCCAGCCCCAATCCCTTTTTATTTTTTTATTTTACTTTTTTTTGTTTTGATTTTTGTTTTTGGTCACACCCAGCGGTGCTCAGGATTACTCCTGGCTATCTGCTCAGAAATAGCTCCTGGCAGGTGGCACGGGGACCATATGGGACGCCGGGATTCGAACCAACCACCTTAGGTCCTGGATCGGCTGCTTGCAAGGCAAACACCGCTGTGCTATCTCTTTGGCCCCAATCCCTTTTTATAAACCTGCTTTACTTTTTGTATATTTGTACCAGTATACTAAGATTGTTTTCTTGAATCTTTGCTTCCTTTACCTCTTATATATTAATGTTCAGGTTCTTAAAATTTTTTTACTGGACCATAGAGATTGTACAGCATGTGTAGGGTACTTGCCTTTCACATGAACTACCAGGTTGGATCTCTGGCACCCCATACTCTTCTGAGCCCACCAAGAGTCAGGTCTGAACACCACTGGGTGTGACTAAAAGACAAAAACAAAATAAAAAACACAGTCTCTGGCTACAGGACAAGAGATAATACCGGGATTATTGTTTTACTTTGCAATATCTGTAGTTGTAATCTTCAGTTCTCTTCATTTTTTATTTATTTATTTTTTTGGTTTTTGGGTCACACCTGGCGCCGCTCAGGGCTTGCTCCTGACAGGCTCGGTGGACCATATGGAATGCCGGGATTCGAACCACTGTCCTCTTGCATGCAAGGCAAATGCTTGCCCCTATGCTATCTCTCTGGCCCTCTTCATTTTTTTTTAAATTTAATTTATTTATTGGTTTTTGGGCCCCACCCAGTGGTGCTTAGGGGTTATTCCTGGCTCTGTGCTCAGAAATCGCTGCTGGCAGGTTCAGGGGACTTATATGGGATGCTGGGGATCAAACCCAGATCTGGTTTGATCTGGGTCAGCTGCGTGCAAAACAAATGCCCTACTCCTGTGCTATCACTTCGGCCCCAGTTCTCTGCATTCTTCTGAGTTTATATTATTTAAAAAAATGTCTTGGCTCAGTAGACTGAATGCATCTGCCTGTAGGAGGCTTGGGTTTGATCTCCAGAACCACTTGGTCCCCTGAGCAGACTCAGGAGTAGCTCCCAGCACTACCAGGGGTGATGAAAAGAAGAAACAAACAGAAAATTGCTTGGTTTTTATCCTACCATCCTTGAAAAGATTGGGTAAATAGCCTCAACAATTTAAGGAATTCCTGAGTACGTGTAGCCAGTTTTGATTTGCAAAATCAGTTACAAAAGCAATTAGGAAAATATTCTACTGATCCTAGAATATTTTTCACTTTCATAAAGGAAGAAATAGCACTCTTTATGTAGATTTTGAACCAAATGTTCTGTTTTTCATGTAGACCCATGGGGATATAAAGAAACATAAAAGAGTTTAAAATCATTTACCTGGCCTTGAAGAGAACTTGAACAAGTGTACTTTGTTGTCCCAAATGTGTAGCGATTCCATTTGCCTATAAATATCTGGTGACCTCGCACTTAATTTCTTCTGAAGCTGGCAGTCATTTATTGTTCTCTCATCTTGTTAGTGGCTGGTTAGTTTTGTTATTTTATCTTAATCTTTTCTGCTCAAATTCAGTGTCCCCCCTTTAGATATTTGATTGGCTTGGCAGGTCACTAATAATCCATTACATCTTTCCTACCTTATTGTTTGTTGCCTTTTGATGAAGGTCAAAGAGAGACATTGGCCCCTAAGACATTCCTAGATTTCTTCGTAGTAATGGTTGCATATCACATATGAAAAAGAAGTGAGGATTTTATTTTATTTTGTCTTATGGTTTGATTTGATTTGGTTTTGGACCACACTAATGATTCTCAGAGTTTACTCCTGACTCTGTGTTTAGGGATCAATCCTGGTGGGTTTGAGGGATTGTGGATTGCTAGGGATGGTACACAGGTCAGCTGCATGCAAGGCAAGTACCCTGACCATAGCATTATCTCTCCAGTCCCTTAAAGTTTTATAGCTAAGGACCAATATTGCAGTTAGTTGAAGTTGTTACCAGGGGAGGTCTTAAAGATAAAGGAATTTCTAGGTGAGCACCCTTGAACCTCATGAAAAAATAAGGACGGCCTGGGAGAGTTCCAGTTTAGTTGTGGGCAGTTACCTCCAGTCCCATAATGTCAAGCTACACATAAGACCCGCTTGATCTGTGTGGCCACGGAATTAACTTCTGCCCCATGAATCTGAGTGCACTATTGAAATTTAGACTAGGAAATTAACTCTTTGGATTCCAGAAAAGTGGGCAAGTTTTCTCAACTTGAAAAATAGGGTTTGTCTTCCTAAAGGAATGAATGCAGTTAGGAGATATAACTTACCATCTAACTCATGGCACCAAATGATTGAAAAGAATGCTACCAGAGAGGAATTCTAAAACCAGACTATATAGTAAATAGAAATGTATTAAAGACACAGGTATAAGAGATAGAACATGCCTGAGACAATCTGTGGGCACTCTCATGGGAGACTCACACACTAGGTTTGGGATAAGGTCATTATTAAAGAGACAAAACAAACCTGAGGTGTGGTTGTGAGTGCTTTTAATGGAGAGTCATAAGCTGGGTATAATTTTTTAAGGAGTGAACTAAGCTGATGAATAGCATGATTGGAGTGTTGCTATAGTTGTACATGCTCAGAAGGGGGTATGTGCTTATTCATATTCCATATATATCCTTAGTGTTTAATCATGTAGCTGGGTTATGTAAATTAATATGTATTTTAAGATTAATGAGGAGAAAAGTAAAATAAGATCAGGTGCTATTTATTACTAAGCATGTTCCAGTAGCTGGTTGGACATGGTTTTCCAGAGTCCTCATTTTGTCAAGAATAATCACAAGGCTACCTGATTGGGGTATTAAGGACCCTTTCTTTTTCTTTAATTTTTTAAAATACTTCCTTCTTCAAAATTACAAACATGTTTGCAGTTGGGCCTCAGTCATAAAAAGAATAGTCCCCTTCACCTATGCAACAGTTCCACCAATTTCCCCCATCGTCCTCCCCCAATCCCTGCCAATATTCGAGACAGATATTGTACTTCTCAAACTCATTACCATTGTTATGATAGTTTTTAGTGTAGTTATTACTCTTTTTTTTTTTGTTTTTGTTTTTTTTTGTTTTTTGGGCCACACCCGTTTGACGCTCAGGGGTTATTCCTGGCTATGTGCTCAGAAATCGCCCCTGGCTTGGGGGGACCATATGGGACGCCGGGGATCGAACCGCGGTCCGTTCCTTGGCTAGCGCTTGTAAGGCAGACACCTTACCTCTAGCGCCACCTTCCCGGCCCCAGTTATTACTCTTAACTGCACTCACCTCCCTTTGTGGTAAGCCTTTAATTTTCTTTAGGCACGTGAGATCGGCATTTGTATGTCTTATAGCAGTTTCCCCAAGCTATCTTATCTATAGCAAGAATAAATATCTGATCAAGTTTTGTTTGATCACAGTGCATGTGAAGTAGATTCAGTGTCCAGTTGAAACTTTTTTTTACATTTATGAAAATAAAAAATCGAGGAATTATTTCTTTTTTTCTTTTTTTTTTGTTTTTTTTTGGGTCACACCCGGCGGTGCTCAGGGGTTACTCCTGGCTGTCTGCTCAGAAATAGCTCCTGGTAGGCACAGGGGATCATATGGGACACCGAGATTCGAACCAACCACCTTTGGTCCTGGATCGGCTGCTTGCAAGGCAAACGCCGCTGTGCTATCTCTCCGGGCCCTTTATTAATTTTTTTATTATTTTTTGGGGGCCACACCCGTTTGACGCTCAGGGGTTACTCCTGGCTAGGTGCTCAGAAACCGCCCCTGGCTTGGGGGGACCATATGGGACGCCGGGCGAACCAACCGAGGGCCGTCCTACGCTAGCGCTTGCAAGGTAGACACCTTACCTCTAGCACCACCTTCCCGGCCCCGAGGAATTATTTTAAAGATCTACGATAGAGTAATATGTAGTTTATATTTTTGCTTTTGGGGCAACACTCCTGGGGGACCATCTAAAAAGGGAATCCATGGATAGATAGCTCATAGAGATACTACATATGCTTAGCATGCTAGTGACCTGGGTTTAATCCCTGGCTACATCACTATCCCCTCAAGCATTGCCAGTGGAGACCCCCAAATAAGTTAAATGTGCAGTGGACCTGAACATGGTGGTGTAGATCTCAAAAACTAAACAAAAAGTTCTTTCAGCAAACATTGCTTATTGCCCTAATTTCCAATCTTTGTATCCTATTTGTTGCCATTTAGAGCCTCCCCCTCAGAAAACCCTTACAGGATCAGCTGATTCAGGAGATCTAAAAAAGCTTGTGAGTTTTTTGTATTTTACAATTTCTGTTGGTGATCTGACAGGGAGGAAAGGTCTTTTCACAGAATGGGTTTGGGAGAACTATGCGAGGATTTTATTTTTTATTTGCTTATTCCCAGTATTAGAGACTGAAAAGTATTTTCTGGGGTTTGGGCTTTATTCCTATAAAAGTTATGTATTTCGGCCGGGGAGATAGCATGGAGGTAAGACATTTGCCCAGTGGTTCAAATCCCGGTATCCCATATGGCCCCCTGAGCTTGCCAGGAGCAATTTCTGAGCCTAGAGCCAGGATTAACACCTGAGCGCTGCTGGGTGTGACCCAAAAACCAAACAAACAAAAAAAGTTATATATTTCAAGAGTATAATTTAGGTCACCATGTCGTTATCTTACATAGAACTATTCAAATTTTATGAATTTCCTCCTCAGAAATGGACCCTCATTTGCCTTGGCATTTCCTACAGCTTGAATTCAGTGGAAAATCGCTGAAGAGATCCTGGCTTAGTATAACTTGAGGAAACCAATGGGGGCATTAGAGTAGATTTAAGAAAAGCCCTCTTTGGTAGTTGTCTTTGTCAAGGAGGTTGGTGATTGATTGCCTGCTTGACCAGTAATCTCAGAGAACAGCCTTTTCTCCAGTCCTAGATCTTGAAATAGTTCATATAAATAGTGATATAATTTGGAACTGCTGTCACAAACTCCTCCCCTTTAAAAGTTTTAAATGCACTGTGCCAAATGGGGTGAGGTGTTATGTTGTTGTCGTTTTTTTCCCCAAATGTAACATCTGATTTGTGTTTCTGCTTTTCACATGGGGGATACTCAAGGGGATTTTTGATTTATGTTGAGGCTATACCCAGTCATATTTAGGGATTACTTCTGGCTCTGCACACAGGGATCACTCCTGGTGTGTAGGGAGCTTCTTAGAAAAGGCAGAATACTTAGTTAAAATGAAGGACCTTGTGACTTTGCTCAAAGCAGGTAACCTCAGGAATTAAATGTAAAACATTTAAGATCACCTTATATCCCACCTGCAGATAGCCTTGAGAAATTGAATGTTACTTAAGGGCACCAAAGGAGAGCCATAAGCAAAACAGGTAGCCTCAAGGATTAACCCTACCTGCTGGAGATAGATTCCATTATCAGTTTACCTAGTAGAGACAGATCTCATTATCTGCATATTATCTCATTTGCTAATGGATCTTGTTATGCCTGTTCTATAGGTATGAGCAGAACTATGCCCACAAAAATATATATAATCCGGGCCTTGAGTTTCAATAAATTGGAATTGGGGTCAGTCTTGGCTGAAATCCTTTTCCCACTTTTGTCTGTCTCCGTGTCTGTCTTTGTCATCATGTCTGTCTTTGTATCTTTTTTTTTTTTTTTTTTTTTTTTGGTTTTTGGGCCACACCCGGTAACGCTCAGGGGTTACTCCTGGCTATGTGCTCAGAAGTTGCTCCTGGCTTGGGGGACCATATGGGACACCGGGGGATCGAACCGCGGTCCGTCCAAGGCCAGCACAGGCAAGGCAGGCACCTTACCTTTAGCGCCACCGCCCGGCCCCATGTCTTTGTATCTTTGTGTTTGCGTCTCCCTCCAAGAAATAACCACATCTTAACTGGGGTGTCTCTGCAGGAAGGGCACCCACACTGGTGGTACTTGGGAGGCCATATGGGATGCCAGAGATCAAAACCAGGTTGGCTAAATGCAAAGTAAGTGCCCTACCCTCTGTACTATAAGTCTGACCCAACACTTAAAGTTTTTAAGATGAATGAGTACAGTTTATGGATGGTCATGTATTAAAGGTTTTATAAAAACTGACTTGCTGTTGAAATGGCAGATGGCTGTGATAAAATGGAACCATGCAAACTATAAAAAGAAATTTATGTGGGTTAAATCATAATTAAAAATATCTCTAATAATTCACTAAAATGTTTTTTCTTTGGGTTAGCTAGAAATATCATGTCCTTTTTATTCCTCCCAGAAAAAGAAAAGATTTAGAGGAAGCAGGCCCGGAGAGATAGCACAGCGGCGTTTGCCTTGCAAGCAGCCGATCCAGGACCAAAAGTGGTTGGTTTGAATCCCAGTGTCCCATATGATCCCCCGTGCCTGCCAGGAGCTATTTCTGTGCAGCCAGCCAGGAGTAACCCCTGAGCACCGCCGGGTGTGACCCAAAAACCAAAAACAAACAAACAAAAAAAAAAGATTTAGAGGAAGCAAGCAGAGCAAATGACCAAAGTGGCATTGATATTTCTTCAGATTCTTTAGGATGTGGACTTTCCAAAGTATAAGAGCTTTGTAAAAAGGAGTGTTAACTTGTATACAAATGATGCTGAAAGAGACATTTTATTTTTTGTATTCAGGGAGTTAGTAAAAGATGCTTTAAACTTAACAGAAATTCTTCGGACACCAGAGGGATATCCACAGATGACATCATAGACATTGCCCAAGATAAGGTTTATTGAATGGAGTAGTATTCGATACCTGGTTCTAAACTGGTGCCTCTTAGCTTCATTTCTTTCAAAGCTGCTATAGGAATCTGTCAAAAGTTCTAATACCAAACAGGTATTATCAACTAGTACAAAGTACTAAATAGACTACTTTTTCTTTAAAATTCTTCTGTAGAGGTCAGAGTGAAAGGACAGTGGGTAGGACATTTGCTTTGCACATGGCTGACCAGGGTTCGATTTCTGACATCACATACAGTCCCACGAGAAATGATTACTGAGCACAGGGGTAAGCGTGGAGCACAGTTGGGTAAGACTCCTCTTGTTCCCCCCCAAATTCCACCAGCACATACTGATACAGATACATACTGCCAGAGTGCAGTGGGTAGGGCACTTGCTTTTCATGTGCTTGCACCACATTGATCCTCCAGGCTCCACGTGGAATGACTTTGTGAGCACTGTTGGGTGTTTCCAAGACCCCAGTTCTTCAAAAATCCGATTGGTGGGGCTGGAGAGATAGTACAGCAGGTATGCCTTCCATATATTTGCATGCATGTATGTAATATGCATTCATAATTCCTAACATTTCTACATTTTTCAGGAATTATGTAAGACATCCTTCTAAGGGTTGAGATAAAGTTCAATAATAGAACACATGCTTTACATGCATGAGGCTCTAGATTTGATCCTCATCACTAAAATAAAATACTCATCTCTGTATTGGTAAACTACAAGTTCCCTATCCACTGTTTTCTGGTAGTATGCTCTGGTGGTAATGATGGGTTTTGTTTGTTTGTTTTACAAAAGTACTAATAGTAGTTGCTAATAGCAAAATACTATATTGTGTCCAAGTATTGTCGTTTCTCCCTCCCCAACCTCCACCATTGGCTTGTTTTGGTGGATTCACTAATATTTAATATCCTGGAAAGTAATCATTTGTTATATAACACACTGAAAATGTTTTCCCTTTCACTTGCCTGTCTTTTACATTTTAATGTTATATTTTTTCTAATAATAAAAATTTCTGGGGCTGGAGCCATGATGCAAGGGGTAAGGCGTCTGTCTGCCTTTCCCACACTAGCTTAGGCTGGACTGAGGTTCGATCCCCCGGCGTCCCATATGGTCCCCCAAACCAGGAGCAATTTCTGAGCGCATAGCCAGGAGTAACTCCTGAGAGTCACCGGGTCTGACCCAAAAACAAACAAAATTTCTATTTTGTCAGATATTTTAGTTTTTTTTTTAACTTGATTGATTGATTGCTTGTTGGGCCACACACAGTGGTGTTCAAGGTTACTCCTGGCTCTGCACTCAGAAATCGACCCTGGCAGGCTGGGGGACCATATTGGGTGCCGGGAATGGAACTGGGTTCTTCCTGGGTTGGCCGAATGCAAGGCAAATACCCTACCATTGTGCTATCTCTCTGACCCCTATTGTAGTATTTTATAGCATTTGTTAAGGAAAAAGTTACTTCCTAGTAAGATTTTGAAATAATTTTTATTATACTTAAATGTATTATTACATTTTACATTTTACTCATCTGACACTTTTTTTTTTGGGGGGGGGGCATACCCGGCGGTGCTCAGGGGTTACTCCTGGCTGTCTGCTCAGAAATAGCTCCTGGCAGGCACGGGGGACCATATGGACACCGGGATTCGAACCAACCACCTTAGGTCCTGGATCGGCTGCTTGCAAGGCAAACGCTGCTGTGCTATCTCTCCGGGCCCTCATCTGACACTTTTTAAGCTGTGTGTGTGTGTGTGTGTGTGTGTGTGTGTGTGTGTGTGTGTGTGTGTGTGTGTTTGGGTCAAACCCTGTGATGCTCAGGGGTTACTCCTGGCTATGTGCTTAGAAATCGCTCCTAGCTTGGGGGACCATATTGGATACTGGGGAATCAAACCACAGTCCATCCTAGGTCAATGTGTACAAGGCAAACGCCTTACCACTTGTGCCACCGCTCTGGCCCTAAGCTTTTTTTTTTTTTTTTTTTGATAAAATTAGCATTTACCTTTAGACTCAACTACCCAGTTTTCTCAAATTGCCATGCTGCTTTTTATTTTAAGTTCACACTTGGTGGTTTTGGGGGCTGATAATGGCTCTGTCATGGGGTGGTAAATTGATCCTTGTAGTCAAGGTAGTCAGAATTAATAAACCAAGATACTCATATGGGAGAAATGGCATGGAGTGTTGTGGCTTCCAACTTCTTGGTCCAGAACCTGCTAAATGACTTTTCTTTTTTGACTAGCTCAATCCACAACTGAGGCAGAAAGGGTCCAGTGACAAAGCACCTTTCTCAAGCTAATCCAGTATAGATGGGCCTTTTGCTTGTAAGAAGAGGTAGGTGAGAAGGAAGGAGGAAGCTGGTGAATCTTTGTTTTGGGTAAAACAGGATATAATTCAACAGTCAGGTACCTTATGGTGCTAGGGATTGACCTCCTGCATGCAAAGCATGTACTCAGCCCATTTAGATATCACTATGGACACCACTAATCTACCTTTTTGTATCCATAGGTTTATTCTAAATGTTTTCTGCTGATGGAATCATACACAATATGACCTTTCCTGTCTGTTTTTTCACGAAGTATGGGTTCTTTTTTTTTTTTAAAAAAAAAATTTGGACTAAGGGCCACCGCAATAGCACAGAATAGCACAATGTGTGGGTTGCTTGTCTTGCATGTGGCCAAACCAGATTTCATCCCTGGCATCCTATATGATCCCATGCACCACCAAGAGTAGTTCTTCAGCTCCACCAGATGTGGCCCAAAAAGAAAAGAAAAATTAAGAATCTACCTTGGGGGCCTGAGAGGTGGCACTAGAGGTAAGGTGTCTGCCTTGCAAGTGCTTGGCTAGGACGGACCTCGATTCGAAAGCCAGGGGCGATTTCTGAGCGCATAGCCAGGAGTAACCCCTGATTGTCAAACGGGTGTGGCCCAAAAACCAAAAAAAAAAAAAAAAAAAAAAAAGAATCTACCTTGATACAGGGATTTTTCTTTAAACTGCTAATGTTTAAGAATCACTGGACTTGCTTTATTTGTTTTTGTTGAGTAAGCACTAAACAAGTTTTTCTTCTCTAGACACTTGATCACTAATATGCAAAAACATTCCTTGTGTGTGTATCAGGTCTAAGAACCTCTGTTCTGGAAAATCTGTAGTGTTCTGTTGAATGGTGGTATTGAGATCTGCATGCTAGAATACATAGTTCATGGCTTTGTTTCTCTTATTCAATCCTCTTTTTTTGTTTGTTTTGATTTTGGGCCACACCCAGCAGTGTTCAGGGGTTAGTCCTAGCTCTATGCTTAGGAATCGCTGGGATGCTGGGGATCAAAGCTGGGCCAAGTGTATGCAAAGCAAATTATTTACAGCCGCTGTAGAGCCACTGTAGCCATTCCAGCCCTTATTCAGCCCTCTGAATCCTTATATTTCCCTCACTAAAAGCTAAACGATTTAAAATCCTGTTATTTTCAGAGTCAAGAAATACACTCCTTTATACGTTTATAAATATACTCCATAATTGGTTCTGCTGTTCCTCCCACCTCATTCCTTGTTAAAACAATAAAAAAGCTAGAGAATACTTTGAATATTCAGTCAAGTGGCAAATTATCTCTCTTTAGGGTGCATATAACCATAGTAACAAGAAGCCAACTTATTCTTAAAGGTGAGGCAGGAAGTTGGCCCATTGCTTTTCAGAAGAATTTGACACAATCCAAATATCTTTTTGTTGATTAGACACCAGACTTGCCCAAGGTATTTCTAAATATCCTCAGCATAAACAAGGCAGTTTGAGATAAATTTGTAGGAACAAGAATCCCAGTTGCTGCTCACATTACAAATTCACCAAACATATCCAAATGGGCTTTACATTCTTTTTTTTTGTTTTTGTTTTGTTTTTGGGCCACACCTGGTGTTGCTCAGGGGTTACTCCTGGCTATGCGCTCAGAAGTCGCTCCTGGTTTGGGGGACCATATGGGACGCCGGGGGATCGTCCTAGGCTAGCGCAGGTAAGACAGGCACCTTACCTCTAGCGCCACCGCCCGGCCCTGGGCTTTACATTCTGCCTTTGGTATAATTAAGCATCTCCTTATTAAGGCTCATTTATCACCCACTCTATCTTCCCCCTTAAAGACAGTGGGGAAGGGGCCGAAGAGATAGCATGGAGGTGTAGGGTGTTTGCCTTGCATGCTGAAGGACGGTGGTTCGAATCTCGGCATCCCATATGGTCCCCTGAGCCTGCCAGGAGCGATTTCTGAGTGTAGAAACAGAAGTAACACAAAAACAAAAACAACAACAAAAAAAGACAGTAGGAAAGGTCTGGGAGATTTGAGAATAAATAAGGCAAAATTTAAAAGTGACTTTAGATTTTTTTTTTTTTTTTTTTTTTTTTTTGTGGTTTTTGGGTCACACCCGGCAGTGCTCAGGGGTTACTCCTGGCTCCATGCTCAGAAATTGCTCCTGGCAGGCACAGGGGACCATATGGGACGCCGGGATTCGAACCGATGACCTTCTGCATGAAAGGCAAACACCTTACCTCCATGCTATCTCTCCGGCCCCGACTTTAGATTTGGTTCACAGTTCTTAAGTAATCTTTGGTAAATTGTGGATAGATTTTGAAATGCCTATTTTAGATCTTGCTGTTGCATTTTTTGGCATTTAACAGTTGTTCAAAGCTCTAAGATTAGAGGAGAGAGGGCTGGTGAGGAAAAAGGAATAGATAAAGGATTTGAGAATTGCTGCTTGAAACATCAGTCTTAATTTTTGAAGGATGTCAAAAGTAAAACTTGATTTTTAGGCAGCTAGTAAAATATTAAGGGTTATCTAATCATTTAGTTTGTGATAGAATTAGAGCATTTAGAAAAAGAAAAGTAATTTATTTTGGACTATCAGTTTTGTTATGGATGATGATGTCAAAATACATAAATAGTAATTATCAAGATAATTTCAGGTACAGAATAGAAAAGCAGTATAAACACAGGGGGAGGCTTATTTCTTTGTTATTTATATTTTTTTGTTTATTTTTATTTACCACATTTGGTAGTACTCAGAGGTTATTCCTAGCTGGTTTTAGGGATTCCTTCTGGCAGGCTTCGGGAACCATTTGTGATGCTGGTGATTGAACCTGGATCAGTCACTTGCAAGGCGAGTGCCCTACTCTCTGTTCTATTGCTCCAACCCCATTATTTATATTTGACTTCCGACCACTCCTGGTTATATTTACTGTCTATGCTTGGAGGTTGTTCCTGGGAGTGTTCGAATGACCATGTTGTGCCAGGAGTTGGACCTGGGCCATTTACATGTAAAGGCAAGGAAGACATGCATGAAGGCCAGTGAAATAGTTCTGCTTCTTTTCATGTGGCTGGTTGACAGTGGGTCCAGAGAACATTATTAGGAGTGATACCTGAGTACATACAGCTGGGTATGACTTACTTCCTCTACCCTCACCCCCCCCCCAATTTTTTTCCATCAACCTTTTTGAAAAATAAAATTTCAGGGCCCGGAGAGATAGCACAGCGGTGTTTGCCTTGCAAGCAGCCGATCCAGGACCTAAGGTGGTTGGTTCGAATCCCGGTGTCCCATATGGTCCCCCGTGCCTGCCAGGAGCTGTTTCTGAGTAGACAGCCAGGAGTAACTCCTGAGCACCGCCGGGTGTGGCCCAAAAAAAATAAAAAAAAAAAAAGAAAAATAAAATTTCATACTATAACCTTTTCATAGTATAGCTTTACATATGTGTATCAAAACAACAATTCTTTTCGTGGGGCAGCCACCCATACCCACTTGTACTTCGGTCTACTCCTAGCTCCATTCTCAGGGGTAGCTCCTAGCTATGTACTCTTATGAATAATCCAAGCCTTCTTCTTGATTTTGATTCCTGGAGATGGAACAATAGAAATAGATGGCTCAGATTTGGAATTTTGGTCTCATTATGAATTAATAAATTATCAGTGATAATCTAGACAGGGGTCTCAAACTAGCAGCCCGAGGCCCGTTTGCAGCCCTCCGTACAACATTTTGTGGCCCTGCCCTAGAGGAATCTTTTTTTGTTTTGTCTTGTTTTGTTTTGTTTTGCTTTAGTTGTTTGGGTCACACCCCCCAATGTTCAAGGCTTACTACTGACTTTGCACTCAAGGATCACCCCAACTTTGCCTCCTGTGGCCCTCAGGTAAATTGAGTTTGAGACCCCTGATCTAGAACAAGCAGTGATAAAAGTGGGTTTCTGTTCCTAGTTATGTAATCATAACTAGGTGGTCATTTTGATTCCTTTCTGATGTTCAGAATTTATAGTTTCAAGAGTAGGGATTCTACATATTGAGGGGGGACCACACCCAACTGTACTTTGGGGTTACTTTTCAATCTGTTCTCAGGAATCGCTCTTCACAGTGCTTGGGGGAACCATATGGGGGTGCCAAGGATCAAATCCAGATCAGCTGTGATTAAAACTAGTACCCTGTCTGCTCTATTATTATTATGGCCTTGAGAGTAAGGATTCTTTTAGTAAACTGAAAAGATTTTTAGTGGATGCTGTTTACTAACATTTCTTCCTTTTTGAGGAGTGAAGGACACAGGACCAACCCTGACTTTCTTCTTGTTCTTTTTTTTTTTTTTTTTGGTGATTCTCAGGGGTTATTCCTGGCTATGCACTCAGAAATTGCTCCTGGCTTGAGGGACCATATGGGACACCCGGATCAAACCGAGGTTTGTCCTGAGTCAGGTGCATGCAAGGCAAGCACCCTACTGCTGCAGTAATGATCTGGCCCCATTTCTTCTTCTTTATCGGTTTTTGGGCCATACCCTGTGGTGTTTAGGAGTTACCCCTGGCTCTGAGCTCAGAAATTGCTCCTGGCAGGCTCAAGGGGGTGGGGGATATGGGATGCCAGGATCCAACCTGGGTCCATCTGGGTTGGCCACATGCAAGGCAAATGCCGTACCGCTGTGCTTTTGCTCTGGCCCCAGCCCTGACATTTTTTTCTAAAAAAATGTGTCTGGCTTTAAGATTTTCTCTTATCCTGCCAGGGCTTCCTCTTTCCTATATTGTTCAAAATAAGGAAGAAAAGGTTGATTTTTAATGTTATTTTCCTTTACTTCATAACTAACCTTTGTTTTCATGTTAAATGATTATTTTCCTTGCTCACTTGTTTGTTCTTAGTTTTTTTTTTATTTATTTTTTTTATTTTTTGTTCGATTGTTTTGTTTTATTTCCTAAATACTTACCTCCCTTCTGCATCTTCCTACAGGAGAACTTGTGGTGTAGTTATCTGTGGATTTGATATATGTCTTCTTTAATCTTGTAAGAAATTTCTGAGTGGCACCAGATAGCCATGACATTCTTCTGTCTTTCCATGCAAATTTAGTGTCATTTTTTGAAATAAGATATATTGTAGAATGTTTTCATAGGGAAAACTGATTCAACTTAATAAATTTTTTTGTAACTCAGTTTGATGTATTAAATTTTAGTGGTTCTGAAAATGATAATTTTAGATAAATCATTTCAATCACTATAGTGATGTTGAATAAGTTTCAGTTTGAGTTTTTTTGTTCTTGTTTTGATTTTTGGCCTTCACATAGTAGTTAGTATTCAGATGCTTCCTGACTCTGTTCCTCTTGGTTTTTGTTTGTTTATTTTGGTTTTGGTTTTTGGGTCCCATACAGTGGTACTCAGGAGCTACTCCTGGCTTGTGCTAAGAAATCACTCCTGGCAGGCTCAGGGGACCCATATGGGATGCCGGGATTTGAACTGGGGTCTGTCTTGTGTTGGCTGCATACAAGGCAAATGCCTGGTTTGAGCCCTGGCACTGCATTGTCTCTTGAGCACCTGCTAGCTGACACCCCCAAACAAAAAGGTAGCAAAAATTGGCAAAGGGTGTGAGGGTGTGGTGATCTGAAGTTTTGGGTCATTTTGTAACATTTCCAGTTCTCACCACTTTTGTTGTTGACTTTTTATTTTTTTGGTTTTTGGACCATACCCAATGGCACTCGGGTTACTCCTGGTTCTATGCCCAGAAATTGCTCCTGGCAGGCTCAAGGAACCATATGGGATGATGGTAATTGAACCCGGGTCTGTCCCAGGTCACATATGCAAGGCAAACACCTTACTGCTGTGCTGTTGCTCCGGTTCCTTGATTTATTTTTTGACTCAATGGCTTATTTAAACCCTCTTTCTTACCTTTGCTGTTTTGGTGTTTTGGTATGCATAGTTTTGCCACCTCTTAACAACACTAAAATATGATCTTTGGGTATCATGTTCTCCTTTGTGATTTTGTTTGTTAATAATTAAAGTAGTTATTAAGTTTGTTAATAATTAAAATAACAGGGTGCGTAGACTTAATTCAGGGAACTTAGGGTTTTCTATTAAAGTAATGAAACAATGTTGGATTTAAAAATGTTAAACTATTAAATGTAAAACTATTATATGGAAAGAACTAAAACAATCAATAGAACATAATTTATATCTGTAACTCTTAAAGATAAAAGTATTTTACACTTATTGGTGTGTCCTCTTCCTTTGGGTATGTTAGAATCTGTTTTATCAGAAATTTCTTATGTGCTGATTCAGTGCTGATTTGGCTTTTTTCAAAAATATCTATGTAAACAATGACCTAAGACAGCTGTGTTTAATACAGTAAAGGAGATGGTCAGTGTTTCTTGTTGAAATTTACTTTGTATTATAGTATTTAATATACTGATTATCTAAAAAGTAAGAAAGTTGACCTCGTCTGTCTGGAGGTTATTAGCAATGTGAAAATTATTTTGACATTAAACTAATAGTATTCACTTATCGTGGAAGTGTTTGTTCACGTATGCTTGGTGAGTATAGATTTTGAAAACAAATCCGATACTCCATAGGAATGTTTAGGTAATAAGAGTTTTGGGATGTACTTGAGGAGCTAATGCTCAAGACATTACACTTTGTGTTGTAGAAAAGGAAATCAGTATTAAAAGTGACCATGTCCTGGAAACATACTCTGTCTCTATCTCATTTCTGGTAGAGAAGAAACTAAATCAAGAAATGATGGGTGGTGTCTCAGTTATACCTACTTCCTGGGCTGTCCAAATATTGATTAGTCAGATACTCATTATAGTATACTTAAGAGATTTCTTGCTTGATTCACTAGTTTCTTTTAAGTACTTAGATTTAACATTGCATTCTGATAACATGTTTGCCATGTTCAAGGCTGCATGCTCTGAACTAAAGAAAGAAGTTTGAAAAAAAAAAAAAAAGAAAGAAGTTTGTATACTTATCTTTTAAGAGTCTATAGTGTCTTAGGGGAGATGAAAATTAGCGAAGTGTCCTAAGGGAGGCACTATCTAGGAATTACAAGGAGGTGTGTAGAGTAGCCATTTTAGAATATGGATGGGTGGGCAGTGGATGTGACTTGGATAGGGAAGGGCCTTGTTGACTGAATGGTTTTAGTACTTCCAGTGAGTTAAGATGTTAAGAGGTAGAGAAAAAGGGCTAATCACTACAGTGAAGGTAAATGGAAATGACAAAGGGAGGAACCAAAGCAAGAAACCTTTAATCAGAAGCCATGAGATTTCCCAAAATTCTGTATACAAGTGTTTAAAGTACACACACACACACACACACGCACACACGCAGTAGGGGCGGTGAGTTTGAGAGATTGAGGGTCTACTGTGTGAACAGTTTCTCTCCTTTTCTCTCCTCTTGTTCTCTCCCCTCCCCTTTCCTTCCCCACACTAGCTGTGTTGAGGGTTTACTTCTGTCTGTATTCAGGGATTACTCCTGAATACTGGTGCTTGAGGGGACCATAAGTAGAACTGGGGATGGAGCAGGGGTTGCCAATGCAAGGTATCTTAGCTTCATATTGTCCCTCTGGCCCTGGAAGTAAAGTTTACTTTGCATCACTCTCCTTTTATGTGTAATCGGTTCTTTGCTTGATCCTATGGGTGATATAAAAAATCAAAATCTTTTTTTTGCTTTTGTTTTTGTTTTTTGGTTACACCGTCAGCGCTCAGGGGTTACTCCTGGCTCTATGCTCAGAAATCGCTCCTGGCAGGCTGGGGGGGACCATATGGGATGCCGGGATTTGAACCACCATCTTTCTGCATGCAAGGCAAATGCCCAACCTCCATGCTATCTCTCCAGCCCCCCAAATCAAAATCTTTAAGGGTAAGAACCATTGATTTCATGAAAGACCCAGAGAGGTAGTACAGCAGGTATATCACTTGCTGTGCACATGGCTGGAGCAGCAACAACAGTGGTTCAAATCCTTACATATAGGTTCCTTGAGCACAGGGATATCCCTGAGCCCAGTGTAGCCCAGCCCATCTCCTTTCCCACCTCTTAACCTTAAATGTTCATGATATATAAAGTTTTCTTTTTGATTTTTGTTTAGCTTGGATCTGCATATGCTTATTTATCATTATATCTTTGACTATTTCTGGACAAAGAAAAACATTTCTTTCAAAATGAACTTGCATTGACTTTGGTTTGTAATTTATTTTTCTCTTTCAAGATGGAATACCACTGGGACTTGAGGGCATAAAGATTTCAATGATAAATAAACTATTTCTAATTAAAAATTTCTATATAGCTGATTTGGTGCCATTTTGGCAAAACTTTTAAATTTTCTATTGATTATTGTATAATCAATCACATACACAGTTTTGTTTAAAGTACTGTACAGAGGACCATGTGTTTCAGTGGTAAAGCTCAAATCTTGCATGTGTAAGACTCAGGATTCAATTCTGAACAGGGCAGGTTATCTAAATTTATAAATGACCTAGCTTTTATCAAGGTGAACTGCTGCTTCTATAATCAGTCATTTAAAAATATTCATTATGCTTAAGTCATTTTCTTTTCTTTTCTTTTTTTTTTTTTTTTTTTTTTTTTTTTTGGTTTTTTGGGCCACACCCTGTGACGCTCAGGGGTTACTCCTGGCTATGCACTCAGAAGTCACTCCTGGCTTGGGGGACCATATGGGACGCCGGGGATCGAACCGCGGTCCATCCTAGGCTAGCGCAGGCAAGGCAGGCACCTTACCTCTAGCGCCACCGCCTGGCCCCAAGTCATTTTCTAAATTTGTGAAATGAGAGTAATAAAGTGTCTCATAGAGTTCTGAAATTGAAGTTATGAAATATATATATAATAAAGCTTTTTGGCATGTTTATGTGTATGCTAATATATACCAATGGTTACATTGTTAGTGATTTTTAATTTTATTTTTCCCTTTCATATGAATGAATCTGGGCCTAATTATTTTTATTTTATTTCATTTTGGGGGGTGGTTGTGTCATACCTAGTGGCACTCAGGAATTACTCCTGGCTATATGTCCAGAAATTACTCCTGGTAGGCTTGGGGACCATAAGGGATGCCAGGAATCGAACCAGGGTCTGTCTGGGGTTGGCTGCATGCAAGGCAAATGCCCTGCTGCTGTGCAGCCCCCCAATTTTTTTGGTTTGTTTTTTGGGCCACATCTGGCAACAGGGGTCGGCCGCATGCAAGGCAGTTTGCCCTACCGTTGGGTCACTGCTCTGGCCCCCAAATTGTTATTTTTAAAAGTTTGTGATGTCTTTAAATAACAATTCATGAATTTATTTAAATGCTTATTTAAAGTTGTAAATGTTACATATATTTTATGCAAGATAGATTCAGGCATTAGTTGGACTCAGGTTACTGAGTGAGAAATCAAAAGCCATCTGTTATATATTTTGTTCCCTTTTTGTGTGGTTATTTCTGTGATGTCTGGGGGTTATACATGTTGGTAGCAGTATTTTGCTTACACACTATTTTGCATGTCCTTGCTCATTGAAGTATATTTTGATGATAGTGAAAGCTATCCATGTTTTGGTCTTGACTGCTGTGTCTTCCAGGGTTTTTTTCTTTTCTTTTTTTTTTTGTCATGTTTTATTTTAGGGCCACACCCATCAGTGCTCAGGGATTACTCCAGGCTCTGCGCTCAGGAATCACTCCTGGTGGGCTCAGGACCATATGGGATGTAGGGGATTGAACCCAGGTCTGCCATGTGCAAGGCAAGTTCCCTACCCGCTGTTATACCTACTAGCCCTTCAGGTCTTTTTTTTCCCCCCCACTGATTGCCTTACGTTTTTTCTATCTCTTTTTAAAATCTTTGTTTCGTTGCTTGCTATTTACTTCCTGTTTAATTTCCAGTAATAGGTATTGGGTAATGCAGGAAGAACTTGGTGCCCTATATCTGAACCAGGAAGAAGTAATAATGCATCCAAAAGTCTGAGTCCTGCCTTGAGGGACTTAACTTGAGTCCTGTAAGACTGCTCTACGTAGGGACCCACTGGAAATCCTCAGATAAACCACAAGAATGCATCCCTGTTTGCTAAAATAACATCATAAACACTTTTAGGCTCATTCATCACTCAATTGGTTTCAAATAAATTTATTTTCTCTTTAATAAAAATTGTAAACTAGGGCCTGGAGAGATAGCACAGCGGCGTTTGCCTTGCAAGCAGCCGATCCAGGACCAAAGGTGGTTGGTTCGAATCTCGGTGTCCCATATGATCCCCTGTGCCTACCAGGAGCTATTTCTGAGCAGACAGCCAGGAGTAACCCCTGAGCATGGCCGGGTGTGGCCCAAAAACCAAAAAAAAAAAAAAAAAATGTAAACTAGGAAATTTTTATTACATAAAAAATATTGTATTGAGGTTGAAAAGCTTGCTTTATATGCAGCCAGCTCTGATTTGATCCCCTGCATCCCATGTGGTCACCAGAGCCAAAATAACCTCTGAGTATCTCAAGATCTACATTTTTCCCCACAAGCATTAAAACAAGTTGGCAGGGCCAGAGCAATAGATCATGGAGCAGGGTGTTTGCCTTGCATAGGGCTGACCTGGGTTCAATCTTCACATCTCATATAGTTCCCTGAGCCTACCAGGAGTGTAATCTGAGCATAGAGCCAGGGGTAGGTGTGGCCCCAAAACCAAAATAAATAAAATGAATTAACTAGAAAATTAGAATGTTTTTCTTGGTATTAGCAGTGTAAATTAGCGTTTTCCCTTTGGTATAATTACTAAGATATATCTTGTTATAAAAATACTATAATTTACCTCAGAATTTAACTTCTAGGAGTCTCTAAGGGCAGGCATTTTTCTTGAAATGCATAACTTTACATTCATAAAATTGTATATTATAACATTCAGGGTTGGAGGGAATGGTTCAAACTCTAGAACTTGCACATTTGCAATTAATGGATTTTGGAGACCATGTAAATAAAATAGAAAATGTTTATTGGTGGAACTGGAGAGATAACATAGCAGTAGGGTGTTTGCCTTGCACGTCGATGACCCGGGACAAATCCGAGTTCAATTCCTGGCATCCCTTATGGTCCCCTGAACCTGCCAGGATCGATTTCTGAGTGCAGAGTGTGTCCGAGTTTGTCCACCCTCCAAAAAAAAAAAAAAAAGTTTACTGGTGATGTATGTGAAGTCATACAAATAAGTCAGGATTTTAGAGGATAGGCCTTCTGGGGTCTTTTAACTGTATTTGTGCAGAGGCCTAATAACCAGGCCCTGAATTTATCCTTAAACAGTTCTGTATATCTTGTTATAAACATCACCTTTCATATTTTGCTTAAGGAATTCCAGATTCTACACTACAGAATGGATGGTAGTGGGTTTTATAGATGGATGAACTTTCTGTATAGTCAGGGAATAGTTCTTTTTAGAGGAGCCAGGGAGCTTTGCTGTATACTACGTTTATTGCTTAAAAGTCTATTACTGGCTTTGGCTTAGAAGTGAACCCTAGTGATACTTGGAACTATATGTGGTGCCAGTGACTGATTCTGAATTTTGGTTGTTGCTGGCTCCAAGGAAGTTCTTTACCTTCTGTATTAAATTTCCAATTCCTTAAGGAAAAGTGTTACAAGAGAGGTGAGACAAACCTTCTAGTATATGAGACATAAGTCCCAGTTAGATTACAGTTGAACTCCTCAGTGACTAGAGAGTTTGTTTGTTTTGTAGGGTGGATTTCTCACATTTACTCCTTGGAATTTATTTTAGGTCCCATGTTTAGATTGACTTTGATAAAAATCAAAGTAGCCATTTTTTTTCAGTATCTTGTTGACACCAGAAGCCTTTTTTTTTTTGGTTTTTGGGTCACATCCGACTGCGCTCAGGGGTTACTCCTGGCTCTATGCTCAGAAATCGCTCCTGGCAGGCTCAGGGGACCATATGGGATACCGGGATTCGAACCACCGACCTTCTGTATGAAAGGTAAATGCCTTACCTCCATGCTATCTCTCTGGCCCACCATAAGCCTTTTTTATAAGTGTAATTTTAGCTTGAAAAAAAAGTTTTTAGAGTAGTATTCATATTAAATGGTACCCTATCCAGTGAGTGCACAGTCTTCGTCAATGATTATTAAGAGTTCTATTTGGAAAGAAGAAAGAGTGCTAAACAGCTGGTCACAGACAGGACTCTGGTTTAGGCCTTATTTTATGGGAACGTGGCAGTTCTATTTCTGAAATCTATCTTCTACCTATCTACCCCCTTCCAAGATGACTAATGAAAGTCTTGATTTGCCAGCTCATTTTGTCAACATTGATGCTGTAAAGACTGTTTTGTTCAGTGCCTTTATATTTATTGAGTCTGGGGCCGGAGAGATAGCACAGTGGTAGGGAATTTGCCTTGCAAGTTGCTGATCCAGGACTGACTTGGTTCGAATCCAGCATCCCATATGGTTTCCCGTGCCTGCCAGGAGAGATTTCTTAGTGCAGAGCCAGGACTAACCCCTGAGTGACGCTGGGTGTGATCCAAAAACAAAAATAAACAAACAACAAAAAGTATTTAATCTGAATTTAAGTGTGTGTGTGTGTGTGTCTACAGTCACACCAAGCAGGCTCAGTAAGACTGTTTTGTTAAAAAAAAAAAAAAAAAAAAACTGTTTTGTTCAGTGCCTTAATATTTATTTAATCTGAATTTGCGTGCGTGCGTGCGTGCGTGCGTGCGTGCGTGCGTGCGTGTGTGTGTGTGTGTGTGTGTGTGTGTGTGTGTGGTGTCACAGTCATACCGAGTGTGTGTGTGTGTCTCAATCACACCGAGCAGGCTCCAGTTAATACTCGCCCTATCCTTAGTAGTCACTCCTGGCAGGCTTGGTGGGCCATATGGGAAGCTGGGGATCAAACCCAGGTCAGCCACATGCAAGACAAATGCCCTACCCATTATACTATTGCTCCAGCCCTGAATTAAAAATAATTTTTTTGCCACACTCAGTGATGCACAGGGGTTTCTTCTGGCTCTGCACTCAAAAATTACTCCTGGCAGGCTAGGGAGACCATATGGAATGCCAGGGATAGAATTTGGGTTGCCCTACCCACAGTACTATCTTTCTGGCCCCTGAATTAAAATTTTTTTAATCTCTTCTTTCTTCAAGGAATAAGCTGTTTTAAAATTCAGTTACCCGTAGCAGTGTTAATGGGTGAGTCTGTTCACTGCCTGTCTATGGTTTAGATACTTGGCTCAGTAACAAAGTCCAGGGGATGGAGAGTACAGCGTGTATGGCACTTGCCCGGTGGCTGACCTCGGTTCAATCTTTGGTATCTCAAATGATCCTCTGACTCCTACAGGAGTAATTCCTGGGTGCAGACGTAGGAGTAAGCCCTGGGCACCACCCAGTTGCAGTGCTCACTGAATCCTTCACCTTCAGGACTCACCCCAGGTTCTCTTAGTTAAAGCTTAAGAAAAGGTAATAGTGCTAATTGGGGGTCCCTGCAGTGCTTATGTGCTTATATGTCCTGTCCATGGTTTTTTTGTAGTACTTATAGTGCACCCAGAAGTCACTTACAGATCCGGGAGTATTTGGGAGACACAAGAGCTTTCAGGATCATGCATAGAGCATATGGGACAGCAGTGATTTGTACTTGCAGGCATGTACTCTAAGCTTCTGCAGTATCCCTCTTGGTCCTCATTTAATCCTTTATTGACCAGATTCACCCCTATGCAAAGACTTGATTTTTTTTTTCAAGACATGAGATTTAACCAAAATCCAAACACTTTTAAGGAAGTCAGGTTAAAATATTTTTTCATAACTTAAGTTTGCAACAGTTCACAGTCTTTAAATTAGTGTTTTCTAGCTTTTGGGAATTAAAACCACGTGATGAGTTTAAAGTGGGGGGGGGGTCGGAAATAGAGCACAGGAGGGGGCTTGCTTTGCACACCACTAGCTCCAGTTTGGTCTCCAGCATTGAGTATGTTTCCTGAGCACCATTAGATGTGACCCAAAACAAAACAAGTTTAAAAGGACCAAAGGATCACTGGCATTATCTGAAAGCAGTATTTTGGCCTGGACTGGAGGAAAGTTATTACATTTTAATATATTCATTGTAACATCGCACCTTATTTTCCTGGAAAGAATTTAAGGATTGAGTCAAAGAATTTCAGATTTTGTGAAAGAATTTGCTCTGGTTCACTTTCTCACCTCCTTCTCACTCCTTCTCTGAGCTTTGACTGTCCTCCCTGAACTCAAAGATGGGGCACATGATGTAGATAGAGTCTAAAACTCAAGTAGAGTCTAAAACTGATGGCTCCTTACTGTTACATACATTTTTCCCGAGTTTGTAATAGTACTATCTATATATTCAGAAACTTCCTAGTTTAAAGTAGTCCCATTTGATTAGCATTTAAAGTTTAAGCTGGTTTTTTTTGGTTGCTTGTTTTTGGGCCACACCCAGTGGCAAGCTTGGGTGGAGTGTGGCCATATGGGATGCTGGGAATATAACTCAGTTCGGCCATGTGCTAAACAAATGCCTTACTTTGCTGTGCTGTCACTCTGGCCCCTGTTTGATTTTTTTGCTGACCCTTATTTGATGTTTTTGTTTGGTTGTTTTATGTTTTTGAGCCATACCTGGGTTACTCCTGGCTCATCACCCAGAAATCACTCCTAGCAGGCTTGGGGGACTATATGGGATGCCAGGGATCAAACCTGGGTCAGCCACATGCAAGGCAAATGCCCTACTCTCTGTGTTATAGCTCCGTCCCCCGTTTGTTTTGTTGTTTTAATTGCCTTAAGTTTTGCTTTTTTTAAATTTTGTTTTTATTTTTATTTGTTGATTGATTGGTTGGACCCAGCTGCATTTAGAAGCCTCTCCTGGCTCTACACTTAAAATCATCCCTGGCAGGCTGGGGGACCATATGTGATGCCGGGAATTGAACCTGGTCCCTCCAGGGTCAGCTGCATGCAAGGCAAATGCCCCATCGCTGTGCTATTCATCTGGCCCTCTTAAGTTTTGCTTTTTAAGTAACATGATTCATCTTCATCTATGGATCTTGTAGTAATGATTCTGGTGAATAAGCTTTCAAAGGATGTGGTAGAGCAAAGCAGGAAATAATCTGATGTTGGGGGGGGCTTGAGCGATAGCGCTCTGGTAGGGCATTTGCCTTGCACGTGGCTGACCCAAGACGGACCTCAGTTCAGTCCTAGCTTCCCAAGCCAGGAGCGATTTCTGAGTGCATAGCCAGGAGTAACCCTTGAGTGTCACCGGGTGTGGCCCCAAAACAAAACAGAACAAACAAAAAAATGTCCTCTTTGGGGCCAGAGCGGTGGCGCTTTGGTAGGGTGTTTGCCTTGCACATGGCTAACCCAGGACAGACCTAGTTCAATCCCCGGCATCCCATATGGTTCACCAAGCCAGGAGTGATTTCTGAGTGTATAGCCAGGAGTAACTTCTGAGCATCACTGGGTGTGGCCCAAAACCAAAAAGAAAGAAGCTGATGTGTCCATGAGGAGCTAACTACCTTGAAAAGGGGCCTAATTAGGCTTTCTGAAAAATAGTAGTGAAAGACCATTAGATAATAATGAGAAGCGGGGGACATTTTAGTGGCTTGGTGCCTAGATATGATGTAGATAGGGTAAGGAGTGAGAAGTCTTAAGTGAATTGACCTTCTGGTTCATTGGAACTGATTTCAACCAATACTATATTTTTACAATTTCTCACTTTGCAGTACTTTTTTACTTTATGCCTGGGATGGGGAGAAGTTAATACCCCAGACAACCTTTAATTCGTGCCAACAATGCCTAACATTGCTTTCTAAAGTGAAGAGGAACTACACAGAATGATTCTTCACCTTTGAAATGTCATTCTGAGTGCATTGAATGCCTTTAATTGCTTTTCTCCTTAACCTTCCTTCACTTCTGTTCCCTAGGATAACTCCTGCTTTATTCCTACTTAAAAATAACCTGATAGTGATGTGTCTGTTGAGCTGACTTTATAGATTAATAAATGCAAACAAAAGCTTTCTGTAATCATATTTTCTTTTTAAGGTCTCTATCAATAACATTTAAAATAATATATGGGGGAAGAAGTCAAAGAGAACATATTGTACAGTGGGAAAAATAAGACACATATTGGTGTAGTCTTAATTTATCACAGACTGTAATAATATTATATCATTATGCAAGAATTTATTAGACTTTTAAAACAACTTCCCTTTTAATTATAAAGGGTTTGAAGGGATAAAGAAAAGGGGCCAGAGCAATATCGCAGTGGGTAGGGTGTTTTGCCTTGTAAACGGCCAACTCAGGTTCAATCCCTGGCATCCCTTATGGTCCCCTGGGTCTTCCAGGAGTAATAAGTGCAGAGCTAGCAGTAACCCCTGAACACTGCTGGGAATGCCCCTCCCCAAACAAACCAAATAAAACAGAGATAATAATTGGCACAGAGAAGTAGCAGTTAGAGGTGCCTTTCTTACTCCATTATCTATTCATGTATCTTCATCTTGTTATGAATGTAGGTAGCTTTTTCTGTAAGATTTAATTATAGAATATAATGATGAAAAGCTATTAAAAACACTACAGAAGGAGGTACTGGTTTTGGGGGGAGAGTATAGCTGGTAGGGTGCTTGTTTTGTATATGGCCAGCCTGAGTTTGATCCCTGCCATCCCATATGGGCCCCCAAGACTGCAAAGAATGGAGTACCAGGAATAACTCCTGATTATCAACAAATTTAGGGTCCACCTCCCCCAAGGACTGTTCCTACATACCTGGGACACAAATTTCTATAGATCAGAAACTAATCTATTTATCTGTTAAAAGAATTTGTGGATCTGGGGCCGGAGAGATAGCATGGAGGTAGGGCATTTGCCTTGCATGCAGAAGGAAAGTGGTTTGAATCCCGGCATCTCATATGGTCCCCTAAGCCTGCCAGGAGTGATTTCTGAGCGTAACCCCTGAGTGCTGGCGGGTGTGACTCAAACCCCTCCCCCCCCCCAAAAAAAAAAAGAATTTGTGCATCAGGGCCAGAACAATGGCACAGTGGTAGACCGTTTGCCTTGCACGTGGTTGACCTAGGATGGACTGCGGTTCTATCCCCTGGCGTCTCATATGGTCCCCCAAGCCAGGAGCGATTTCTGAGCGCATAACCAGGAGTAACCCCTAAGCGTCACTGGGTGTAGCCCAAAAACCAAAATGAGAGTTAATGAAGACATTCCACTGGAAAACTGATTTAAAAAAAACCTATTTCATTTATTTGCTATAAACATCAAAGACTAAGTAATTTTTTTCTTTAAACAAATCTATTTCTAATCAAATATTTGTTTCTTTCTCATAGAGCCTCTGTTATGCACCTAAAGCAATATTGGAAACTCCAGAAGAAAGTGCAACCTCTAGAAATCCGCAAGGAAACTTCAAAAAGACTTGTGAACCACCAAAAAGGTCTCCGTGATGAAAAGTGCAAAGCTGACTACATGAAGCCAAGCACTTTTTCTTCAAATCCCACCCTTGGTAAAGCATCATCTCGGAAGCCTTTTGGGATCCTTTCTCCAAATGTTTTGTGCAGCATGAGTGGAAAGAGCCCTGTAGAAAGCAGCTTGAATGTTAAAACCAAGAAGAATGTACCATCTGCAACAATCCACCAGGGTGAAGACGGGGAAGGACCTCTGGATATCTGGGCTGTTGTGAAGCCGGGAAATACAAAAGAGAAAATCGCTTTCTTTGCTGCCCACCAGTGTAGTAACAGAATAGGATCAATGAAAATAAAAAGCTCCTGGGATATTGATGGGAGAGCTACTAAAAGAAGAAAAAAATCAGGGGATCTTAAAGAAGCCAAAACGCAGTTGGAAAGGATGCGGGACGTCAGCAACAGGTGCTCCCCTCCTGAGCCTTTTGCCTGTGGCATTGAGCACTGTTCTGTGCATTATGTGAATGACAGTGGGAATGGTATCTATGCCGGAAGACCTCTGTCCGTCATACAGATGGTCGCCTTCCTGGAACAAAGAGCTAGTGCTTTGCTGGCCAGTTGTACGAAAAACTGCACCAACTCACCTGCTGCAATAAGGTTTTCTGGGCAATCCAGGAACGTGCCCCTTGCCTCCGAACCTTTCTCCACCACCGGAGCTTGTGAAGAGCCCACAGAAAGAGGATCTCTTGAGGTGGGTGAGCCACCAAGTGAGCCAGTCCGTGTCCTTGACATGGTAGCAAGGCTGGAGTCCGAGTGCCTAAAGCGGCAGGGCCAGCGTGAACCTGGGAACCTTTCAAGGAATAATAGCTTTCGTCGGAATGTGGGCCGGGTGCTGCTTGCAAATGGTACTCAGGCTGATGAAGGCAATACGAACAAGGGTGCTTTGGAAACTCCTGACTCTCAGGCGAGTGCTGTGGGGTCTGAGTCTGTGGACTGCGACCTCTCAAGAGCTGGCCCTTGTTCTAAGGGGGACCAGATCTGGGATGGTACTCCTCAGGGCTGCCCCTCTATGCCCGCAGATGTAAGTTCCCACACGGACAGTGCTGACTTGGAGCCAGATCAGTCAACTGCCATGAAAACCAGCAATAGATATGCTGTGGAAATGATCGAGGCACTTGTTGGCTCACCTTTTCCTTCTCGAACCTGTCCTCAGGCCATTGAATTGCCCACAGATGCTTTTGATTGCATAAGCAGAGAGCATGTGCTGCATACCAACCAAAATCCAGACCAGCGAAGGAAAGAGTCTCTGTGCATTAGTATCACTGTGTCCAAAGTGGAGAAAGACCAGGCTTCCAGTTTGAAGTCTGGTGAAGACCCACTTCCAGGAATGTTGTTTTTTTTGTCCCCTGGTCACCAGTCGGACTGTTCCCAGTTTAGTAAAAGCACAATAGAAGAGTCTTCCGAGGCTGGCCAGCTTAAAGGCGTAGTTGAGGATGACAGCGCTTCCAAGGAAAGAAGTGTTTCCGTCTCTCCTGTGGAAAGCACGTCACTGGTGCTCGAGGCATCCAGTTGGAAGAAACAGGTGTCTCATGACTTTCTGGAGACCAGGTTTAAAATCCAGCAGCTTTTAGAGCCTCAGCAATACATGGCTTTTTTGCCCCATCACATTATGGTGAAAATCTTCAGGTTACTTCCCACCAAGAGTTTAGTGGCTCTTAAATGTACCTGCTGCTATTTCAAGTTTATCATTGAATATTACAATATCAGGCCTGCAGATTCTCGTTGGGTTCGAGATCCACGCTATAGAGAGGATCCCTGCAAGCAGTGCAAGAAAAAATATGTGAAGGGGGATGTGTCCCTATGCCGGTGGCACCCCAAGCCCTATTGCCAGGCACTGCCCTATGGACCAGGGTATTGGATGTGCTGCCACCGGTCTCAGAAGGGCTTCCCTGGCTGTAAGCTAGGGCTACACGACAATCACTGGGTTCCTGCTTGCCATAGCTTTAATCGAGCAATCCATAAGAAAGCAAAAGGGACCGAAATGGAAGAGGAATACTAGTGCAAGGCAACAAAAGAACTTGAATTTAAAACTCAACCCCACCTCACTCTGTTTTGCAAGGGAATGTTGCCTCTTCCGAGCCCTTCAGGAGAATCTCTGTCGTATTCCATCATGCCTGCTATTGCTTATACATTATTTTTATTAACTTAATTTGCAAGCTGTACAAGAAAATGGCTCTTGTTGTACAGTGACGCCTCACATTTGATCCAGGGTGGTTTTCTAATTTGACTCACTTGGCTGTGAATTTATGCCTGTTTTCCCAAATTGAATTCATCCTCAAAGAAACAAAGATGCAATTGCCACCATCATAAGACATTCAGAAGGATTCATGGCAGACTGTGCAGGCGGTCCCCAAAAATGGGGCTTCAGAAACGTTTTGAGCACTGGCACCATATTTGATACAAGTAAAGAGTGTTCTGTGGGGGGAAAAAAAGCAATGCTCTTAGGAGAAAAATATGCTTAAAAAGGAAAAGCAGGCACCTTACTTTAAACCTTGTATGCTTGATCCTGTGAGATTGATGTTTGTGGTTGGAGATGGAGTTCATGCCCTGTGGTGTTTACAGTGTATATAATGGTTGTGTTTCATAGGGCTATGAAAGTGCACATTAAACCCTGAGCGCCTTTACCTTAGATGAGTGCTTTTGGCCCCTCTGTATATGACACTATTAAATCCAAGTTGTATATAATGGATAGCTGATTGAACATCATAATCTCCACAATGCAGCTAGGATAGTGTTGCGGCTACAATTGTGTTTTTTTATTGTCTTAAATTTGTACATCCTGTATAAAATATGAATGTTTCCCAAATAAACTATGAATGTTTCCTGTATAATATATGAATGTTTCTGAGAAGAAACTCTAAAATAGTTAAGCAAGTTAACCTATTGAGGGCCCGAGTAGATAGTACAGAGGGTAGGATGCTTGCCTTGCACAAGTGCAGACTAACCTGGGTTCTATTCTTGGCATCCCATATGGTTCCCAAGCCCTCCAGGAGTGATTTCTATGCATAGAGGCAGAAGTATAACACTGAGCACCTCCAGGTGTGGCCCAGAAAACACCAAAAAAATAAAAAATAAAAAAATCTATTGAGAGAATACCAAATAATGGTTAAGCTGGACAACTTTTAAATTCGCTTAGAGAAGAATCCTTTATTCTATTTTAGTGATCCACCAAGAACGAGAGAATACTACTGGGGCCAAAGTGATTGTATAGTGGCTAGGGGACTCACCTTACACAAAGCTGACCTGGGTTCCATCTCCAATACCACATATGATACCCTGAGGACTGTCAGTAAGTGCAGAACCAGGAGTAACCCCTGAGCACCATGGGGTGTGGCCCAAAACAAAACAAAGGAATGAGAGAATAGTATATATATATATTCAGATTATAACATTCTTGTCTATTGTCTGGTTATAATTTTTTAACCAATAAAATGCATCTTAAATGGGATCCGAGTTTTGCTAATTTTTTCACCTCTTTTTACGAGGTAATAGTGAAAGATGTTATGAATTAGAAGAATTTCAAATGTTTTGGGTTGGAAGTTTTTTCTTTGGTCATGGAAAAGACTTTCCTCATTTAAGCTTTTATCTTTGCAACTTTAGCATATTTTGAGTTCCTTGTCTGTGCAGCACCATTTCCTGTTGGATGTGGTAGCATCGAGGACAGTTTTTTTTTTTTTTTACCAAAGTGGGAGGTATTATTCGAAATGGTGTACAGTGACAACTGCATACAGCTGTTGGAGGTGGTTTCTGTTTGCTTGTAAGAAGGTATGTTTCAAGGGATCAGCCCTGAGTTTTAATTTTTTTTTCTGATGTGCATGGTCAGGTGAATTTAGGAATCTCTGATTTAGCATATTCTTATGACTTGTCCAGGCATCATTTATCATTCAAAAATTTCTGAATACATTTTCAGGTTTGTGTGAATGTAATGTTTGGTGAGGCTGGGAGGCTTAGGCCCTCAGAAAAGTGGTAATGGTGTAGAACCAAAAACCTTTCAATCATTCTAAGCTTTGAGTTTAGTCTTTGAGTTTGATGAACCTGTGACAGTTACTTCAGGGGAAGACATTAAAGGGAAATTTGGGGGTGGGGACCAAATAGCTTCAGCAGGTCAGCCACAGGAGCAGTGCTTCCTTGAGAGGCCTGGGGATGTCACTGGACTTGGAGGGGTTGCTATCTGAAAAGGGGCCATAAGAGTGAAGTGTCACTGCTGAACTTTTCTGCCCTCATAGCACATGTGAGATCTCTCTATGTGCTAGGCTCAAGCCCCCAGGCTCATGGATTCATCCATGATAGCCCTGAGCCCATCAGAGTCCTTCCTTATCACTTGACTGCTGAAAAGTGCTTTGCCCTTGGGTGCTCCTTTCTCTACAGTCGCCTTTGATAAGCAACTCACTCTCCTGGCTGGTGTTCCCTAGGCAACCTATTCAGATTAGTAGGTTTTCAGGTGGAACAAGCTGAGAATACCACAAGCCACTCAGAAATCAGAGAGTCCTTTTTGCACTCTGGCAGGAAGCAGTACCTAGAGCTGTGGGTGATAAGAGAGGATTTCAGTGGGTGCCACCTCTTCCTGCTCTACATTTGTCTGAACTAAAGCTTTTCTCTTAGAAGAAAGAGACTGTGCCCCCTAGTGCCAAGCTGGGGAAACCAGCCTCATTCATTTCTGCAGAAAAGAGCTCAGCCTTCTTGCTTTGCTTCAGGTGCTGGCACTGACACCAGGGGCCTAGGTGGAGCTTTGCCCTCCCGCCCAGAAAGAGAAACCCTTCCAACCTCTACTCCCACCCCCACATCAGCTTTTTCCCCTGGTATCTGCCAATATCTCAACTGATAGTTCAGTATGGATCACACCCTGAGGCATAGAAGATACAGAAGTGGAAGCTCTGGTCCTGAAACTCACAGTATTATGAACCAATGGGAAATCAGTAGTTGGTGAAAAAAACAAAAACAGAAAAATGGCTCCAGCCCCTGGGGGCACATTTGTCACTGCTTACAAGGCATCAACTTTGGGGTGCCACTCTATGCCATTGTTTATTCCATGATGCCACCACTTGCCCATTTGGCGTATGGATCTCTGACCTATTTCATTGTGGGCCAGTTGTACTCTCCACATACCCTTGGCCACTGAGCCTAACCCTTGCCAGTGAATGCTGTCCCATGAGAGGTGCAGGAGGTTCTGAGAGTAAGCCATGGGCCTTCCTGAAATTTTGCATTAAATCATAAGAAATCTGAAAGGCTGAGGCAGAGGATGTAGGCGAACTTTTCCCTCTTGTCACAGCTGGTCCTGTGGGAGTGGTGTTAGTTAAGGACGCCTCCGTAGCAGCCATGGAGTTTGGCTGACAGCTGTCTCTGAAAATGGCATCTGCTATCAGGACCCTATTACTGCTTTGAGATTGCTGACAGCAAGGGGCTTATGGGTGATAGCTGGACAAATTCTAGGGAGGCCTCAACAAAAATGGCAACAGTTTTGATCTGACCTTGGACAGTCTTCTGTGACTTCCCAGGCATATCCTGTAGCTTTAATTACTTTCATTCCTCCTCCACTCGACAGATTGTTCATTCTCCATCCCACCACCTGCTTTTAGAAACGAGCAAACCCAGCCTCCGCCAAAGCCCTTTCTATAACCCATAGACTGCACCAAGCACTCATTACCTATTTTCTGCCTATCAGGAATCTCATGACACAAATAGTGCTGGCACTCGGAAAAGTTGGTGGTGTCTGCTCCCTTGACCAGAAAAACTGGTGTTACCATTTCTGAGCTGGGGACACATGCATTCTCTCTTGCCACTTGCCTTATTCTGAGATGATAGTTATCACCAGGGGCTGCACTCCCACATGGGAAGAGCAGACATTTCTCTGGGTGACATCCAGTGAATTCAGACCTGACTTGTTAGGGCAAAGCCACCGCTAAGCAACACCCCTATCTGATGGTTCGTTTGTTCTTGTCCCTAAAGTCGGTGGCTGCCTCAGCTGCAACTGCCCCTGTGAGTGGCTCTGCTCCAGCTCTTTAGAAAGCCTCCCCCTCAGAATTCAGACAGCAGGCCTCAAAACACATTTGCTTCAGAACTCATCTAAAATGCCTTTTGAATAAAGGTGGCTGAGCCTGCAGACTTTAGTGGGTAGAACACTACATACAACGCCCTTTGAACAAACAACAGGCTGTGGCCCCAAACCATGGTCCCCACCCCCTTCCCAGCACAATATAAGTAATGTGCAGTGGTGGGAAAGGCTGGTGCCAAGCATGAGTCTTGGGGACTGGCAGATCCACCTCCTACTCCATGGGGCAGAATCATCTGTACAATTTGAATTCTTTCCCTATGTTCCTTCAAGCCCAGCTGACATTAAAAGTTTGCCATAAAAATGTACTGAAACCTCAAATATTAAGTTATACAAAGAGGCTGGCTGGTGTACTTCTGCGATTGCCAAATTCAATCACTTGCCAATTGGTCAAACATAAGCAAAACTGTTCTATTGGGCGACTACTGTCTCTTCAGGTCAGAGGTCCCACCAAGGTACTGTGGGAGGGTAGGGGTGAAGCCAGGCCTTCCCTCAATAATCCTGTCCTAGGGATTGAGCTCACAGACTCCTGCCTCATTCACCCAGCCACCTCTGGACAAACAGATAAGGCCAGCTGGGCGGAGGGTTCCTGCTGGAGGCACAGCTCCTCCAATTCTAGCCTTGCAGGACTTAACTTCGCACAAATGGCATCTTGGCTGTCCCAGCATGCAAATATGAATTTGTCTATTACCATTGCTGTCTGGGCTTTAAGCCCCTCAGCCTGCTTCTCTCATGTAGACAGAAGCTGCTTGGGTAGGGTCTTAATAGAAAACTGCTGTAACACCTTAAATGAGCACATTCAAAGAGGTCTTACTAGTTTCTTGTAGGGAATGTATTAGTTTGTTAAAAGTTGCTCCATTATATTACCTTGGTCAAAGGCCTGAATTCAAGTAGGACCCTCCAGGAACTCCTCCTTTCCTGCCCTCCATTTCCCTGTTTTCATACTGATGTCATGTGGAAGCTAAGCTTGGGGATATATTGAGTTAGATATTATACTTGGGCCAGTTCAATGGAAGAGCAAATAATTCACATGTATGAGGCCCTGGGTTCAGTTTCTGGCTTCAAAAATAAGTACGATCTATTTTCACTGTGTGTGTGTGCGCGTGTGTGCACTTCTGGCAATCCATAGCCAGCTCTGGAGGCCTGTTCTGTGCTCTCAAGCACAGGTACTTATGCAAGCTAGACATGTGCTCTCTTTGAGCTATTTCTCCAGTTCTTATTTAGCCCTTATTATTTTGTGTGTGTGTGTGTGTGTGTGTGTGTGTGTGTGTGTGTGTGTGTGCCCACACTCAGCTGTGCTCAGGTCTCATTCCTGGTGGTGCTTAGGAAACTTATGTGAGCACAAACCTAGGTTTACCATGTGATAGGCAAATTCCCTACCCAGATACTTTCTCTCTGGCCCTTTTATTTTTCAGTGTTATTTTTGGAAATCCTAAAACTGAAGATTAAGCACATTACTCTTTTTCTATCTTCTCCCTTCCCCTTCCTCAGTACCTAAAAACAAGCAAACAAAACACCTTAAAACCACATTACTCTCATTATTCAGTGCTGCTGTAGAGCAATGCTTTTTAAATACTAAGTGTATATATGTAAAATGAGGACCAGGATTCAAAATGTGTGATCTTGAACACACTTGCTTCTAATGAATTTCCAGGTGATGGGGCTGGGGAGATAGCATGGAGGTAGGGTGTTTGCCTTGCTTTCAGAAGGACGGTGGTTCGAATCCCGGAATCCCATATGGTCTCCCGAGCCCGCCAGGAGTGATTTCTAAGCGTAGAGCCAGGAGTAACCAAAAAACAAACAAACAAACAAACAAACAAACAAAAACAATCCAAATTCCTACGTGATGCTGGTCTCCCAGTTGAAGGATCAGACCACATAAAGCTGTAGAAAGATCTTCTGGAAAAGTCTTTAATATGAAGGGAACAAACTGCTGAAGAGCAGAAAGATCTCATCAAAATCCAGGTGTCTTTGGCAGACACACAGCCAATGTTTACAGGTCACACGCAAATTACCTCGAGTAATTTAATGAATAACTGGATTTAATCAGGAGGTATTCATGGCTCTACCACTTACACCTAATCAACCTGACCTTTCACTCAACTGGCTCTCAGCCCATTCTTTAGCATGTACCTGGTATCGTCATAGGCCTTTTGCCAGTTTCTCCCCAGTCCTATTGCTGCTGCTACTACATTGAGATGCCAACATGCTCAGTTGTTTGTGATGCTTGTGAATTCTGACTGTAGCTCTGGCTCAGGGTCGTCTTGTTCACACAAATCTCACAGGGGACTAGCACTCCTGGATACAGTGCTCATAGCTTTTAGTTGTGGTGCCCAAGAGGCTCAGACATTTTGTAGCTGTGGTTCTCATAGCTGGAGGAAGGCTTGAGATCACACTCTTTTTTTTTTTTTTTTGGTTTTTGGGCCACACCCGTTTGACGCTCAGGGGTTACTCCTGGCTATGTGCTCAGAAATCGCCCCTGGCTTGGGGGGACCATATGGGACGCCGGGGGATCGAACCGCGGTCTGTTCCTTGGTAGCGCTTACAAGGCAGACACCTTATCTCCAGCGCCACCTTCCCGGCCCCGAGATCACACTCTTGTGGCACTGAAAGTCCCCACAACAGAGCTGTTGGGGCTGTGCTTGGAGCAAGTGACATCAAGGATCAGATTTAGTCTTTTTTTTTTTTTTTGCCCCGCCCCAAACTCAATCTTATCTTGGTGAGATGCTTTAGCTGGTGAGTCACTTATGCTTCTTTTTAAAGGACTCATCTGATTGCATTTTTACACTCCCCCCATTACTCACTCCTGCCTGTAAAAAATTAAATCACTGATATGATTTACTCACCCTGCTGAGCTAGTGTCCACATAGTTTGGGAAAAGGAGGGTTGATGGGAGGGACAAGAGGGTCTCTTTCTGTACCCAGACACAGGCCTGCAAGAGCTGTGAGAGGCTGGCAACCAGGCTGGTGATAAAACCCAGAAGGAGGCTGAGGGAAGACCTTGAAGGCAGCTCTGACTGTGTTTGGGGTTAGAGTGCTTTTACAAATCCTATTTAAACCATTGCATTTCTTCATGCAGTTATTCTTTTTTTTTTTTTTGGTTTTTGGTTTTTGGGTCACACCCGGCGGTGCTCAGGGGTTACTCCTGGCTGTCTCCTCAGAAATAGCTCCTGGCAGGCATGGGGGACCATGTGGGACACCGGGATTCGAACCAATCACCTTTGGTCCTGGATCGGCTGCTTGCAAGGCAAACGCCGCTGTGCTATCTCTCTGGGCCCTTCATGCAGTTATTCTAAATACCATACATGTGTGATACTATTCTGTATTTATCTTACTTGTAACTTCATTATATTGAAATGTCTGGGGACTGGAGTGATAACACAGTGGTAGGGCATTTGCCTTGCATGTGGATGACCTGGGACAGACCTGAGTTTGACTCCTGGCATCCCATTTGGTCCCCCAAGCGTGCCAGGAATGACTTCTGAGTGAAGAGTCAGGAGTAACCCCTGAGCACTGCTGGGTGTGGCCCAAGAACAAATAAACAAAAAACCCAAAAAGGAAATGCCTATTTAGGGTTGGGTTAGGGTTAAGATTAAGTTAGGATTAGGGTTAGGGATGATCGGGGCCACCATGCAGGCATCCCTTCCTTGAGCCTCAACTGCCTACCTGCCTCCAGCCACAGAGACTTTGTTGGTTCTAGTTCCATTGCTGCAGATCCCTCTGGGCTTGTTTGACTAACTCCTGAGAGAAAAAACATGACCCATTAGCCCAAACCCATGGTCAGGTTGTTGACAGCCTATGTGGGTCATGATTGGATCCCCACCCCTCCACATACACAAGGCCTTTGGGCTGGAACTCAGTTCAGAACCTTGTCTCTACAGGTGGGAGAACCATGAGAATGTCTAGGATGGCTGCCTGCTTTCGGGGCGAGGTGATTAAAAAGTCCAGGTCAACATGCTTCTTTCCAAAATTTCTTGGTAGGTTTCTCTGTAGACCCATTCCTGGTTTCTCTGTAGACCCATTCCTGGGTCGTGAATAGTCATTGCTCAGAAAGGCCTCCCCGAACAGGGGACACACACTGTTCCAGCAGCATGAATCCTTCCTTCCTGCCTCCTGCCTGGATGGAACAAGCAGCAAAATGCCACCTCCCCACCTCCCACATGCCACCTCCCCACCTCCCACATCCCAGTAATGACCAAAGCTTTCACCGGCTTTCCAAACACCCAGATACTCTTCGCATCCCAGCTTGAAGAGACAATCTTGTGGGTCTCCAAACTGACATGACATCTGGTACCCTCAGATGGCCCATCCTTAAAAGCATTCGCCTGGCTCTCTCCTTCATTGCTGGTTGGATGCAGGTAGGTATGAAGGCACAGATCTAGGCCTACAGATGGTACTGCCTGCAGAGCTGAGGCTGGCAGGTAGACATGTAGCAAAGACTTGGCAGTGCAAATAGTGGGTGTTTCTCATGATCCATTGCTCAGGAATGGAGAGTTCTAACCCTTTGGGTCATGACTGGGTGCTAGTGGGTCAAAGCCACTAGTGGGTCAGGGTGTGAGCTGGATGACTCAGATTCCCTCTGATGGGGGAAGTATCCTGGTTGGGGATGCCCCGAAGAGTAGGTTGGAGGCGCTAATTCAGCCAGAATTAGCCCTGCAGGGGGTCAGTCGTTCTCAGGGACAGGGAGGAAGATCCACCAAAAAAGACTAAGAACACTCAGGACATGGAGGCCAGTCCAGAAAAGCATCTCTGCTAATGGAACCCTCACAGGGCTCAGGTGTTACCAAAGAAGCCTACCACCTAGATCAAGGGAGGTGCTGCAGGGCGGAAGGAAGTGACAAGGGATGCAGCTGTCACCAGACTGAGCCAAAGGAGCTTCTCAGGGAGAAGAGCTATTTATGCTAGAGAAGGCCCTAAGGGAGCTTTTATTGACCAGGACTCTGGGTTCAGCAGCCTTGCCCAAAGGCCCACGATTTTTTCCGTATCCTTTTAAACCAAATCCCCCAAGTCTTGGCTGGTGGGGGTCAGCAGCCTACTGTGTTTGTCTCACGGGTGATCCTGGGAATGGCCAGAGTGTTAGGGTCAGGTGGAAGCTGGGTTTTCCAATGTGGGCAGGTGGTGTGACCGGGGCCCACTCTGCCACCCTGCTGTGCTTACTCAGGTGCATTGTACAGTCCACGACCACCTCTGGATTCCCCTGTACCAGGCTGGGGTAGGGGATCAGGGAGAAGGGCACAGGGGTCATTCCTGTCCAGGAGCCCTAGGGCAGCCCCTAGAAGCCCCCCACACTATTATGGCAACTTTTGGGGCAGGTGTCAACCTAGAGACAACCCCCTCCCATCTTTTCTGTGGTGGTCCCTATGGGGCTGATGGTTCTGAGAGGGCATGAGGACTGAGGACGGGGATACCCGGGGAGGACTGACAGCTGACACTACTAGTTACTAGCAGTGTAGATGAAACTTGAGACTTTTTAAAATTAACTTATTTTGAGTCATCTGCGTGCAAGGCAAGCGCCCTCCCTGCAGTGTTCTGGGATCGGCTCTCCAGGTGATTCTAATGTGCAGTGCTAACCCCAATTCACACCACCCCGAATCTCCGAATCTCCGGAGCCAGCTGAGCCCAGGATGGGCCACCCTTCCCCAGATGAAGCCTTTCTCCAGTATCCTGCAGGTCTTCGGGCTGCAGTGCCACCTGGTGGTCCATGACAGCAGCTGCTTCTCCCACTCCTTCACTTCCTTGTCTCAGAGCTCAGGAGCCTCTGCGGGTTGCAGAAGAGCTGGTCAGTCGCAGGAGACCAGGAACCATGGCTCCAGTGACAGCCTGAGTACTGCCACTGACAGGACCCAACATCGAGCTGCATGTGGGGCTCAGAAACATGCTTCCCACCAGCCATGGGCAACAACAACTCTTCTATGTGCTGGGAAATGGAAAACAATTTTTTTATCACTTTATGGGATAGCCACTGGGTTATGATGTTCGGAAACTGAAACCCACAATAGTTCCCGGATGTGCTATAGACAAATCCGGTGACCTCTGAAAATGCCAAAAATTACCTAAGAGAAAACCAATTACATGGTAGTCAGATCTAAAAGTTTAAAGAGGGAAGAGGGCACTGGTGAAAGGATTGGTGCTGGAACATTGTACACCTGAAAGTCACTCATGAGTAACTCTGTAATTCTGATTCATGCGATTTAATAAACATTTTTAAAAATAAATACTGGTGATTCCACCTAAACTTGGAAAACAGGAAGAGGAAATATACCTACGTTTAGTCTATAAGTCAGTAACATCCTCACACCAAACTAGGCAAAAACACTGAATCACTACCATTAAATCTGAGACATTTAAAATGAATTCCATTTAAAGTAACAAGTGAAGTACCAAAGCAATCAGCACATCTTTGCACACAGTTGACGCCAACATTGCATATAGTCCCCCAAGCCTGCCAGGAATGACCTTTGAGGGTAGAGCCAGGAATAAACCCTGAGTGCTGTCAGGAGTGGCCCCAAAACAAAACAAACAAGAAATAACTTCAATACTATCTGTAGTATATCAGGCTAAACAGCTGTACTTGCCATAAATGAAGATGTAATTTAAGATGGTTTTTCAGGGGCCAGAAAGATAGCATGGTGGTAAGGCGTTTGCCTTGCGTGCAGAAGGTCGGTGGTTCAAATCCCGGCATCCCATATGGTCCCCCGAGCCTGCCAGGAGTGATTTCTGAGCATAGAGCCAGGAGTAACCCTTGAGAGCTGCTGGGTTTGACCCAAAAACCAACAACAACAATAACAACAAAAAGATGTTTTTTTTCACCCTCTTTCCTAGTCTGGCCTTTCTGTGCCAACAAGGTGGTCCTTGAAGCCCTGGGCCCCCAGGAGGTCAACCCAAGCTGAAAAACAGATTTAAGCTATTGCACAAGCTCTGCAGCTATATTGGTAAGAATTTATTCACCCCTGCACCAGTTCCCCTGGCAGAGTCACCAGCACCCCAATACCTTTTGGGACCTCTCACTGAGTTTAATCCCACATATTACCCCAAATGTGGCCACCATGGATTAACTTGGGTTCAGTGGAGGATTCAGGACCTGACATCCTGATCTTCAAACTCTGAGCCAGGAACTACCAATGTCTGAACCCTGAGCACTGCCAAGAGCAAGTCCTGATTGTGAAGCCAGGAGTGACCTGAGTGCAGGGCCAGAGCAAGAGGACAGCGGGGAGGGCGCTGCCTTACACATAGCTGACCCAGGTTCGAGCCCTGCATCCCATGTTTCCCGGACAATAGCCAGGAGTGAATCCTGAGTGAAGAAGAGCCAGGAGTAACCCCTGAGCGCCACCTGGTGTGACTCAAAGACCAAATGAAAACAAGACAAAAAACCCACTCACAAGGTTGGTTCCAGGGCTGCCCAGTCTCTACAAACAGATTAACATGAGCATTGGGGACAAGAGCCCCCAGGCAGGAGACCAGAAACACTTTGTCACAGGAAGTGTGAGAATTTGGGGGTGGGGGGAGCTGGCTCTTTCCTTTGTTAGGCCATCACTCAACAAAGACTCCAGAAACAGAAATGGGTGAAAGTAAAGAAAGTGTATTAGACTTCAGTACTGAGGACCCTGGAGCCAAAGGAATTCTGAGAGCCAGCACTGAGGACCTGTGTCAAAGAGACTCTAAGAGCCTCAAGAAGTTTTTCTACATACATTATCAACTTTCCTTGCACAGGATGGGGAAGACAAGGCCACATTCCTACCTTATCTAAAGCAAAGCCAAGGTACAAAGCAAATGTAGCATTAGGGTTTTCTGACCAGATGCATCACCGTTTGGTTTTCTTTAACTTATACAGTGTAACTTCTGGCGGGCTCTAATCTTGGCTTCCCAGATAGAAATGTCCCTCTTCAAGGCTAGGTCTTATTCTTTCAGGATTGTACGGTCACACAACTTCTCTTTTCTCCTTTTTTTTTTGGGGGGTGGGGTGGGGGGGTCTGACTCCCAGTGGTGCTCAGGGCTTACTGATGAATCTGTGCTCAGGTGGGTCTCAGGGGACAAGATGTGGTACCAGGGACCAGACCAAGGTCAGTCATGTAGAAGACAAGTACCCTAGTGCTGTGCCCTCTCTCCAGTCCCCTAGCTGGCTCTTTTCTTTTCTTTTCTTTCTTTCTTTTTTTTTTTTTTTTTGGTTTTTGGGCCACACCCAGCGGTGCTCAGGGGTTACTCCTGGCTGTCTGCTCAGAAATAGCTCCTGGCAGGCACGGGGGACCATATGGGACACCGGGATTTGAACCAACCACCTTTGGTCCTGGATCGGCTGCTTGCAAGGCAAACACCGCTGTGCTATCTCTCCGGGCCCTTCTTTTCTTTTCTTTTCTTTTCTTTTCTTTTCTTTTCTTTCTTTCTTTCTTTCTTTCTTTCTTTCTTTCTTTCTTTCTTTCTTTCTTTCTTTCTTTCTTTCTTTCTTTCTTTCTTTCTTTCTTTCTTTCTTTCTTTCTTTCTTTCTTTCTTTCTTTCTTCTTTCTTTCTTTCTTTTCTTTCTTTCTTTCTTTCTTTCTTTCTTTCTTTCTTTCTTTCTTTCTTTCTTTCTTTCTTTCTTTCTTTCTTTCTTTCTTTCTTTCTTTCTTTCTTTCTTTCTTTCTTTCTTTCTTTCTTTCTTTCTTCTTTCTTTCTCTCTCTTTCTCTTTCTCTCTTTCTTTCTTCTTTCTTTCTCTCTCTTTCTCTTTCTCTCTCTCTCTCTTTCTTTCTTTCTTTCTTTCTTTCTTTCTTTCTTTCTTTCTTTCTTTCTTTCTTTCTTTCTTTCTTTCTTTCTTTCTTTCTTTCTTTCTTTCTTTCTTTCTTTCTTTCTTTCTTTTCTTTCTCATTCTTTTTTTTTTTTTTTTTTGTTTTTGTTTTTGGGTCACACTCGGCGGCACTCAGAGGCCTGGTTCTACGCTCAGAAATTGCTCCTGGCAGGCACGGGGGACCATATGGGATACCAGGATTTGAACTACCGTTCTTTTACATGCAAGGTAAATGCCTTACCTCCATACTATCTCTCCGGCCCCTTAGCTGGTTCTTTTCAAAGAAACATTTGCTCCAGTTTCAACACAAATGCCTATAAGCCTAGGCACATGCTGGATCCTGCCATCAAATCTACTGCTGAGGAGTCCAGACAGACAGGTTAAAGGGCTGAGGGGATATTAAGTGGGTGGGAGCTCTGGGTTCAGTCTTGGCACTTTCCAGTCCCGTGTGCGTGGCCCCGCGTGACCCCTGGCACTTTAATGCTAAAAATTAAAGCTCAATAAAAGCTCCTGCATTGGGGGCCAGAGCAGGACATTGTGTTTGCCTTGCATTCAGCCAGCTCAGATTCAATCCCCAATGTCTTATACGGTCTGTTAAGCACTAATAGGAGGGATTCCTGAGAGAAGAATCAGAGTAAGCCCTGAGCACTGACAAGTGTGGAAAATAAAATAAAATAAAAATAGAAAAAAAAAAAAGAATAAAGACCTCCTCATCAGAGAATGTGGGGAGAGAAAGTGATCCTGGCAAGAAAATGCTTGTAAACAAAAAAAAAAAAAAAAAAAAAAAAAAAAAGAAAATGCTTGTCAGAGGTTTCAAAATCAGAACTTTCAACCTAGCAGACAGAGCTACGGTCTGCACACAGCCCTGGGGTCTAGCACTGTGGGTCTGAGCAGAGCAAAGAAAAAAAATGCAATGTCAGGAAAACTCCACAGTGCACCACCTCAAAACAGAGGGGCGGCCAATTGTCCAAGGGCCAATTCTCTCTTCAGGGCCCCATGTGAGCCCTGGCGCAGTTGAGGGTCATGGAAAAGCTCAATGCTCCTTCATAAATGTTTGACTTAGAGAAATATGCTATGAAGAGGCTGTGAGGTCCTAAAAACTCCTTTCTCTTTCTGGAGATGACACCTTTACTCCTGTTCCTCAAAATTCTCTAAGATGCAGAATTTCTGGCATTCCATATGATCCCCTGAGAATCACCAGGATTGATCCCTGAGTGCAGAGAAGGAATAAGTTCTGAGCATTGTCAGGTGTGGCCCCAAAACAAAACAAAACAAATTTGTGTCCTTCTACTGCCAACATTTTGCTGTCCCAAAAGAAGGGGTTTACATATAACCCCCTTAACCTGATCCTTCTTGCACTCCAGTTTCTCATTTTTTTCTGACACACTTCCATTTCTGTCCATGTTCTATAGCACTTGCAAAAGGAATAAAGAGGACTAAAACAGTGAGTGGGATCATCTTATTGGGACCAACCTAAGCTCTGAGTTCCCTCAGCATGTTTTCAGCAATTCTGTCTATACTTTCAAGCCTGGGGCTGACAAAACAAAGTATATTTTTGATAAATATATCAATATATATATAAATATATATTGTTGATAAATGCCTCCTTTGAGTGTAAACATTTTCTCCACTTCATGTTCTTAGAAAAACACACACATGAACGGTTAAAATGCACAGAACTCCTAACTCCTGAAGTTCACCAGCCACATGACATCATCAAAAGTTTCTGACCTGGGTTTGATCCATGGCATCCCAACAGTCTGAGCTCATCCAGGAGTGATCCCTGAGTGCAGAGCCAGAAGTAATCCCTGAGCATCACTGGGTGGGTGTGGCCCAAATAAAACAAAACAAAAACCCAACCTTGGACACCATAAATACTCCCACTCAAAAGCACTTCATATTTCAGTATTGTACTGGAGAGAGTGTACAGGGTAAGGTGCAATGCCTTACATGAGATTGTCCGCTCTGAGCCCTGGCACCACCAGGATTTTTAGCATTGCCGTGCGCAGCCCTGGAGAGACCTGAGCACCACTGTGCTGGCATGGGCAATCCATTGAACCATAGGGTCAAGCCGTACCTTGAAGAATCCTTGCATGGAACTGCTAGTTCAGTTGCCAAGAATCATCAGAACATTCTGGAGTAGTGTGTGGGCAAGACCAGAAAGAAAGTACAACAATTGAGGAGCGAAGGAGCTTGCCAGGCACACAGCTGATCTGGTACGATCCCCAACAACTCACATGGTCCTTTGATCACTGCCAGGAGTGAACCCTAAGGGCAGAGCCAGAAATAAGACCTAAGCACTGCTAGATGTGGCCAAAAAACTAAAGAGAAAAAGAAGGCATTAGAATAAAAATTTATTCCCCAAAGCCAGATTTCTAAAAGGATGATATCTGACTGAAGCCATCAGTCCCTGTCTGAATTCACTTCTTTTCCCCCTCAAGCACCTGCAACTTTGTTAGGGGTGTGGATGGGCATCTTGACTGGTTGCAGGCTAATTCTGATGGGAACTGCCATGTTCTGGGGCTCAGAGCCAGAGAAGGCTCTATTTGAGCTCCTTTCATGTGGCCTCGTTCCAGTTAGGTCTGTGCTAGTCAGTGAGAGGAAAAGGAAGAGAACAACAGAGTAGCGGAATGGGCCGGCACAGAGCAGCAAGCAACAAAGACACTGTGCCCAGCGAAGGGACCCAAGGATAGGAGGTACAGGTGTGCCCTGGACAGAAGATGGGGAGGTGCGGGGTGTGAGCTTCACTAGAGAGGGAGAAGGCGTGAGGCAGGACAGAAGGTGTCAGTGTCAGTCACACTGCTGCAGGGTGGGGGTGACCATCACCAGCATGACCCAGACAGTTATGCTAGTTGCCCTAACACTGGCCAGGAATGATTTCTGAGTGAAGAGCCAGGAGTAACCTGAGCTCCACCTGGAGCATGCGGCTCCCAGCCAAAATGAATGCAGCTCTTTGCCTCTTATCATTATTTTGTATACTGTGGCTCTTTGCCGAGTTTGGATTTTGTTCTGCTGCTTCTGAGGAGGGACCTCTGAGGAGAGATCTCAGAGCGCATAGTCCCGCCCCCAGGCTGCGGCATCTTGTCTCCCATCCCTCGGAAACAACTGCACGGGCCAGTGAGTGGGGGACCCGTGTGGCACATGTTGGGTCACATCTTGCCATTAGTTCTTAGTGTGGAGGACACAGCACACCCTCACCATCACTGAAGGATTTTGACCCTCACTCAAAATGGCAAAATGCAATATGTGTTTCATATATTATTGTTAAAATTATATGCTTTTGTGTGAGTGTCTGTTTTGGCAGGTCACTGCGTGGTGTGGCTCTCTGACTCTCACTCACAGTTTAAAATTTTGGCTCTCTGTGTCAAACTTGGTCGCCACCCCTGCTGATGTTTCACTCAGAACATCTCCAAGTTCTTGAAAGGAAAGCAAAGTCCAGACCCACCAGAGGTGGCACGCTATGGCTCAAGAACCCCTTTGGGCCCTCATCTGTTCTCCTAAAGCTGTGTAGGGTCCCGACACCCTGACCCAGCCTCTGAAGAAAAAGCCCTTCCCTGCTCCAGTCACCTGGCTCCAACTTCCTGTCACCCTCCTCAACCCTCATCCCTTCCCTACCCTTCCCATGGGAGAGACCCTGGCCCCAGTCAGTCCTGTGTTGTTGACTTTGTTGTTCACAGATGAGCCCACAGAGCTGAGGGAGGAGGTGGACAGGCTGCATGGCAGGGTCGGTTGCCATCATGTACAGAAAGCTAATTTTGGTGACTGTGCTCAGGGGAAAACACACCATACTTGAGTTGGCAGGAAAAGTATCTTTGGACAAGAAGAACGAGGACAGTGATCAAATACCCCTCCTGACATGGAGAGTGACTGTGGCTCAGAGGCCCAACTGAGTTCTGTGACTCCCAGTCTCTGACCCACACAAAGACACACAGATTCACAAAGACACACCCACACCTCTAACATTCACATACTCTCACATGCATTTACACGTTCACACATTTTCCAACATACCCCCCACATATTGTCACATACAGTTAAGACATATGCCCACAGTCTCACTCACATACCAACAGATATAAACATGCTCATCCATATCCACATTGGTAGTCACACTTTCACCTGTGTTCACATACACACAGACATACCCACATTCTCACACTCAGATTCACTCACATACAAACACTTTCTCATCCACTCACATACACACATGCTTCGGACACCCACACTCAGGTGCTCAGGTTTCCACACATATTCACACTTAACACTCAAACGCATTCACATATTTTCACTATATACACTTAGACTCACAGATCCACATTCTCCTTCTCACAATCATTCATACGCCTTAATATAATCATATACCCACCCACATCATCACATTCATAATCATTCGCATACACTTTCCCATAGACACACTTCTATACACCCACACTCGCACAATCAAATACTCACATATGCACACACATGTGGCCACACAATTCACACTGATACACTCAAACACTCCCATAATTTCGCTATGCACATTTATATACATACTCACATACACATATGACCCTCACCCCAGCACGTCAAATGTGGGGGCTCCTGTGAACAGGAGATATGATGGCGCTCACCCAAACTCCCTCTAGAGCAGGGGTCTCAAACTCAATTTACCTGGGGGCCGCAGGAGGCAAAGTCGGGGTGATCCTTGAGTGCAAAGTCAGTAGTAAGGCTTGAACATTGGGGAGTGTGACCCAAACAACTAAAACAAAACAAAACAAAAAAAGATTCCTGTAGGGCAGGGCCACAAAATGTTGTATGGAAACCCCTGCAGAGACAATGTGGGAAGGGGGCACATGCCCTACCTGCGATGGTGAACCTATGGCATGCGTGCCAGCTGTGGCATGTGAAGGCCTTGCAGCTGGTAAATGAGAAGGCCCACAATCAATAAATTTATAAAATGTATAAAGAGTTTTTAAGTACTAAAATCTTGTTATTAAGGTTTAATTGACGTGCTGGCACTTTGAGGATTTCCTCAAAGTTTTTGTGTGGCAGTTTGGGCACTCGGGCTCAAAAAGGTTAGCCATCACTGATAGGCAAACCCTTCATGAGAAAGACTTTTAAAAGGGTGCGATTTGGGAGTTCCTAGCACGTGAAGGGACTGATGGTCAAGATAGGAAATTCTCAGGATAACCCACCCAGAACCCAAGCTCCCTATACCTACCACAGGCCCCCCTGAGATCTGGAGTTTGAGGATCTTGGTGGGAGGCCTTGAGCCCTTGGGTGGGAAGGGAGGGAGAGAAGGAGAGAGAGAGAAAGAGAGAGAGGAGAGAAGAGAGAGGAGTGAGAGGAGCGAGAGATGAGAGGAGATCTAGAAAGAGAGGAGAGAAGAGAGCAGAGAGAAGAGAAGAAGAGAGGGAGAGAAAAGAGGGGAGAAGAGAGAGGAGAGAGAAAGGAAAAAAGAGAGGAGAGAGAGAAAAGGAGAGAGGAGAAGGGAAAGAGTGGTGAGAGGAGAAAGAAGAGAGAAAGGAGAGAGAGAAACAAATTACTATAAATCAACAAAACTTTAAGACCAACTAAAAATTAAAAACCACTTATAAACTGAAAAATACAGTTAAAACACTATGAAAGACATCCCTACCGGGAGGAGCTTGGAGTTAGGACTCTCCCAGTCTCCCAAAGAGCTAGAAATGGCAGTTGGAGGTTAGAATGGGGGAGAGGCTTTGAACACAGGACCTTCGCAGGGACAAGGGAGCCCTCTTGAAGGAGAAGGCTCCTGCGATGTCGTGCATTTGGAGTCTGGCTAGGGATCCTCACTGGCCTTACTTACTAGCAAAACTGCTTAGCAAACAGCCCAGTAGCTGTGGCCAGAAGACCTGCCTGCTCCCTGCAGGATATGAACAGGCTCCCCTGATTTGGAGCCCTTGGCGCCTGTGTAAGTGACTGTACCCAGAAAATGAAGGAGTTGATGTTGTGGTTTTGGGTTTGCCTCGGGAAACATCTTGCCAATGTCATGCCAGCCACTGGTCTCATCTTGAGGCTCATTCCTGGAGCACATGAGAGGGACTCTGAGTCCTGCTAGGAGCGAGTCCAGGTTGTGGAGCCAGAAGTGACTCTGAACACAGGGCTGGAGCAAGAGGACAGTAGGGAGGCTGCTTGCCTTACACACGGCTGACCCAGGGTTCAATCCCTGTACCCCTTAGGGTGCTAGCTTAGTAAAGGGTGATTCTTGAACAAAGAGCCAGGAGTGACCCCTGAAGACTACCTGGTGTAGCCCCAAACCCCAATCAAATCAAAACAAAAACCCACTCCCCAGGCTCGTCCCAAGGTCTGCCCTGTGCTCGAGCAAGGACAAGAGCCTCCAGACAGGAGACTAGAAACACTTCGGCACAGGAAGCGTCAATAAGTGATGTGGAGCTGGCTTTCCTTCTTTTTTTTTCCTGTTTTAGGGACCACTCCCAGTGATGTTCAGGGCTTATTGCTGGCTCTGTTCTTTGATGGGACTTGGAGGCCAGATGTTGCACCAGGAACTAAACCAAGGTCGATCATGTGCAAGGAAAGCACTCTAGCGCTGTGCTCTCTCTCCAGCCCCAATCTGGTTGTTTTTGAAGCACCATTTGTTCGTTTTAACACAAATGCCTGTCAGTATGGTAAACGTTGGATCCTGCTGTCAAATCTACTGCTGTGGGTCCAGACAGATGGGCCAAAGTGTTGAGGATGTACTGGCTGTGTGGGAGCTCTGGGTTCAGTTCCGGCACCTTCAGGTTCCATGTGCTGCCTAGCCTGACTCCCAGCAATGGGATATGTGCTAAAAATCTTAAGTTTAACAAAAGCTCCTGCATCAGGGGCGATGGTACAATAGGGAGGGTGTTTGCATTGCATGTGGCCAACCTAAGTTCGATTCCCATCATCTCATGGTCTCCCAAGCACTAGGAGGGGATGATTCCCGAGTGTCAAGCCAGGAATAAGTCTGAGCAATGTGAGGCTTGGCAAAAATAGAGAAAAGAGAAAAAAAGAACAAAGAACTCATCACAGAATGTGGGGAAAGAAAGTGATCCTGGCAAGAAAATGCTTTTCAGAAGTTTCAAAAAACCTCAGAATCTCCAAGCATACAGCCTGAACCACTGTCCTGGAAACATCTTTTTTTTTTTTTTGTGGTTTTTGGGTCACACCCGGCAGTGCTCAGGGGTTATTCCTGGCTTCATGCTCAGAAATTGCTCCTGGCAGGCATGGGGGACCATATGGGACGCCGGGATTCAAACCGATGACCTTCTGCATGAAAGGCAAATGCCTTACCTCCATGCTATCTCTTCGGCCCCGAAACATCTTTACTAACAGAGTTCTAACACTGTGGGTCTGAGTGGAGCAATAAAAGTGCAAGATCAGAAAAACCCCACATGACAGCACCTCAAAACAGAGGGGCGGCCCACTGTTGAATGGCTGATTTTCTCTTCAGAGCCCCACATGAACCCTGGTGAGCCCCTGAGCATAGCTGAGGGTCACAGAAAGCTCAATGTCCCCTTTTCAATATCCCTAATAAATGTCTGGTTTAGAAAAATGTATGCTATGAAGAAGCCACAAGTTCCCGCAAATCCTCTCCTCCTCCTGGAGAAGTCCCTAGTACTTTCCTGTCCCAAAACTGTGCTAAGGTCTCCCAGGGGTCTCACAGAACCACCATGAATTGGGGGAGTCCTTAGCACCAGGCTCAGGGTCCTCCTGCACCAATGAAATGAATCTTAGGATAGCTGTCCAAGAGGTGCATGCTGGGAAGGAGACAGGTTTACTCTCCTGTGCTCTGGCCCAGGGACTAAGTTCTGGGGTTCCAGGGATTTCTGAAGAGAAGACAGAAATCAGAATGTGGAAAGCCTCTAGGGTTACATGGGCCTCGTCGCCTCCAGACATACTGGGTCCCATATCCAACTCCTGCATGATCCAGCCTCAACCCACCAAATGGGCACCATCTCTCTCATGAATGTATCTGTGGGTATGTCTGTGTGTTTCTGTCTGTAAACTCACCCCATGGCTGTTTGTCCAGAGCCATCAATCTCTGCTTCCTGAGACCTAAACCTTGACAAGGGCCACCCCAACTCACAAGGGCAGTAACCTCTAGGCTGCAGGGCAATGTTTGGATATGTTCAGAGATTCTTTGACAGGCACAACAAGTCTGCCTCTTCAAAAACAATTGCTTCTGAACATTTTAAATTAGATGCACTGTAAGTGAAATCACATCGCTTTACTTTCTATTCTGAGTGCTATCTGAGACTCATCAATGAGTCTTTCCTATGTCAGCTGAGTGGTGAGGGGCTATCCAAATTTTGATCCAGCAATAGGAGATTATCGAAAACAGAAAGTATTGAATACTACTTTCCTGTAAACTCTCTCCATCCTGATCATCATATTGGCCACTTGCTGGAAACAAGGCACTGAATCAGGAGGGCCTCAAGGCAATGGGCAGACTATAAAATGAAGCTGAAAGTACAATCAAATGACAGGAAGATGGGCTGGAAATATAAATAGTGGGCAGGATTCTTGGCCTGCACATGTGAGACACAAATTCAATTTCCAATACCACATATAATCCCCAAAATGCAGCCGGGACTGACCCCTATGCACTATGGGACAGGAAGGCAGGCAGGCAGGCAGGAAGGAAAAAAGGAAGAAAGGAAGAAAGAAAGGAAGGAAGGAAGAAAGGAAGGAAGGAAGAAGGAAGAAAGGAAGGAAGGGAAGGAGGTAAGGAAGTAAGGGTAGATGGAGGGAGTTGTGAGGGAAAATGGAAAGGAGAAAAGGAAAGAGGGGAGGGAAGGTGGGAGGAAGGAGGAGAGGAGGGAAGGAGAGAGGAAAGGGAGGAAGGTAAAGGAAGGAAGAAATAAAGTAGGAAAGGATGGAAGAAGAGAAGGAAAGAAAGAAGGAAGTGAGGTAGGAGGAAAGAGGAGAAAAGAAGAAGGGAAGGAAGAAGAAGGAAGTGAGGTAGGCTAGAAGGAGGGCAGGAGAGAGGAAGGGAAGGAAGGAGGAAAGGAACAAATGAAGTATTGAGGAATGGAGGGAAAGAGGGAAAGAAAAAAGATAGGAAGGAAAGAAGGAAGGAAAGAAGGAGGAAAGGAGGGAGGGAAATAGGGTGAGAGGAAAGAAAGAGGGAAGGAAGGAAAAATGGAAGGAAAGGTACAAAGAAAGAAAAGAGGGAAGGAAGTGAGGAATGAAGGAAAGATGGATGAAGGGATGGGTGGAGGGAAGAAAAGGAAAAAACAAATGAAAGAACAAAGGAAAGTAGGTAGGCTGACAGCTAAGTTCAATGGTGAAGACGCTCCTTATCCCCTACCCTCAATCACCTGAGTGCACTGGCACCCAAAAATCTTTCTCAAAGATCAGAGCATGGTTCTGTACAGAGACAATAGACCCTTGGCTGCATTGTAAAAGCTACTTTGGTCGCTGCCCAGATAGCACTGCTGTGGGAGGAAGGCCGGGGTGGGTATGGGCATTAGGATATCTGCCTTCTGTAAGTGCCCATTGTGCTGGCGACTCTGGCCCTTACTGCAAAACTGCCATGGCCCTGATCCAGCAGCTCTGCCCCAAAATGGTCTATCAATCAGCACATCCCCAAGTCCACATACACCAAGTCAGTGCTGGCACCGGGCAGGAGGGTTCTCCTCATACATGAAGAGGGTAACCGAATCTCTAGAGCAGGTTGGGTTGGAGAAGTAGTTTTTCTCTCAGACAGATAGAGATTCCTTCAATCATACAGGCAAAAAAGAAAAAAAAATCTTTCAAAAGTAGAGAATGTGGGCTGGAGAGATAGCATGGAGGTAAGGCATTTGCCTTGCATACAGAAGGATGGTGGTTCAAATCCCGGCATCCCACATGGTTCCCTGAGCCTGCTAGGAGCAATTTCTGAGCATAGAGCCAGGAGGAACCCCTGAGCGCTGACAGATGTGACCCAAAAACCAAAATAAATAAATAAATAAATAAATAAATAAATAAATAAATAAATAAATAAATAAAAGAGAATGTGAGTATTCTCATTATAAAATAAAATGTGGGCCAGTGCTATAGTATAGTGGATTGGGCATTTGCCTGAACACAGCTGACATGGTTTTTATACCTGGAATCCCATATGGTTCCTAGAATTTCACCAGGAATGACGCCGAGTATAGAAACAGGAGTAACCCCTGAGCACCAATATGTGTGGACCAAAAACAAAACACAACAACAACAACAAAAAGTAAAGAATGAAAGTATTGGCATTAAATAATAAAATTCGTACTGAAAACAATAGGAAAACAGTGCTGGAACGGGCCGGGCGGTGGTGCTAAAGGTAAGGTGCCTGCCTTACCTGCGCTAGCCTAGGACGGACCGCGGTTCGATCCCCCGGCGTCCCATATGGTCCCCCAAGCCAGGAGCGACTTCTGAGCGCATAGCCAGGAGTAACCCCTGAGCGTCACCGGGTGTGGCCCAAAAACAACAAAAAAAAACAAAAAACAAAACAGTGCTGGAACAAGCATCTGGAAAAAGCAGACATCTCCTCCCTCACACCACATTTTGCAGGAGACACACAGTCCCAAGAGATTCTAGACCTGAGTGCAAACTGCAAAATGAGATTTTGTTTCTAGAAAATAAAAATTTAAGTACTGAATGTTCCTTAGCTCACTAAGATCCAATCAGGGGAGAGGATGGCCATGAAGACAGAAGAATCCCCAAAACTGGAAGCCAGCAAGGGCCATACTGAACTGTATCCGCTGAAGGAGTCCTACCTGCCTTCTTGAAGCTTTCTACAAAGCCAAGGTCAAGTCAGCGTGGCATAGGTTCAGGGCCAAACATCGATTGACAGAAGTGAAATCCCAGAAATAGAAACACTTATGGACGACTGATTTTCGACAAGGCTACTGAAATGATTCAATGAGGACCAGCAAGTCATTTCACAAATGGGCAAAATATTGGGCAGCACCCACCCCAAAGGAGGAGAGTGGGAGCCAGAGCAAGGCTGGTGAGGTGCTCACTAACCTAACATGTAGCTGCTTACTCAGGTTCAATAACCGGCACTATATGGTCCCTCAGCACTATCAGGATGATGGCTCTCGGAGCAGAGAGGCAGGAGTGAGCCTAGAGCACCGTGGGATGTGGCCCAACTCTTTCCACCACCAAAAGGGAAGGAGTCAGCCTGCTATGAGGAATCTCGAAACTGTGAGTAACACAGGGTTAGTGTGGTGGATGCTCTCACACTGGAAATGGAGGAGAAATGACCATGTCGTGTTCCAAGAGAAGCGGCTAGACTTAATTTGAAGGTGTCCCTGCACCCCATGGATAAGAGGTCCCTATTGAAGGGAAGTGGTTCAGGCTGTTCTTCCTCGTGGTGAATAAAGGATCTCAGAAATCCCAGGTCCTGCAGCTGCTGCTCTCACAACAGGCTTCCTTGGGGGCACAAACAGGATATGGAAATCCCTGGTAGGGTCCCAGGGTCTGTACTCACAGCCAGAGAAGAGTGAGTGGTCTGGGAGATTCGGACTAGGCCCCAGGGTCTCAGCTTCTGCCTGGCACTAGCAAAAGTCTGTGAGCTCACCCACTCTCTGCTGACCTGGCCCAAGTCACTTGTTTTCTCACTCTCTTGATTTGGCTGCTTTTCCAGGAAGCTGCTGGGTTGCAGCTAAACTTGGGGGTGGGGTGATGTAATTGTCTGACTTTCTCTTTGACCATTTATGGGACATGAATACTCTGTTTCTTTTATTTCTTTATTTATTTTTAGTTTTTGGCCACACCTAATGGTACTCAGGGGTTACACCTGGCTCTGAACTCAGAACTCAACTCTGGCAGACTCAAGGAACCATATGGGATTTCGGGATGGAACCTGGGTCAGCCATCTACAAGACAAACACACTACCATGCTACCACTCTAGCTCCAACTCTCAGGTATTGAAATGGATTGCTGCTTCTTGAGAAAAACACATTTTTTTGTGGGGGGCACACCTGGCGGTGCTCAGGGGTTACTCCTGGCTGTCTGCTCAGAAATAGCTCCTGGCAGGCACGGGGACCATATGGGACACCGGGATTCAAACCAACCACCTTAGGTCCTGGATCGGCTGCTTGCAAGGCAAACACTGCTGTGCTATCTCTCCGGGCCCAAAACACATTTTTTTTTTGGTTTTGGTTTTTGGGTCACACCCGGCAGCGCTCAGGGGTTACTCCTGGCTCTAGGCTCAGAAATCGCCCCTGGCAGGTATGGGGGATCATATGGGATGCTGGAATTCGAACCACTGTCCTTCTGCATGGAAGATAAACGCCTTACCTCCATGCTATCTCACTGGCCCCCCCAAACAAATATTTTTTTAACCAGGCAATGCATTGATGATAATTGAATTTTACTTGAAATTAAAATGAAAATTCACTCCACCCCACACCCTTAACAGCAATTTTCCCCCAAGAGTCCACATACTTTTAGGCTTTTAGGGGCCCTATTGATCCAAAAGAATGCTGGGAGCATTTACTCCACTGACAGCTGTGTCATTTACTTTTAATCAACTCCTCCTGAATCAGCTTATCAAACTTGAGCTCATGATACTTGAAAAATAACCGGCAGCGTGTTTTGTCTTTTTATAAAGAAATCTGGAAAAAAAAAAATCTGAGGGATTGCAGAGATAGTAAAGCAGGTAGAGCTCTTGCCTTAAATGTGAGCCACACACATTTGATCCTCTGAACCCCCCCAAAAGTAAAATCACTAATGGAATCATCTTATTCAGATCCAATGTATGCTCTGAGTTACCTCAGCAGACTTTCAGCAATTATATCCATCAGTTCAAGATGAAGCCCCAGAATGCTCGGTCACTTCTAAGGAGTGAAAAATGTGAACAGGATTTGGGGGCACCCAAATGAAATCAATATATAAGAACTGATCACAACCAAGACTGTAACCCCTCCCCCAACTTCCTTCTATCTCAGAGAGGGAGACCCTCCATAGCTGGGAGAGGTCTGGTCGGTAATTTAAGGGGTCGCCTGGGGAAAGGGTGAGAGAGAGATTCAGCAACAGTAGGAGTGAGAAGAGGATGCTGGAGAGAGAGAGAGAGAGAGGAGGAGAGAGGGAGAGAGAAGGGGAGAGAGGGAGAGAGGGAGAGGGAGAGAGGGAGAGAGGGAGAGGGAGAGAAAGAGAGAGGGAGAGGGGGAGAGGGAGAGAAAGAGAGAGGGAGAGGGAGAGAGGGAGAGAAAGAGAGAGGGAGAGGGAGAGGGGGAGAGAGGGAGAGGGAGAGAAAGAGAGAGGGAGAGGGGGAGAGGGAGAGAAAGAGAGAGGGAGAGGGAGAGGGGGAGAGAGAGAGAGAGAGAGAGAGAGAGAGAGAGAGAGAGAGAGAGAGAGAGAGGAGAGAGGAGAGATAGCATGGATTCAGAGGCTGCTTAGCTTAGAAGCCACGAGAGAGATATATGCACATGGCGGTTAGGGCCTAAATAAAGCTTCATGTCTCCTGACTTCACCAGATTGCCTGTGGGTCATTCCTTCACCATCACCCAGATACCTAATCTCAGGAACCATGCACTCAAGATGGCAACCATCTTAGGCAATACTTATGTCTGTGAACAGACTTTTTTCAGAATGAAATATCTGAACTCTCCAACCAGATCTAGACTAACTGATGCACACTTGTATCACTTGTTCCAACTAGCAGTGACAAATATGGTACCAGACATTGGCCATCTCATTATCCAAAAGCAGTTCGATAGTTCATTAAAACACTGGTAAATTTGTCCATTTAACTTCACTTGTTCTTCATTTTAAATATTGTATTTGTTCCTTTTTTTTTTTCGGGAGATCGGGGGATCGAACTGCAGTCTATCCTAGGCTAGTATCTGCAATGCAGATGCCTTACCGCTCTGTGCCACTGCTCTGGCCCCTGTTCCATTTTTTTTAACTTCAAAATAAAATATGTTCAGTGTTCATAGAAATTTGTTCATGGTTTTTTAAAAACTATATTTCTCCAACTGTCTGAGGAACAGTGAACTAAGTCCCTGTTTAAAAAGTGTGAGAATTCTTGATCTAAGATAACAAGAAATAGTGTGTGTGGGGGGTGGTGGTTCTGAGATCTGGGGCTGGACCTGAGCTTCACTACTCACTCACTGTTCATCCCTGGCGCTGAGTTTGGGAGACTTAAAGCCAGAAAGGAAATCCCTAATACAGGAGAGGCTATAGTGAAGGAGTCTTGGCTCAATGTAAGGGACATTTAGGGAACAGATGGCACCAGGTGGGTAGTGGGAGTCTGTGCTAGACCCCCTGTATCTCAGGGCTGGGATCCTGAGGTCCCTGTGGCCTGTGCTACTCCCATCCTTGTGATCACAGGTAGAAGTTCTGAAGCATTGTGTTGTGTCACATAATATGAGGAAAATAACAGAGCAATACAATATTCTCCAGTATTTAATCACCCTCCAGTGGCCCCCCTGGCCACCTCCCTGCAGCTTGAGCTCTGAGAAGGAGCAGCTGGACCAGCAGATGGTGCTGCAGAACCACCAAAGAGGACAATCAAATGCTCCAGGTTTGGGTAAACACAATATTCATTCCCATGAAGAGTGAGCTTCTGGTCTTCTGGATGGAGAATTTACTTTGGAGGTTTCTGAGTATAGGCACCAAACATCCCTGCTGAACACTGCTCCACCTTCCTTAGTTGTCTGATCTCTGGGGCTCCACAGCAGCAAATGAGATTGTTATGGAGGAAGAAGTAGAAACGGTGAGAAAGGTGGGAAAGGTAGAATGAGCATCAAGAAAGCTGAATTGAAAAAAAAGGCCTAGGGGCCAGAGAGATAGCATGGAGGTAAGGCGTTTGCCTTTCATGAAGAAGGTTGGTGGTTCGAATCCTAGTATCCCATATGGTCCCCTGTGCCTGCCAGTGGCAATTTCTGAGCATAGAGCCAGGAATAACCCCTGAGCACTGCCAGGTGTGACCCAAAAAACAAAAAGAGAAAAAAAAAAAAAAAAAAAAAAAAGAAAGCTGAATTGGCCAGGTGACCTGGACACCAAAGAGAAAGTGGTGAGCCAAACAGTCTTTCTGTGTTCCGTGGGTGCCACATCGTGTATCTTGGTTTAACTCCTGTAATTATCTCAACCTCCAACTACCTTTCCCTCCAGTCAATGGGCCTCCTACCTCCTGGGCCCCACATTCTTTCAAGCCCATGTACTCAGTTAGGGGCCCAGAAGTGTGTATCCTCCTTAAGGCAATCACCATAAGCTCACCCTATCTGGCATCTTACCCCAGCTAGAATTCTGCACAGAGTTTTAGCAGAGACTGAGACCCAGTAGGAAGAAGAGAAAGCAGAGAATCAGTGTCTAGGAAGATTTGGAACTAATCTCAATTCTGGTTGGAACAAGAAGTTGTGGTTTCTGCCATCAAGATACAGACTGTCACTCAGGAGAAAATGTGATCTTGAAAGAAAAGCTATGACAGGCTTCCTATCATGTTCAACTTGTTTTCCTTATTTCAGTTGATTAGCTGAAGATTTACTCAAAATAGCATTCATTTAACCCCAAGGATGTCATTTCCTGACTCCCGATGTCTCTAGAGACAACTGTAAGGTGGGGATCTGTCTAGAGTGACTACAGGTCACCAAGGCATGCCATGAGAAATGGCTAAAGGAAACATATAAAGATAGGGGCTGGAGAGATAACATGGAGGTAAGGCATTTGCCTTTCATGCAGAAGGTCATCAGTTCAAATCCCGGCGTCCCAAATGGTCTCCCGTGCCTGCCAGGAGCAATTTCTGAGCATGGAGCCAGGAATAAGCCCTGAGCACTGCCGGGTGTGACCCAAAAACCACACACACACACACAAAGTTTAACAGGAAAGATATAAAGACCAAAGGCTGTGAGAAGAAGAGGAAAGGATTTGGCTTCAGTTTGCCTCATACCAAATGATGAGAGAATTTTCTTGTCACAAAAGACATGACTAAAGCAATTGCAGATCCAGAGAGACCACAACATTGAGCACATGAACATGCTGTTTTTGCCCAAGAAGAGACTTTAGCAACAGATTACAAGTGACCTGAGAGCAAGTTAACTGTGATCTCAGTTTGTTTTATTTTGGGAGGTGGTGATGGAGCCACAAGTTTGATAAGTTGATGAAGGGGGCAGAAATATATCCTAAAAGAGTCATCTTGAATCAGAGAGGCAGAAAATTATGCAGTTGTCAGGAGAGATGAAGTCATGAATTTTTCCTATACATGGATGTACATGGAATTTATTATTCTGAGTGAAATAAGTCAGAGGGAGAGAGAAAGATGCAGAATAGTTTCACTCATCTGTGGGGTTTTAAGAAAAATGAAAGACATTTTTAGCAGTATCTCAGAGACAAGAGAGATGAGGGCTGGTAGGTGCAGCTCATGACATGAAGCTCACCACATAGAGTGATGAGTGCAGTTAGAGAAATAACTACACGGAGAACTATCATAACAATGTGAATGATTGAGGGAAGTAGAAAGCCTGTCTTGAGTACAGGTGTGGGTGGGGTGGGGAGGAGGGAGATCTGGGAAATTGGTGGTGGGAATCTTGCACTGGTGAAGGGGGGTATTCTTTACATGACTGTAATCATGCAACTGCAATCATGTTTGTAATCACGGTGTTTAAATAAAGATAATTAAAAAAATATCTTTCCGAGGCAGGCAGAGAATGTTCAATCAAGGGCACCAAAATGTCACTCAAACTCAGTATTAATATGGAGACAAAAATTATCCCAAAACTAGACATGGTAATCTGGGGTAAATGTCCCCCAGCCAGAGAGATAACATGGAGGTAAGGTGGTTGTCTTTCATGCAGAAGGTCATTGGTTCGAATCCCTGCATCCCATACGGTCCCCCGAGCCTGCCAGGAGCGATTTCTGAGTGTGGAGCCAGGAGTAACCCCTGAGCACTGCCAGGTGTGACCCAAAAAACCCCCCAAAAATAAAAAATAAAATAAAATGAAATAAAAAATAATAAAAAAGAAAAAAAAGAAATAAATGTCCCCCAAATTTACTACCTTGATTATGGTGGCAGAAACATCAACTCTTAAAGGCACCATGATATGGGGAACAGAAGTGTTTTCCAATCATTGCAACTTGGGGACAGATATACCCCAAACTAGGCAGAACTGTCATCTAATACTGCACTTCATATCTCCCTGGGACAAAATGCCTGTCCAGCCTATCAAGCAAATCCAAAAAAAAAAGGTCAGGAGAGGAAATGGCCACTGCTACCCCCATAAACAAGGCCTTAGGAAATAAATTGGAGTGAAAAATGCCTCTCAATCTTATGCCCCAGCTACTTTTCCTCCTTTCTACCATCATTCTGGTATGTGTACCTTCAGAAAAAAGTCACAGTCTCTTGAGCAAAAGAAAGCATTCTCTTGGCCAACCACACACACACACACACACACACACACACACACACACACACACACACACACAAAACGTGGGAACTTTTCAGTTACTCCCTAAGACAGACACAGCAGGACTGACTGCAGCAGGAGAAAAATCAGAACAAGGTACAAGTGTGGAGAAAGTCCAGATGCACCCGAGGAGATAGAGGGTCTATGAACTCTGGGTAGAAAGGCATCATTCCATGTCTTCTTTTCTGCTTCCTCTTCTTTCTTTTTAAGAAACTCCTATAAACATCATGATAGAAAAGTGAGCAGCTATCTTCCAGGCTTAACACTGCACATCTGAAATCAGAGAAGTGTGAGTGGAGGATCACCAAGTGGAGAATCCACCTTTGGGCAGTTAGAGGACTGGCCTGAGAAGGCCCCATCCAGTACAGCCCAACCTAAGTATAGCCAGTTGTGGCCCCCAAACCAAAACCAAAAGCCAAAAAAAAAAAAAAAAAAAAAACCAAAACAAAAATACCCACCCAAAACAAAAACATTAGACATGCATGTCACACCATTTAAAAAAGAACTGAATTACAAATTTAAGGCAATGCTCACTACAGTCTTTTTTTTTTTTTTTTTTTTTTTTTTTTTGGGCCACACCCGGTGATGCTCAGGGGTTACTCCTGGCTATGCGCTCAGAAGTCGCTTCTGGCTTGGGGGACCATATGGGACACCGGGGGATCGAACCGAGGTCTATCCAAGGCTAGCGCAGGCAAGGCAGGCACCTTACCTCTAGCGCCACCACCCGGCCCCGCTCACTACAGTCTTAATGCTATCCCTAAAATTAATGAGGGTAATAAACTAGCCAAATAAGAGGGCATCCTGATCATCGATTAGAAAAAAAGGAGAACAATGCAGGCTATGCATCTGTCATTGTGATAGCTAAGAATGGAGAATCTTATGGGATGCTTATTGAAATTTAGAGCTTCATTGTGTAAAAGTACTACAGACATATAAAGAAACACATACAATCAAACAATGTAATGCACCCTGTAGCAATCAGAGATAATATTCAAAGAACATAAATCTCCATAGCAGCAGAATTCATACAACATATAAATGGGAAAAACACAAATCATCAACGACCAGTGATGGTAAACTAGATATTCCTTTATACATATTCTGATATGGTAATCTTGTCAAAGAAAAAAAGCGAAAGAACCTTCATCATAGTTAGCATTTGGCATGGATTGTTACAAACAGAAAGAAATAATTAAAATTCTTGAAAATGCAAGGAGATTTGTTTTTGTGGCAAGAATAATCAACCAACTATCAGGCAACCCATATAAACTATAAACATCCATCCTAAGGAATGAGTTTTCAGATGTTCCAGGAAGCTGGCATTTAGTGAAATGAAAAACAAGCATTAATGGAGGATTTACTGATCAAAACCCTAACATGGACACAGTTTACTAATACTCCAAGCAAAGTAAAAAGCATGCCACTATACCTACACAATGCAGTGAGAATGAAAGCATAGTACAGCAAACCCAAAGTTGTTGAAGAGGGACAATTTTAACATGCATGTGAAAGTGGCAAATCATGACACCAGAATTCATTAACACAAGCAATAGATGATAAAAATCTATACAGATGAACTTCATTCTCTAAAATCACATATAGTGAGTCAGTTAAATGACTAAATCCGTTTGGAGTAATGGCTGCCTCCACTACACAATAGAGACTACAGTCAATGCATAATTAAAATTCATGCATGGAGACTTCCTATATGAAATGGGCACATAATGATATACCAACAATATCATGCGCACAATCCAGCATACCATTGTGGCCCTGGCATTTCCAAACATCACTAAAATAGAAGAGCCCTGGTCTCATGATTTGGACACATGACACTTGTAGTAACTAACAGAATCCCATGCATTTCTCAGGCCCAGAGCACAAATGGAAAAGAGGAGGTAAATAACTCCCAACAATGAGCACTGGTGATAGACTCAAAGTAGGTACACCATGGGATAATGGTGTACAGATTTCATTCCATCGTCATTATTCACAGGGTTGGACTGATAAAAAGGTCAAATGACACATACATAGATGTGGAAACAATGAGTAATGTACGGAAATTAAAAATGGGCATTGAGTCAGAGCGATAGCACAGTGATAGAGTGTTTGCCTCTTTGTTGATATTCATATAGCAATGGCATGTGCATGAGTGATATCCTTAGACACGGTAGTGAATGCTTCATACTTAATTCCCCTCAGTAGGCCTGTGAGCCACCCTTTGACATTGTAGTATTACTACCAGGTTTGAGTTCTGTCCACATTGGTGTTCAGGATATTTAAAATGTGTGGTTTCCATCTTAGGAAACTTCTCATTTGTTCACTTCCCACACAGCCCCAGTGATGAACAGGGATTGAATTCTGAAAGGTTCTTTTTTTTTTTTTTTTTTTGGGCCACACCCGGTAATGCTCAGGGGTTACACCTGGCTATGTGCTCAGAAGTTGCTCCTGGCTTGGGGGACCATATGGGACACCGGGGGATCGAACCGCGGTCCGTCCAAGGCTAGCACAGGCAAGGCAGGCACCTTACCTTTAGCGCCACTGCCCGGCCCCTTGAAAGGTTCTTTTTCCTCTGCTCTCCTGACCTCTCCCTCCACATTCTTCAGCCTGAATTCTGAGGTTCTTGTAAAACTTTAGCATGTTTAAATTCTATATTGTACTAAAATGCCTCAATGCTCCTGTGCTTTCCACTGCTCAGTCTTCACAGGATGTGAACAAGAAAGAAATTATCTTAACCTTGTATTCTGATGTCCCATGATTCTAGTGCACTTCTGTTTTTAAGATGATTGTTGTAGCCACTAATTTTTCTTTGTTTCCTGGTCACTTCTCACTCCTGCTAAATGTCATCATTAGGGGTCTTATAAGCAAGTGCCATTGCTGTCTTATAGCCATTGGTGTCTAAGTTCAAATTTATATCCCCTGGGCTGGATGTTCAAATTTATTCTTACAGTCATGGTTACAGGGTCTTCTGTAAAATGCCAGTGTAGTGCACATTGGCTTCTTTGTCCTTATCACTTAACTTTAGTTGGTTATAGAAAGTGGATGTGTCAAGCATTTGGTTGGATTCTCATCACTCAATCAGGAAATGAGATGTATATTTAAATATATGATTATTTGACCATCTGTGATTCCACAAATCTTTTCTTGTATAAATCTGAGTCCTTGTTGATCCATTCTGAATCTAGTCAAAAGGTCAAGCAGACCATGGTGTGTTCCTTCTTTAAGTCAGAGGCTTTGAAGTTATGTTTTTTCCTTTTGACAGGAGTACTATGTGGCCATTACAACCTGAGGATATTGTGCCCTTTAAGAGTGGTAGCCTTGCCAGAAAGATAGCATGGAGGTAAGGCATTTGCCTTGCATGCAGAAGGATGGTGGTTCAAATCCCCTCTTGAGAGATGGACTTTTGTAAATCCATTTTTTTTTGCTTGTTGGGCCACACCCAGTGACACTCAGGAGTTACTCTTGGCTATGCACTCAGAAATCACTCCTGCTTTGGGGGATCATATGGGATGCGGGGGTGGGGTGGGATCAAACTGTGGTCTGTCCTAGGTTAGCACATGCAAAGCAAACACCTTACTGCTTGCATCACCACTCCGGCCCCTCTAAATTTATTTATTTTTATTTTTTATTTTTTGTGGTTTTTTTGGCCACACCCGTTTGATGCTCAGGGGTTACTCCTGGCTAAGTGCTCAGAAATTGCCCCTGGCTTGGGGGGACCATATGGGACGCCAGGGGGATCGAACCGAAGTCCTTCCTTGCTAGCGCTTGCAAGGCAGACACCTTACCTCTAGCGCCACCTCCCCGGCCCCTAAATTTATTTTTTAATACTGGATTGTGTACTGGCTATCTGACTTTGAGAAGCTCACACATTCTCTCTCTCTCTCTCTCTCTCTATCTCTCTCTCTCTCTCTCTCTCTCTGCTCCTCTCTCCTCTCTCAGACCTTCTTCAGAATTTGCAAAGAAAACCTAATACTAATTAAACTCTCATGTCCTCTTGAAAATGTTTCCTGAATAGGTATGGGTAAGGTCAAGGACTGACTTGGCTTTACTTGATAAAAACAAGGGAAATAGCCCTAGATATCCTCAAGGTTGTGCCTCTCTACTTTCCACTTCATCTACTCCATCCCACCACTACTTTACCCTACTCACCCTAAGGCATGACTTGAGGTTTTTAGATAAAAAATTTTCCTCGAGGAGCTAGACCAAAGCAGCAGGATGAGCAAGTGAAGACAAACATCTTCTATCTGAGGACTCCTTACATCTTCATCTTGCCAAGACTTCATCTCCCCTTGGAGAGGTCAAACTTACAATTGTTACTATAGGCAAGGCTGTGTTCTAAGCCTTTAATTCGTCAAATGTCATGACACAGGTACAGTTATTTCCATTTTATGGATAAATAGTTGAACATAAAGGGGAAGGTCCATGAAGCAAACCTAGATTCTTGGCATATGAAAAAAATATAATTAATCAAAGAATATGGTATCTCTAAATAGTTAAGAATTCTAATATTATATTATTGGAGGACCCTTCAATTTTAAATAATATGTTTATAAATATTAAAGACCAGACACATAGCACCGAGGTGATGGCACTTGCCTTCCAAGATATCTGACCATAGTTTAGGCAATGCATAAGATGCTCTGATCAGAATGAAGTGTGTTTGGCAGAAAACAAAAATTATTTCAATTTGAATCCTTAATAAAATACATATTGTAATGTATGATATTTCTAGCTACTGGAGACTCTGTATTAGACTCTGATTATTCTGGGAGTTACAAGTTGAGTTTTAGGAGCTAGGGGATCCAGTCCCAGCCACATCTCATAGGATTTTTATTTCCTAACCATGGGATAGATGAGAATGGCTTTAGTAAATGATGGTAGGGGCTGTATGACCACACGGGAGCAGCAGTGAGCCAACAACTAAAGTGTCAATGCTGCACATCCCTACTAGACCCCAGGAACCCCCGATCAGAGCTTAAAGCAAAGTGGAAAAAGTGGCTGTTATTTTGCATAGGCACACTAAAAGCTGGGATTAAAAACATTTAACCTAGATAGATTTACAGCAGGGTGACCTTTCCCAGGAAGCATTTTGTCTCAACTTAAAACTGTAGACTTTAGGCCAGTCTTTAGTTAGCCTAACTCCAGAGGGTTCTTCTAGTTGGTGGCTGTTATAAGACATCAGACTTGAGCTCTTGGGCTCTCTCAAGTTTTAAGACATTACCAGAGCGACACATAGCCTGCCCCAGTTCTATCTAAGGCCCTCTGTGGGACTATATTTTGGGGTGTATAACCAAACTCAGAGCAATTGAAGCTTAAGTCAAGCCAATATGACAAATGTTCAGGGTTTAGGTCTGACCCATCTGAACTTTCAACTTTTGGAGTTCTTAGGTCTACTAGATGGGAAATCCTTTCTTTTATTTTCAGTAAGATATCCCATTTTAGGGCCCGGAGAGATAGCACAGCGGTGTTTGCCTTGCAAGCAGCCGATCCAGGACCAAAGGTGGTTGGTTCGAATCCCGGTGTCCCATATGCCTCCCCCCCCCCCCCCCCCCCCCGTGCCTGCCAGGAGCTATTTCTGAGCAGACAGCCAGGAGTAACCCCTGACCACTGCTGGGTGTGACCCAAAAACAAAAACAAAAACAAAAAAAAAAAAGATATCCCATTTTACTGGATCTATGCAAAAAAGGAGAAAGAGATATTACCACCAAGTACTATTTGGGGCACCAGAGAACTATTGCTAGGTTGTAGTATTTATTCCTCAGTTAAATCTTATTTTCTATGATCCCTGATACATAGGAATCCCCCAAGAAATACATGTAAAGAAATATACTTAATACCCCCTTTGCCAGTCTGGGGTAAGCAAGTCCAAGGTTCATTGGAGGGCAATTTCGGCTCATGAGGTAATCTCATTAGGCAATGGACATATTCCTCCATCATTATCCACAAAAATATTTCATGATACTTCTTGGGTCACACTGCCATAACTGCCATAAAATGGGTCTGTCCTTTTAAAATGACCCCTTGGGAGCCAGAGATATAGCACAGTTGAAAAGTGAGTGTCCCCTGAGCCTGCCAGGAGCGATATGTGAGTGCAGAGCCAGAAGTAACCCCTGAGCACCTCCAGGTGTGCCCCAAACCAAAATAAATACATAAATAAATATTTTTTTACATAAAATGACCCCTTAGTATCTGTCACTTAGAGCCAATTGCTCGAGGATTAAATTAACACCGAGCACAAGTGGGGGATCATGTGCATTAGAAACTGTATTTTTTTGGGGGCGGAGAGATAGCATGGAGGTAAGGCATTTGCCTTTCATGCAGAAGGTCATCAGTTCGAATCCCGGCGTCCCATATGGTTCCCCGTGCCTGCCAGGAGCAATTTCTGAGCATGAAACCAGGAGTAACCCCTGAGCACTGCCGGGTGTGACCTAAAAACCACAAAAAAAAAAAAAAAAAAAAAAAAAAAAAAGAAACTGTATTTTTTTTTTTGGTTTTTGGGCCACACCCGGTAATGCTCAGGGGTTACTCCTGGCTATGTGCTCAGAAGTTGCTCCTGGCTTGGGGGACCATATGGGACACCGGGGGATCGAACCGCGGTCCGTCCAAGGCTAGCGCAGGCAAGGCAGGCACCTTACCTTTAGCGCCACTGCCCGGCCCCTGTATTTTTTTTGTTTTTCTATCAATTCTAGAATAGTATGTCCCACTCACATTATTCCTCTAGAAATGTACAAATTAACAATGTCCTGGAGTCCAGAAAAGACTTGAGACATTGGAAGTTTAGGTACCATGACCCAACTTTTCTTTTGTAAATATTTTTTATTATTTATTTATTTATTTTTGGTTTTGGGGCCACACCCATTTGACGCTCAGGGGTTACTCCTGGCTATGCGCTCAGAAATCGCCCCTGGCTTGGGGGGACCATATGGGACGCGGGGGGATCGAACCGTGGTTCGTCCTACGCTAGCACTTGCAAGGTAGACACCTTACATCTAGCGCCACCTTCTTGGCCCTCTTTTGTAAATATTTTGCAGTGACTGTAAACTACTAGTTGTTCTGCCATAGGATTCAGAAGCACGGCACAATCTCTAGCTGTCCAAGGAGTCATGTGCAGGGGAGCAGTGAAGGCAGCAGGGCCAAGGAGTGTGAGTTTGAATTGCTTACCCTCCAGTTCAAATTCTGGTGCGCTCTGCCAAGCCCACAGTTAGAAAGGATGTGGTTGCTGCTCTGAAGGACAGTGAGTTCCTTTCTCTGCTCCTTTCTCTCTGGGGGCCCAGAGCCATAGCACACAGGATAGGGCTTTTTTTTTTTTTTTTTGCCTTGCATGCAGCCAACCCGGTTTCGATCCCCAGCATTCCATAAGGTCTCCCAAAGCCTGCCAGGAATAATATCTAGAGGTTCAGAGCCAGGAGTCACCTCTGAGCGTCCCTGAATATGGCTCCAAACAAACAAATAAATAAACAACAACAAGAACAGGTTACTTTACACCCAGTTGAATGAATCTGAATCAGGGTCATGCAAGAAATAATCCAGACCAGGCTGAGAATGAAACACATGTTGTCTGGCAGTCTTCTACCTCGTATTGAGAGCCAGCTGCCTGCCAGAACTGCCATTTTTTATTGAGTAAAGAGACCACCCCTAGGTGGGGCAGTAAGGACAGTGTAAGAACAGATAGCTCAGGTTAACCTGAGCCAGACCCACCCAGATTTACAAGTAAGATAGTCTGTTTTGGGTAAATCCAATTTGTAAACAAAGAAACCAGGAATGATCTTTGTTTTAGGTCAGGGGACACAAACTTGTGCCCCTCGGGCTGTTTGCGGCCTTCCTACAACATTTTGTGGCCCTGCCCTAGAGGAATCTTTTTGTTTTGTTTTGTTTTAGTTGTTTGGCTCACATCCCCCAAAGTTCAAGGCTTACTACTGACTTTGCACTCAAGGATCACCCCGACTTTGCCTCCTGCGGCCCCCAGGTAAATTGAGTTTGAGACACCTGTTTTAGGTAAAATAAGGTGTAACCTAACAAGAGGAGAGAATGAGAGAGAGAGAGAGAGAGAGAGAGAGAGAGAGAGAGAGAGAGAGAGAGAGAGAGAGAGGGGGAGAGAGAGAGTGAGGGAGAGAGAGGGAGGGAGAGAAAGAGAGAGAGAGGGAGAGAAAAGAGAGAGAGAGAGAGAGAGAGAGAGAGAGAGAGAGAGAGAGAGAGAGAGAGAGAGAGAGAGCCATTGGCCAGAGGTAGCCAGGGGAGTCCAGGGTTCAAGAAAGATAGGGCCCAGTGGCTTTTGCCTTGCAAGCAACCGATCCAGGACCAAAGGTGGTTGGTTCGAATCCTGGTGTCCCATATGGTCCCCTGTGCCTGCCAGGAGCTATTTCTTTTTTCTTTTTTTTTTTTTAAATATAATTTTTATTTTGATCACAGTGGCTTACATATTGTTGACAATAATATTTTAGGTACATATTTACATAAAATCAGGGGGGATTCCCATCACCAAATTGTCCTCCCTATTCCTCCGTTTTTGTTTTCCCTCCCATTTCTTCTTCCCTCACCCCCAGGGTGGCTAGAGTATGTGGTCCCCTCTGTATCTAACCTACTACTTAGTAGTCTTGGACCTGTTTGGACTTGACGCCTCCCTTATTTCCCCCTCTAACTGGAGGCAGTACTAGCTATTTCAAGTTGCGTGGTTTTGCCTGAAAAAGAGAAAAGTAATAAACTGGGGTAAGAGTCTAATACCCCGAAAATGGGCGAGTCCTTCCAGAGGCTCTCATCATCGATTTGGGGGATGGAGGAGAAAGGGAAGGTGGAACACTCCACCAGCACCAAAAGACATTTCAAATATCCAGTGAGGACTGCCAGGAGCTATTTCTGAGCAGACAGCCAGGAATAACCCCTGAGCACTGCCGGGTGTGGCCCAAAAACCAAAAATAAAATAAAATAAAAAAGAAAGAAAGATAGAGGGATAAATATAGAGGCAGCATCTTGCTGATGCTTTATCTCCCCCTCCCTCTGACTAGAAGGCACTGCTCTGGTCACTATCCTAGATCACCTCCCCCCATTGATTCAAGTTTTTCTTTTTATACCCTCCATGACAAGGGGGCATATCCAGGTTTAACTGTCACTATAGTGGGGTTATCCAATGGGCACATCCAAGTCCAACTGCCATTGAATCAATAGAGATAGCTCCAATGTGGGGAACTAAATGAGACCATGACACACCCACCCTGTAAAAAATAGATCACAACTTTACACAAATGCAAGGAAACTCCCTAATGGTGACACCAATGAGCAGAACCAATAGGGTGGTTAGTTCAAGTTGGATTGAAAAGGTACAGTGGGCCGGGTGGTGGCGCTGGAGGTAAGGTGCCTGCCTTGCCTGCGCCAGCCTAGGACGGACCGCGGTTCGATCCCCCGGCGTCCCATATGGTCCCCCAAGAAGCCAGGAGCAACTTCTGAGCGCATAGCCAGGAGTAACCCCTGAGCGTCACAGGGTGTGGCCCAAAAACCAAAAAAAAAAAAAAAAAAAAAAAAAAGAATATAGACTTAGTTTTGGGGCCGGGCGGTGGCGCTAAAGGTAAGGTGCCTGCCTTACCTGCGCTACCCTAGGACGGACCACGGTTCGATCCCCCGGCGTCCCATATGGTCCCCCAAGCCAGGAGCGACTTCTGAGCGCATAGCCAGGAGTAACCCCTGAGCGTCACCGGGTGTGGCCCAAAAACCAAAAAAAAAAAAAAAAAGAAAAAAAAGAAAAGGTAGCCAGTAGGATAGGGTGGTGCTGTAGCACCCACACACGTTGACAGCACTGATCTGTGTTAGAGCACATGTTTGTTCTCCTGGCTTTGATTTCTGGTGACTGCACTTCCTCCCTGATGTCTTTCTCTAGGACTCTAGTTTCCTTCAACTATCATGGAGCCGAGAAGAGGGAAGCTGGGTTGCATCTCACAGTGCCTGGGCTGGTCCTAGCTCTGTGCTCAGAAGTGACATCTGGTGGTCCTCAGGGGACCATCCATTGTACTGGAGATTCCAACAGGGGTTACAGAGGGATACAAGACAAGAGCCTTTATTCTTATAATATCCCTCTGGTCCTCAAGTAACAATTCTTCCACCTCCCTTTTTCTTTTAATATTAACACTTTATTTTATTTTATTTTTTTGGTTTTTGGGCCACACCCAGCGATGCTCAGGGGTTACTCCTAGCTGTCTGCTCAGAAATAGCTCCTGGCAGGCACGGGGGACCATATGGGACACCGGGATTCGAACCAATCACCTTTGGTCCTGGATTGGCTGCTTGCAAGGCAAACGCCGCTGTGCTATCTCTCCGGGCCCAACACTTTATTTATTATTATTATTATTATTATTATTATTATTATTATTTTATTTATTTTTTTTGGTGTTTGGGCCACACCTGGCGATGCTCAGGGGTTACTCCTGGCTGTCTGCTCAGAAATAGCTCCTGGCAGGCACAGGGGACCATATGGGACACCGGGATTCGAACCAACCACCTTTGGTCCTGGATCGGCTGCTTGCAAGGCAAACACCATTAACACTTTATTTTAATGCTTCAGAAATTATTCACCAAATTATAAAACATCCTTTTTAATTAATTAAATAATTTTTATTTTGACCAAAGTAAATTACAAATCTTATACAGTAATATTTTAGGTACATCATGACATTGAATCAGGGGCATTCCCACCACCAGTGTTGTTCTCCCTCCACCCATGTTCCCAGCATGCATCCCATATTCCCCTCCTTTGACCCCCATGCTTTTAGTGTAAGTGGTCCCCTTTGTGTTTAGCTTGTTGCAGATTGGGTTTTGATTCTATTGTCATTGGCTTTAGATTTGGTGTTTAAGTCTGAGCATTTTTTATTTCTGCTCAATGTTCATACACCTGTTTGGTCTTGGTACCCTCCATTATTTCCTCCTCAATTTGTGAGGCAGAATAAGATGGTTCAGTTATGTAGTTCTGTTTGGAGGGGAAGAAAAAAGAAAGAGAAAAAAAAAGGTGGGGAGCAAAAATCAAACAAGAAAGAAACGAGAAGGCCACCTCCCCATTTAAACAATGTATTAAATTTTCATAAGGTATGAAGTTCCAAAGCTGTTCATGATTGAGTTTCAGTCTATTTAAGTACTGATCCCTTCACTTGTGTTCACTTTCCTCTACTAGTGTTCCCAGTTTTCCCAACTGCCCCCACCCAGCATGCCTCTGACAGACACTTCTTTTTCCCTATTGGGCACCATAGTCTGTATTATTGTTACTAAAGGGGTATCTTTACCTCCTTTCAGCATCCAGTTCTTATCCAGAGTGATCTCTTCCTACTGTCATTGTCATAATGGTCCCTTATCTAATCTAAATACCCTCTCTCTGATAATGCAAGCTTCCTACTAAGAAACATCCTGGCCTTCATTTTTTTTTTTTTTTTTGTGGTTTTTTGGGTCACACCCGGCAGTGCTCAGGGGTTATTTCTGGCTCCAGGCTCAGAAATTGTTCCTGGCAGGCACGGGGGACCATATGGAATGCTGGGATTCGAACCGATGACCTTCTGCATGAAAGGCAAATGCCTTACCTCCATGCTATCTCTCCAGCCCCTGGCCTTCATTTCTATTGTATTTTGGTATTACACTGTGTGTTTCTTTATATTACACAAATGAATGTGATCACTGTATGTCTGTTCCTCTCCCTCTGATTCATTTCTGGGACACTTTCCTGCTTTTTCTTTAAGTCCTGATTAGCTGTGGGAAGGTTTTATTAGGAATACCTAAAGCACAGGCCTGGCTATGAGCTGGGCTGTGACCAAAGGAAGTTCAACCTGTCTCAAATCACTGGCCCCTCATGTCAGGCCTTCATAGTCTTACTCCTGCTGATCAGACTGACTGGACACATAAGAGGGAGTGCTTGCTTCCTCTCCCCACCAGCCTCTCTGTGATATGAACACTGTGCTCCCAGCATGCAGATTTTCTTACTTTCATCTTTCTTCATTGTCTCTGCTCCTCCTTACATCTCACTCAAGGTTAGGAACATATCCCCATTTCATGGCCCAGAAAACAGCAGCTTAGAGACACACCTTAGAGCTTTAAGGTAGTAGCAGTGTGGAGAAAGGAGGAGCTTTGGACCCAAAAGTTCTGTGGTTTGGCTTTCTTTTGTGAGTGTGAACCCAGAGAAAGTTTATTTGATCTTATTTTTCTCCAGGTTAAGAGACTGGTTTCCTGAAAGTAGTCACCCTGGAGGATTTGGAGAAATGAGAAGCGTTTGGATTGAAAGGAGGGTAGAGAAAATAGAAGGGGGAAGCAAGAATGCTTTCAAGAGCCAGTATGAGTGGAGCGCCAATAGGATGCTCATCATGGAAAGCAGACACTTGCCTCCAGTTGGAGTCATCCTGGGGAACCCAGACAGGAGGGTTGTACAGCAAATGGCCAGCAGAGGGAGTATTGGACAACGTTTATTCGTTACTCTGGACCCAGAATTTATGACCTTTTCCTCTGCTTCCCTCACATAGTTTGTTTTTTTTCCGCCCTTTTCTTCACCACGGAAGTCCTAGCACTTGTTCTCTGCATGGCACCAACGAAACTGCTGCTGGAATGAGACCGTGTTGGGGTCAGGGTCTCTGTTTTTAGGGTTCTGGATTTTGAAATACAACACTCCCCCCTTACCCGAATGTCATATTTCTTTTGTTTTTGTTTTGGGGCCACATCCAGTGATGCTCAGGGGTTATTAATTACTGGCTTTGCACTTAGGGATCCCTCCTGAAGAACTTGGGAAACCATGTGGAATGCCAGGGATTGAATCCAGGTCAGTTGCATGCAAGACTAGTTTCCTACTACTACTACTACTGCTTCTCTCTCTCTCTCTCTCTCTCTCTCTCTCTCTCTCTCTCTATCACTCTCTCTCTCTCTCTCTCTCTCTCTCTCTCTCTCTCTCTCTCTCTCTCTCTCTCTCTCTCTCTCTCTCCAGTCTACCCCTACCTCCTTGAAAGATCTCTGTTACCCATTCTGTAAGTGCATTGTGGGGCAGGAACAATTCAAAAAATATATGCATAAAAGCAAAGGAGGTGGACAGCCAAGCAAGCCTGTGGAAAAAGCACGTGCTGGACTGCTGGCCACAGCAGAGCCAAGAGTTTAAATTCAGGGCTTTAACTTCCTTAATTTCCATTAAATTCTGCCTTTCTTTAAACAACTGACATCTTTTTTTTTTTTTGGGGGGGGGGTTTGGGCCACACCCGGTAATGCTCAGGGGTTACTCCTGGCTATGTGCTCAGAAGTTGCTCCTGGCTTGGGGGACCATATGGGACACCGGGGGATCGAACCGTGGTCCGTCCAAGGCTAGCGCAGGCAAGGCAGGCACCTTACCTTCAGCGCCACCGCCCGGCCCCAACAACTGACATCTTAATCCACCCTCCAAAACCTTGCAAATCTAGAATAAGACACTCCCCATCCCCACCAACTTCTTCCTAACCTCCAGCTCAACCATGGTTGGAACCTCTACCTGCTGACATTCAAACCTCCTTCTTTAGAGGGGGCTGGGAGGGCTAAACAATAGTCTTCTGAGGAACCCCTCAATGAAAGACCTTCAACTTAACAGCTTTAATTCAAAGACTCCTGTCTTCTCCCTGGCCTTTTCGGGGACCCCACCATGAAGCTCAGCTTGGCCTGGGGCCAAGTCCCAGGGAGGGGAGGTAATGGGGACTCAGCAAAGACCTGGTGACAGACTGATTGATGCCCCCCCACCTCCTTTACCCTCCCTCCCACTCCTGCAGGCTCTGGCCCAGTGCCAAGCTTCACTGCCCGAGGGGTCTGCTTTTCTTTGTTGAGTCAGCAGCACTGAGCAAGGGCCAAGATCAGCTGGGGAGAGACACTGGAGAAGGAATAAGAATTTAGTGGCCTGGTAGGGAGTTGAGTGGAGGGTTGGGGAACACCCTGAAGCAGGGTGCGGAGCTGTAGGTGGGATACTTTTGGAAGGGTGGGATACTTTTGGAAAAATACAAGAGGACACAGCACATTGTTTGGTGCCCTGGGGAAAAATCAGTCTTGTCCTTCTCATGCATCAAGTCTGCTTTTATTTATTTTGTTGGTTTTGGGCCCCACCTGGCTGTGCTCAGGACATATTTCTGACTGCACTCAGGGCAGAGATTTGGTGCCAGGGACCAAACCTGGGTGGGGCATATGCAAGGCAAGCAATATATATAGAATGTACTGTTGTGCTGACCCCTTCAGTTCTACTTCCCTTCCTTCCTCTCTCCCTCCCTCTCTCCCTCCCTCCCTCCCTCCCTCCCTCCCTCCCTCCCTCCCTCCCTTCCTTCCTTCCTTCCTTCCTCCTTCCTTCCTTCCTTCCTTCCTTCCTTCCTTCCTTCCTCCTTCCTTCTTCTTCTTTCTTTCTCTCTTCTTTCTTTTTCTTTCTTACTTTCTTTCTTTCTTTCTTTTTTCTTTCTCTTTCTTTCTTCTTTCTTTCTTTCTTTCTTCTTTCTTTCTTTCTTTCTTTCTTTCATTCTTTCTTTCTTCTTTCTTTCTTTCTTTTTCTTTCTTTCTTTTTCTATCTTTATTTCTCTCTTCTTTCTCTTCCTTTCTTTCTTTCTTCTTTCTTTCTTTCTTTCTTTCTTTCCTTCCTTCCTTCCTTCTCTTTTTCTTTCTCTCTATTTTATAATTATTCATGGGTTTGTGAGGCTGTGGAGGCCTTTTTCTGTTAGGTTTTGGGGCACAGCAGCCAGTGTTCAGGGGTTTCTCCTGGCTCAGCACTCTGGAATTACTTCTAGCAGTGCTCAGAAGACCATATGGGATGCTGGGGATTGAACCTAGATAAGCTACATGCAAGGCAAGAAGTACCTTACCTACACACTATACTATCTCACAGGCCCCTTTCTAACATCACAAAACCAGTCTTGTGTGTGAACACATCTATCCATTAAACAAAAGATGTATGATCATCTGGATACAAGCCCAAATGAGGTTACAGGAACAACTCCTAAGTACTTGAGTTTAGAGCAGAAATAGCTATGCACTTACTGTGAGTTAGCTTGAGGCTCTCTGCAGCCTGGGGTTTCCTATCCTGAACCCAGGTAGCCCCAAACAAATCTCTCATGACATCTGCTGGGAAGTGGTGTCCACAATGTAATTTTTGTCCACACTTCTGAGCCAAAGCAAACCACATGGCTGTAGGGGAGTTCAACAATGTGGGTGAGCGTGATTCCTTACTGGAGATGCCTGGATAGTGGTGAGGAGCAATGCCTTGTATGGCAATTTGCTGTACAAAGATATTCCAGAATGAGAAATCTTTGGTCATGAGCCCATGGAAAAACACCTACCCCTAAATGTCAACATGGGTACAAAAAGCTAAAGACCCTTTTCTGCATTACAATGGGGAACTATTAATGCCCATTTATTATTATTTTGGTTATTATTTTGGTTGTGTGTGTGTGTGTGTGTCTGTGTGTCTGTGTGTGTGTGTGTGATACCTAGCAGTTCTCAGGCTTACTCTTAGCTTTGTGCTTTGCTCTGAAGGAAGGCAACAAGGAAGGAAGGAAAGTAGGAAGGAAGGAAGGAAAGAAGGAAGGAAGAAAGGAAGGAAAAGAGAGAGAAGTAGAACTGAAGGGATCAACACAGGGATCACTCCTGATGGGGTTTGGGAGACCATAGGTGGTGCTAGAGTTTGAACCAAGGTTGGCTTCAAGCCCAATTTGCTGTATTATCTCTGGTCCTAGAAAAGGTAGCTATTAATGCTTCCTTTTTAATCTCACACCTAGTGATGCTCAGGGTCACATCTGGTTCTATACTTAGGGAACTATTTGCAATACTGAGGTTCGAGTCAGGGTTGAGGCAATAGCCATATGCTAAACAAGCACTTTTAACCTTTATACTATCCAGCCATGCCCATTTCATGAAACACTTTCACAAAAACCACAAACCCTGGTTGAGGTGAAAGTCTCCGTTTTTCTTTTTTTTTTTTTGGTTTTTGGGCCACACCCGGTAACGCTCAGGGGTTACTCCTGGCTATGTGCTCAGAAGTTGCTCCTGGCTTGGGGGACCATATGGGACACCGGGGGATCGAACCGCGGTCCGTCCAAGGCTAGCGCAGGCAAGGCAGGCACCTTACCTTTAGCGCCACCGCCCGGCCCCAAAAGTCTCCATTTTTCAAGAACCAATCTCAGCTTGTCATTTTCTTCCAGACGTCTTTATTCTTAAGAAGTAGAATCAGGGGCCAGGAAGGTGGCGCTAGAGGTAAGGTGCATCCCACAGGTCCCTAGTTTTAATCCCTGGCACTGCATATGGTTTCCAGAGCACTGCAGAGTGCAGAGCAAGGAATAGCTCCAAGCACTTCCTGAAGTAGCCTAATATCCCAGCCCCATCCACCCCTAACACACAAGAAAGAAGGGGTGGAGTCTTGCAGCTGGTGAAAGCTGTGAAAGAATGTTGGGATTAATGTCTTTAAGAAGTAAGTGTGGGCCCGGAGAGATAGCACAGCGGAGTTTGCCTTGCAAGCAGGCGATCCAGGACCAAAGGTGGTTGGTTCGAATCCCGGTGTCCCATAGGGTCCCCCGTGCCTGCCAGGAGCTACTTCTGAGCAGACAGCCAGGAGTAACCCCTGAGCATCGCCGGGTGTGGCCCAAAAACCAAAAACCAAAAAAAAAAAGCAGTCAGTGTTCAGGGGCCACATAGAGTACAGTGCTAGGCTGCCTTGCACATGGTTTACATAGATTAGATCCCCAACATACAGTCCCCTGAGACCTGTCAGGAGTGATCTCTGAATGCAGAGCTAGGAGTAAGCCCCAAGCCCTGCTGGGTGTGGCCTCCAAACAAAAGCAAACACAGGTCAGTGCTCAGACTAACATCTTTCTCGTGTCTCAGCAAGCAACTTTTCTGAGAGTTGAGCATTCCTGATGTGCCAAGAAGTGCAGTGATACTTTTGTGCCTTGGGGATTGAACTAAATGAAAGCAGATGATTGGAAAGCAGGGTCTTGAGTGAGTATCTGAGCTGATCTATTATGTGCACTTAGAATGCATGTTCCAAATTATCTTGGTGTGTCACCCAAAAACAGGCATTTTAAAAAGTGCCTATGTTATTTTTTTTTTTGAAATTAGAGAGTTGTTGCTTAAAAGGGAGACATAATATTGATAAATGTAAGGAGCACCAAGGAAATGTGGGATGGGTGTATTGAACAAAGAAATACATTGGATAGTAAAAAAATATTTGTGTTACCTATAAGCCAGGGGTTGATGCCCTTTGAAGTGTGGTACAAAGATCAGAGAATCTGTTATGTCTCTCTTGAGGTTCTGACCATGACCTTCATTCTGGGACTGACTCTCCAAGCCTGCTCTCTTAGATTTTCTGTATGTGTATGCTTGTGTGTGTGTGTGTGTGTGTGTGTGTGTGTGTGTATGTGTGCATGTGTGTCCTTTTATCTTTCCCAACAAAATAATTTCATGGAAAAATCTGAGACTCACTCTGTGTGTACAGCAGCCAATAAGGGTGAAAGGTGATGAGTGAATGAAGACTAGGGGCCATTCTGTTAGCTTAGAGTTGACAAAGTGCTCGGTCTGTTCTGTTTGATCTTTTCCCAACACCCTGGAGGTGGTTTCTGTTCCTAGCCACGTTTTGCAATGTAGGAAAATGAATTGGGAGAGAGCAGGCAACTTACAAGGTCACATAAAGGAGCTGGTAAATGAGCCTGGCTGAATAAGAGGGATATCTGTGAGAATTCAAGCTTTGCTCCTACACCTTTCATTCTAGGGTCCTGAAGGAACAAAGGCTTTATTTATAGCCAGATTGCCTCTGGCAAGGAACTCACTCCTTCAAGAAAGTTCCACATACTCCTTGATCGCCTAGCCTCCCTTGATCCCTGGCACCCTTTCTTATTGCTAAGTCCAGAAGAATGAGATATACCAGGTGAACCTAAGGGAGAGAAACCAGAAGAGAAGATTGAAGCAAAGGTCAGAAGAAGGAGATGGCCTTCCAGGCCCTGGTCAGTGACTTGCAGTTGGCTGGACTGATCTTGGCAAAATGATGAAGCTGTCTTACTGTGCCCTCACCTAACTGATCTTTGCTTAACCCATTTCCTTTCAGTCCCCAAAGACCTCTGAACTCTGTTAATATTAAGGAATTGGTGGGCTGAAATGTGTGGGTTTCTTTTTTTTTTTAAATCAAGTTGTTTTTTATTTTCATTTTTTACTTTTTGGCTTTTGAGTTGTACTCATCAGTGCTAAGGGGTTACTCCTGGCTTGCACTCAGAAATCCCTCCTGGCAGGCTCAGGGGACCATGTGGGATGCCAGGAATTGAACCAGGGTTCCCCCAGGGTTGGCCACGTGCAAGGCAAATGCCCTACCGCTGTGCTATCTCTCTGGCCCTCTAGTGGCTGAAATGTTTATTCCACTGGGGGCTTGTGCTCTGAGCATAAGATCAGATTGGGAGAGGGGAGAACTGCATAACTAAAGGAACAAAGGATTTAGGGAAATTTTTTGGGAGGGGGTCATACCTGGCAGTGCTGGGAAATGCACAGCGGCATTTGCCTTGCAAGCAGCCGATCCAGGACCAAAGGTGGTTGGTTCGAATCCTGGTGTCCCATATGGTCCCCTGTGCCTGCCAGGAGCTATTTCTGAGCAGACAGCCAGGAGTAACCCCTGAGCACCGCTGGGTATGACCCAAAAACCAAAAAAAAAAAAAAAAATCTCCCCTAGCAGGCATGGGGGATCATATGGGATGCCAGGATTTGAACCACAGTGAGTCCTGGATCAGCTGTGTGCGAGGCAAATGCCCTACCGCTGTGCTATCTCTCCAGCCCCATTAGGGGAGGCTTGATTGGAAGAAATTACTAATTTCAGTCATTAGGGAAAATCCCAGAGAGATGTTTGTTGGCTTGATAAGAGGATCCAAAGGATCCCTCCCTCCCCTTCCTCTTTGTGACCTTGAAGTATTATAGCATCTCCTGGTAGGAGATAGCTGTTGTCTTTAGAAAATGGACTGAGAATTGCAATGCTCTCTAAATGCTTATAGTGAATGACTTAAATCAAGTCCCTCCACTTCTATTAGTCTCAAATCTTCCCATATGTGGAGTAAAATATAAAGATATGGCCCTTTTGCTTCCTAGGTAGACTATGGTTATAAAAGAAGTGAGAAAGTACAAGTGCTAGAGATGCCATGCAAATTTTATACTGGGGAATTGCACAAGAGACAATTGATAAAGTCTCTTTTAATTTGAGGTTTCATTTTGTTTTGGGACCACACATGGTGGTTCTTAGGACTAACTTCTGGTTCTGCACTCAGGAATCACTGCTGGTATTGCTGGAGGTCCATAAATGGTGCTGGGGAATAAACCACAGTTGGCTGCCAAGGCAATGCCTGCCTGCAATACTATTGCTCCAGTTCCTGAAAGTTTCTTTTTTTAAAACTTTATTTTAAAAAAATGCATCACATAGTTGTCATAGTTGAACTAATACATTTGTTTCCAGATAAGCAAGAGCAAAGTTATCTGAAAAAGAATACAAAGAAAAAAATAAAAAAAGAAAAGGGAGGGAAGAAAGAAAATTTTAAAAATGAAGTAGTAAGAACATTTGAAAGTTATTGTCTTTCCAAATAATTCATTAGTACAGTGGCAGAAGGTTTAGTAAGCTTTGTTAGCTGTCCATTCTGTTAAATTGTTGTCTTCCTATAGGGATGACAACATCAAACAAATGAAGTTGTCCAGAAATCCAAAGGATATGATACTGCAACTTTTCGGAGTGTATTCTCAGTTGCCAGGTCTCACAGAAGAAGGAGGATGCAGTGGGAAGGGTGCTCCAAAAAGCCTTAGTGATATCAGCCCAAATAGTCATGTTCCTAAAGTTTAGTTAGATTGATGTCCCTGAAGAGAATCGTTGAGGTGTTGTGAGGAAGGGTCATAGGCAAAGCAGAGATTCTGGGTGATAGATGCAGCAGGTATGACTTCAGCAGGGGAGGGGTTTGGCCTGCCTTCTCTTCCTGAGATTGCCAGCTTTCCACTGCATGGGTCAGTATACTCATGTTTTTTTTTTTTTTTTTTCACAATTTCCATCTCTTTTAAGAAAAGAAAAGACTATGGAGCAAACATCCTGAAGGATTCTTTCATTTTTGTTTTGGCTGGGCTACACATGGTTTGGTGTTTGGAGGGCCATGAAGTACCAGAGATGAAACCTGGACCTATGGCATGCAAATAATTTATATGTATCAGCCTTCTGTAAGATGATAATAGTATTTCAGAGACTTTCTCTGAGATTTAGGACACCAAAGGGAATTATTTAACAAAGACCCTGCCATGAGAAAGTAGCCTGATAGTCTACCTTGGAATTGGTGTCATTGTTGTATAGAACCACCTGGGTCCCTCAGGTGAAGCCCTGAACCAGGATAGCAAATAAGTGACTAAGTGCATGTGGTAGGTGAGTAACTCATCTACAGTTGTACATACCATGGAAGAATAAATGCAAAGCCTGTTTTGTGGCTCAGTTTCCTGGGTTTTGTCTGAAATTGAAGAGTAGAAGAGTCTGCTGTATCCTGTAAGCAAATGCAGAAGATGCAATGCATCAAGCCCCTGGGCCACTACTGTTTGTAAGCCAAAGAGAATCTCTCTCTCTCTCTCTCTCTCTCTCTCTCTCTCTCTCTCTCTCTCTCTCTCTTTGTTTTTTTTTGGCCACACTCAGCAGCACTCAGGGGTTATTCTTGGCTCTATGCTCAAAAATTGTCCCTGGTGGGCACAGGGGACCGTATGGGATGCCGGGATTCGAACCACCGTCCTTCTGCATGCAAGGCAAACACCTTACCTCCATGCTATCTCTCTGGCCCTGAGAATGTCTTCTCTTGCAGTATTCCCTTGGGCCCCTTTTAAAAGGAAGATGCTGTGACTGTATCAGGGACTCTGCAGTTTGGTCATTCAGCTGGCTGAATGACATGACTCACTTCTATTGGTATGTTTATTTTCACCCCAGAATCTTCACTCCACAGTGCTTTCTCACCCCCCTCCTTCAAGTGGACTCACATTCAAAAATGGGGCTGCTAGAGAACAGTCATGGAGTGGGGCATCATGCTTTGTTATTGTAAAAGAAGACCTGGAGAGCCACAACTTCCACTCCAGAGCTTACTTTTTTTTTTTCTTCCAGTTTTTGGGCCACACCTAGTGACGCTCAGGGGTTACTTCTGGCTATGCACTCAGAAATTGCTCCTGCTGCTCAGGCCTGAGAAGCACCACTCTGTCCTATTTAATTTGCTCAATGGTGAATTTTTCTGGGGAAACTTGGAAGGCAAATGATACTCGGAGTCTTGGTGATTTAAGGAGTGCCAGTAGGGCTAACAGGAGATTCTGAGACAGCAAATTTCCACCTTGTGCTGCAAGTTATTTCAGGGCCTGGTGGTGAGCCTGAGGGGAATTATGGTTCTTCCCATCTCCTCCTATCCTTTCCATAGATCAACAGCCTCTGTGTGAAGGGGCAGGGCGGTGGGGCGGGGATTGCTTTCTGACCAACTATGTGTGAACCCCCTTTTTTTCATTTTTTCTTTATTTAAACATCTTGATTACATAAATGATTGTGATTAGGTTTCAGTCATGTAAAGAAACCCTCCTTCACCAGTGCAACATTCCCACCACCAATGTCCCAAATCTCCCTCCATCCCACCCCACCCCCACCTGTACTCCAGACAGGCTTTCCAGTTCCCTCATTCATTCATTCACATGATTATGGTAGTTCTCTGTGTAGTGATTTCTATAGCGTATTCACCACTCTTTGTGGTGAGCTTCATGCAGTGAGCTAGCTGGAAGTTCCAGCCTTCCTCTCATTGTCTCTGAGGATTGTTACAAAAATGACTTTTATTTTTCTTAAAACCCATTGATGAGTGAGACTATTCTTCGTCTCTCTCTCTCTCTTTCTGTCTGTCTCTCTCTCTCTCTCTCTCTTTCTCTCTCTCTCCCTCTGACTTATTTCACTCAGCATGATAGATTCCATGTACATCCATGTATAGGAAAATTTCATGACTTCATCTCTCCTGATGGCTGCATAATATTTCATTGTGTATATGTACCATAGTTTCTTTAGCCATTCATCTGTTGAAGGGCATCTTGGTTGTTTCCAGAGCCTGGCTATTGTGAATAGTGCTGCAATAAATATAGGTGTGAGGAAGGGGTTTTTGTATTGTATTCTTGTGTTCTTAGGGTATATCCCTAGGAGTGGAATAGCTGGGTCGAATGGGAGCTCAATTTACAGATTTTGGAGGAATCTTCATATCACTTTCCATAGAGGTTGGACTAGACAGCATTCCCACCAGCAGAGGATAAGAGTTCCTTTCTCTCCACATCCCTGCCAGCACTGATTGTTCTCATTCTTTGTGATGTGCGCCAATCTCTGCCGTGTGAGGTGGTATCTCATTGTTGTTTTGATTTGCATCTCCCTGATGATTAGTGACGAGGAGCATTTTTTCATGTGCCTTTTGGCCATGTATTTCTTTTTTTATCAAAGTGTCTCTTCATTTCTTCTCCCCATTTTTTGATGGGATTAGATGTTTTTTTCTTGTAAAGTTCTGTCAGTGCCTTGTATATTTTGGAGATTAGCCCCTTATCTGATGGGTATTGGGTGAATAGTTTCTCCCACTCGGTGGGTGACTCTTGTATCCTGGGCACTATTTCTTTTGAGGTGCAGAAGCTTCTCAGTTTAATGTATTCCCATCTGTTGATCTCTGCTTCTACTTGTTTGGAAAGTGCAGTTTCCTCCTTGAAGATGCCTTTAGTCTCAATGTCATGGAGTGTTTTACTGATGTGTTGTTCTATATACCTTATGGTATCAGGTCTGATATCAAGGTCTTTAATTCATTTGGATTTTACCTTCGTACATGATGTTAACTGGCAATAGATTCAGAGAAAGCATTTGATAAGGTCCAACACCCATTCTTTTTTTTTTTTTTTTTTTTTTGGGCCACACCCGGTAATGCTCAGGAGTTACTCCTGGCTATGTGCTCAGAAGTTGCTCCTGGCTTGGGGGACCATATGGGACACCAGGGGATTGAACCGCGGTCCGTCCAAGGCTAGCGCAGGCAAGGCAGGCACCTTACCTTTAGCGCCACTGCCCGGCCCCCCAACACCCATTCTTGATCAAAACTCTCAGCAAGATGGAAATGGAAGGAACCTTTCTCATTCTAGTTGAAGCCATCTACCACAAGCCAATGGCAAATATTATCCTCAATGGAGAAAAACTAAAAGCCTTTCCTCTAAATTCTGGTACAAGACAAGGCTGTCTGCTCTCACCACTCCTCTTCAACGTAGTACTGGAAGTTCTTGCTATAGCGATCAGGCAAGAAAAAGATATCAAGGGAATCCAGATAGGAAAGAAAAAAGTCAAGCTCTCATTGTTTGCAGACGACATGATACTCTACTTAGAAAGCCCTAAAGACTCAACCAAAAAGCTTCTAGACACAATAGATTCATATAGCAAGGTGGCAGGCTACAAAATCAACCTACAGAAATCAATGGCCTTTTTATACACCGATAATGATAGGGAAGAGATGGAAGTCAGGAAGGCAATCCCATTCACAATAGTGCCACACAAACTCAAATATCTTGGAGTCAACTTGACCAAAGACGTGAAGGACCTATACAAAGAAAACTATAAAGCCCTTCTCCAAGAAATAAGAGAGGACACATGGAAATGGAAACACATACTGTGCTCATGGATTGGCAGGATTAACATCATTAAAATGACAATACTTCCCAAAACATTATACAGATTTAATGTGATCCCCTTAAAAAGACCCATGACATTCTTCAAAGAAGTGGATCAAATACTTATGAAGTTCATCTGGAACAATAAACACCCTCAAATAGCTAAAGCACTCCTAGGGAAAAGGAAAATGGGAGGCATTTCTTTCCCCAACTTTAAACTGTACTACAAAGCAATAGTTATCAAAATAGCATGGTATTGGAATAAAGACAGACCCTCAGATCAGTGGAATAGGCTTGAGTTCTCAGAGAATGTTCCCCAGACATACAATTATCTAATTTTTGACAAAGGAGCAAGAAATTCTAAGTGGAACAGGGAAAATCTCTTCAACAAGTGGTGCTGGCAGAACTGGTTAGCCACTTGCAAAGAAAGTGAACCCCTTTCTTACATTCATTTGAGGATTGGTCTTCACAGAGGATGTTGGCTGGGGGATGTGACTTCGCTCCCAGGAATTGTTACTGAAGATCTGTGCTAGAGCCTAGAAACTTAGTCTTAGAGGCAGGGAGTGGGTGGGTGGCACACACAAAAGAAACTGCAAGATCCAAATTTAATTATATGGTTTTGTTGTTAAATTCAGTCTTCAGTGTCACTTTCATTATTAAACTTAACTTAAATGGGACACTTAAAGTATCCCTTGAGTTTTTTATCTCCTCTGAAGAAGCCCTGGTTCTCACTTTGATGCATGTTCTCTCCCTTCACATTTCTATACATTTCTTTTAACAAAAACTATTTTGTTTCACTTATAAAGGTTTTCGTATTCTGCAGCTGTCACAGAGACACAGAGATTAAAATGCCCCAGAATCATAAGGCATCATCAATTTCATAAATTAAAATATCTCAATAGAAATTGAAAACTACAGCTCATCGATAACACAGTTGAAAGTTATTCTATGTGGGTCTCCTGGGGTAGCTTAGAACTACGAAAGGAGCAAACAAATGGATGACAAGTCTCTGTCTTCTGCAGACCCCACTGTCATGGTTTCATGAGGACATGAAGTTAGTGGGAAACTGTGAGTTTCTTCTCTATTTAAGACTGTGGATAGTACAGTTTTTTTATTATCTTTATTTAAACACCGTGATTACAAATATGATTGTAGTTGCATGGTTTCAGTCATGTAAAGAGCACCTCCCTTCACCAGTGCAACATTTCCACCACCAATGTCCCAAATCTCCCTCCTCCCCACCTCACCCACACCTGTATTCGAGGCAGGCTTTTTTTTTTCTTTTCTTTTGTGACTTTATTTTTCAGTCCATAAGATATTAGTATGCCATTGCATTTGTGTATATGTAGTGTTATGGACTAAACATTTGTGTCTTCCCACAGTTCATCTGTTAGACAGGGTTCTGTGAAGGACTGGGCAATTAAATGAGGTCATCAGGATGGGGGGGGAACCCTATCAAGAGAGTTGGCACCCTTGTGAGAAAGGGAAGAGGTTTAAGGACATAGCAAGCTCTGCAGCACCTATTTCCATTAGTTCTTTTGCCTGGTAGTTCTAAAGGAACTCTGCAGTGCTCATGTTCATACCTAGGAGTCCTACAAGCAAAGTGTGTGCTCTAGCCTTTGAGCCATCCTTGCTGACCCCAGTTTTGGAAGAAAATTATTCTGCGCAACCCACACAAAGGAATGGGTTATGTTCTCCTCCTTGAGAGAGAAGTATATAAATCATTTGTGAACTGCTTACGTGAGCTAGAGCTCTTCTTTTCCATTTATTAATTTGTTTGTGTATTTATGTAATATTGTAATTTATAGCATATATTAAAACCAATAAACGCTATGGCTATCTGTTTTAGACTTGGCTTCAAAATCATTGCTACCTCTTTTACTTTATTGTTCAGCACTGTGGATTCAACCCCAGACCCTGTATGTGCAAAGCAAGTGCTTTCCACTCAGCTACATTCCCAACACATAGATTTCCCCAGCTTTCTTCAGTGACAACTCTTTCAACTTTCATGTGACTTTGCATGTGCTTCTCAAATTAGGATTTTTAAAATAATAGTTTTAATTTCTGAGTATTTTCGCATTTTCTGTTATTACAGAATACTCCTAGTTCTTTATTTCCTACCCCAATTCTAAACATTGGGGTAGAAAATTAATTCCAAGGAGCTGATTAATTTTTCTAGAGAATGATGACAGAAACTGACCGTTGGGGTTCTGGATATTTACTGCTACTGGAGAATCTGCTCACAAGGTTAACTCTTGAAAAGCACACTTTCATTCTCCTTCTTAGCCCTTCTTAGGTTCCTTTACCTCCTTCTTAGCTCTCACTAAGGTCAATTGGCGAGTTACCTGTTTCCCCAAAAGGCCTTGCAATTTTTCATCCATCCTCATTCCCTTCCTCATCACCATCTTTTCTTATCTTTTTTTGTTTGTTTTTTGTTTGGGGGCCACACCTGTAGTGCTCAATTCAGTGCTAAGGAGTTTCTCACAGTGGTGTTGGGGATCAAGCCATCAAGCCCAGACCTCTTAGAACATATCCCTCAACTTGTTTTTTTTATGGGCCACACCCAGCAGCATTCCGAGGTTATTTCTGGCACTGTGCTCAGAAATCACTCCTGGCAGGCTTGAGAGACCATATGAGATGCTGGAGATTGAAGCTGGGTCAGTTGCATGCAAAGCAAAGACCCTACCCATTGTACTATTGCTTTAGCCCCTCACCTCAACTTTTAAAGCTAACTCTCTAGCCCTCACTTTTATAAATCTGAAGCTGGCAGATGGGGAAAATTAGTCCCAGGAGGGAAAAGAAATCTCAGCTAGAATTAAATGGTTCATGAAAAATTGTGCTCTTGGGGAAGGACATAAGGTTGATTGCTCAAGCCAGTACTTTGACAGATTTTTCTTGTCTAAGATATTTGTCTAAATAACCTCCTTCTGCCCCCATCCAGAAACCCAGCTCAGTCATCTTGTCCAGGTTTTGGAAGCTCTCTAGGCTTGGGAAGCAGTAAGACCTATACTGAAAGCATAGCTTCCCCTGTTTGATCACAGAGCCTTGGTGATCACAGAGAATAGTTTCTACTTGAAACAAGTTTCTACCTGATCATTTGGCCACGTAGGTAAAGCATGACCACAAATGCACTTGGAGCAGCCCATATACCTAAGGGACCCTCCACGTGTCCAGGGGATTTTGGAAGCTGTCTAGAGCCCAAGCTGATATATCTATCTGGTAGCCAGAAACCAAAAGTAAGTTTCCCTATTGCAGATCTCTCCTGTCTCTTTACAAAGCAGGACAACCAGCAGCAGCATCTCTAAAGAAAGGAACTTAGGCCCCCAAAGCAAAATCTGTTCTCTGCAACTCAGCCCATGGGGAAGCAATGGGAGACAAATGGGGCCTACCCAAAGGGTCTATGCAACCAGAGGGGCAGGGTGGGGGGCAGGCCCAGACTTGAGCAGTTAAGTCACTGACTCCTGTCAATGTGAGAAGAGGAAGGTTGTCTCCGAGGTTCCCATAGAGATCTCTGCCTGTTGGTGAGGTGAGGGGAGCTACAGAGAGCATGATGGACAAGGAGGCCTCTGTCCATTCCTGCATGTGACTTGCCTGAGGCCTCGGGCACATTCACACTGAACATGACAGGGCACGAAACCATAAATCTAGGGGCTGTAGGCATTCCTAAACCACCCTCCCAACTTCTTCCAGGCCTGCTCTGGCCTGTCCTCTGCCTGGAGGAGTTGAGAGACTGCATTCAGTCATACTTTTCACATACTTTTCACATCACCCCAGGAGGGTGGGTGCAGTGAACACAAGTGTCTGCTCTGCATATGTGCGGGAAATTCAGACCATGATGGGGTTATCCCCTCTCTCCACAGGAATATGAATGGAAATGGGGTCCTTCATAGGAGGGGTTTGGTTGGAAACAGCATGGTCCTGACCTGGGACCAGGGCACTCTGTGATAAGAATCAGAGAGAAAATATTTTATTATGTTGGGTTGAAGGGTAGGGCCACACCCAGCTTTAGTCAAGACTTACTCCTGGCTTTGTACTCAGGGCACAACTGGTGGTACTCAGAGGACAGTATGGGGTGCCAGGGGTCAAACCCAGATCGGCTACATGCAAGGCAAGTAAGTGTCCTGCTAGCTATGGATACAAACCCTGAAAATTGTTTTGTATTTCAAAAATTCATGAGATAATTTTTTTGCTGAAAAAAGAAAAGTTTACTCATAATTTGCACTATCTTCAAATACATGGCCAACTATTCTCTATTCCTCTCAGTGCTAAAATATTCACCATTTCAATGAATTATGGGATTTAAATATTAATATGTGGCCAGAAAGCTTCTGGAGCCCAAGTTTTATAGTTGAGCTGATGGAAAATCCAGTCAGGCCTCTTTTGGGGTCCTTCATCCTTGCTACCGTAAGTGGTCCACAGACTGCAGTTTACTTGAATTTTTGTTTTTGGACTATGCTCAGGTCTATGCTCAGAAGTCAATCCTGGCAGGCTTGGGATATGGGATGCGGGGGATCGAACCGAAGTCTGTCTCTGGTCGGCCATGTGCAAGGCAAACTCCCTACCACGGTGCTATCACTTCGGCTCAAATTATTTTTTCTATTTGGGGGGGGCACAACTGGCAATGCTCAGCGTGTGTTTCTGACTCTGGGCTCAAGGATCACTCCTGGCAAGACTTAGGGACCATAATATGAGGTTTTGGGGATTGAACCTATGTTGGTCACCTGCAAGGCAAGTGCTCTACCTACTGTACTCTGTCTTTGGCTGTCATTGGAACCTTCTGCGCTACACTCACATGTTTTTCTCTCTCAGCTTTCCTCTTATCTCCATCTCCTCTCTCCAAGCCTGTCTTGCAGCCTGCTGCCTGAAGAACATGCTCGAATGGTTCCAGCTGCCTGTCTCCATGTTCTTCCTGGCAACATCCACCTAGTTTATTTGTTCTATGGGATTGGGAGCATACTTGGCGATGCTTGGGGGTTACTCCTGGCTCTTCTCTCAGGAAATACTTCTTGCAGTGCTTGGGGATGCCAGGGATTGAACCCAGTTGGCGGCATGCAAGGCAAGCATTCTACTTGCTCAACTATTTTTCTGGGCCCTTCCAATCTTTAAATTTTACCCCCAATACAGAAATGCACCTTCTTTTAGAGGGTTTTGACCTTGTACTCATCCCCAGGTCCTGCCAATCTGCCACCTGGAAGCATTTACTTTTGGAAATCTCCTGGTATTTTATATATCTTTAGTTTGGGGGAGGGCAGAACAATAGCATAACAGTAGGGCATTTGTCTTGGATGTGGCCAACCCAAGATGATTGATTCCCGGCATCAATTCATCAGTTGATGATTGATTCCCGGCATCTCACATGGTCCCTTGAGCCTGCCAGAAACAATTTCTGAGCACAGAGCCAGGAGTAACCCCTGAGCTATACCAGATGTGGCCCCAAAACCTAAATAAATAAATATCTTTAGTTTGGGGACCACGCCACATCCAATGGATCCCAGGTGTTACTTCCTGCTTCCTGCTCAGTGCTCAAAACTCAATCCTGTAGATCTCAGGGATCATGCAGTACTAGGGATCAAAGTCTGACCTGGCCTATTGAATTGGCCCCTCGCTTCCATACTGATTGCAGGATTCTAGAGCCAAGAGCAGTCCATCCCTCCAGGACTAACAGCAGTTCCTGAATCCTTGCTCTCTGACCAGTCTAATTTCAGTTTAGCTGAGCTTTAAGACTTATTTTCTCTTTTTCCCTTTCATGATTAACCTGTTTTGAGGAATCCAAGAGCCCAGGCACTGACTGCTGACCTCTTTACTGACCTTGATGGAGGGACTGAGGAGGAGCCACCCTCAGGGTGTTGGCCCAGGTAGTGGGTGAAAGTGAATTCTTTGGAGATACCGGTTTTGCTTTTCAAGAGGGTGGAAAAACTGGACTTTCCCCTTACAACACACCCCTCATACCACGCAAGGCTAAGAGGTGTATATTGTGTAGTTTATACTGTGTATGTGATGTTTACTGTGTATCATATACTGTGTGTGGTATTATTATGTTCCATATTATATGGACTAGTGTAACTCCACCCTGGATTTAGGTGTACCTACCTGAGACCCGCCCATTTCTGGGAGGGGTCTTGAGAACTGGATATTAGGTGTAACCTCACCTGCAAGACCCCTCCCATTTCGGGGAGTGGTCTTGGAAGGTTATATAAAGCCTTTGACCCAGGGGATTAGGGTCTTTGCCCTTTTGGCCTTTGGCGGTCTTTGTCTTTTTTGGTCTTTGACCAGCATGGAGGTCAAAGGGAGATGGCTGAAAGGAATTAAGATGCAGGGCCAAGAATAACTAGTGCTTGAAAGGTTATGATGTAGGCCACACACATGTGGTGGATAGGGTATGAATAAAGCTGATGCTTCCTGATGCCTGCCTGTGAGTGAGTTCAATACCCGTCGCTTTCCTGAACCCCAGACCCACTGGTTGATGGGGGACTAAGGACAAAGGCATCCATCCTTCACCATCCACCACCATCCATTAATTATTTAATACAACAGAATAGTATATGGGCATATACTGTGTAGTGTATACTTGGTGGTGTAGACTACATAGCATATGCTATGTGATATATACTGTGTGGTGCATACTATGTAGTGATAGTTTTGTTTGTTGTTTGGAACCTTACCCAGGGATACTCAAGTTTTACTCCTAGCAATGCTCGGGTGATGATATGGGATGTTGTGATCAAATCCAAGTTAGCTATGTGCAAGGCAAATGCCCATCCACTGTACTATCTCTCTGACTTTACTTGTCGTGTGTGTATATTGTGAGGTGAATACTGTGTGGTATATACCTTATGCTGTGTATTCTGCTCTGTATACTGCTCTGTATAGATCAAGGTGTATACTGCTCTGTAGAGTAGATGAACATGGATGGCTTGGCTTTGTTTTAGGTTTCAGTCTCTTTAAACCCCCAATTTTCACCATATGGATTTCAAGCCTTGATCTAATTAAAGACACCCAGATAAATCTCCATTTATCTGGAGAGCTCCAAACAATTGGGAGCTGGCACCCTGAGCTGTGCTGGAGGGACTAAGGGGTTCTCAGGTTCCCTACAGTCAAAGGGCAGGGTAGGTCAGCATACTGCTGTAGTCCTCACGTGTGGCCTACAGATTTAGTTTTCCGAGTTTCTCCAAAGCACTGCTGGCTCCTTGCTTCACATATTCAAGTCTGGGAACTTCCAAACCAAAATCCTCCTGGAGTTGGGCCAGAAGTGGTTCTTCCTTATATCTTTTCCTGGCTTAAATGGCCACTCTTCTCTTTTCATCTTCATGCTTCACATTTCCTGTCTTTTTCTTTTGGGGGGGGTTGGGTTTTGGGTCACATCTGGCAGCACTCAGGGGTTACTCCTGGCTCTGTTCTCAGAAATGCCTCCTGGCAGGCACAGGGACCATATGGGATGCTGGGATTTGAACCTCCATTTGTCTTGGATTGGCTGTGTGCAAGGCATACGCCTTACTGCTATGTTATCTCTTCAGCCTCACATTTCCTGTCTTGACTCCACTTTTTCCCCCAGGATCAGTGATATGGGACTTTGATCTTCCCCAAATTCTTATTTATTTAGTGAGTTAGTTTTGGAGCCACACCAAACAATGCTCATGGGTTATTCCTGGCTCTTCACTCAGGAATCACTCCACTAAAGATTTCATTATTTATTTATGTTTGATTTGGTAAGCCACACTGGAGATGCTGAGGGATTACACCTGACTCTGCATAGGGGTCACTCCCAGGATTATTTGTGTGACCATGCAGTACCTAGAATTGAACTTGGGTCTTTTTGCCTGCTGAGCATGCATTGGAGGCATCTCACTAGTCCCATATGACTTTTAAAATCTTATACCTTCAAGTGCATTTTGAAATGCTGGTAGATGGGAGTCTATGAATTCAGATGGGGCACCATTCAATTCCCAATGCTAAATGCCTTCTGTCCTACTTTATGGTTCTTGGATCTTCCTTTTGTCTAATGAGTAGACCTCTCCTCTGTAAATGGACCTGTAAGAACCCTGATCTTTGAAGTTGTTGCCATGATTACTTGCGTGTGGGTTTAACATAGCCTAGCTAACAGTAAACAAATAGAGAAAGCCAGAAATACTTAAATCAATGAAAAGGAGGAATGGGGGCTGAAGAGGTGCTGTCTTAGACATAGCTGACCCAAGTTCAATCTCTGGTACTCCATAGCATTCCCCAATCCCTGGCCAGAATGACCCCTAACTCAGAGCCAAGAGTGAACCCTGAGCACTGCTGGTATGGCCCTCAAACCAATAAAACCAAATCAAAGGATAGGGAGGACCAGAGAGATAGTTCAATGGGCTGAACACTTTCTTTGCATTCAGGAGAGTTCAGCTAGGTAGCACTAGAACCCTGGATTCAACTGTGTTCAACCCCAGTACTATCTAGTCCCCTGGGCACCACCGGGAGCAATCCCCCACTCAAGAAATCAGAGTCTGGAGTAGTCTTTGAACCTTCAGGGTATGGCTTAGATAGACAGACAGACAGATTGAGACAGACAGACAGACAGACACACACACACACATACACACACACTAGCGCTCGAGCACCACCCAATGTCATTCAAGGACCAGCTGCACTAAGATGATAGGCAAGCATGGCTTCCCAGACCTGGATGGGGAACACCCGAGGGCACTCTCCGGATGCAGCACACATTGCTCCCACAGCACCCAGCGTAGGCCTGGCTGCAAATGAATGAAGCCAGTGAGGAGCACTCTGGGCCCCGGCCATGCTGGGCAGTGTCTTTCATGCCACTTTCCGTTTGGCCTCACCTCTTCCTTTATCCTGCTTTTAGCCTAATTCCTTTCAAGGCTCTGGCATGGGTTTCTGAGTTCGTTTTCACGATTGCTTTAAATATTTGTTGCTGTTGGCATGCCAACATGGGACCTAGCTAAGGAGGTAGAGGAATTCTCCAGTTCTCTGGGTCCTGCCCAAATGCAAAGAATGTGCCAGAGGCTAAGGGGGAGTTCTGAGAAAGTGCCAGATTGGGTCAAACTAAAGTGCTTTCCTACCTAGTTTAAGGAGCCAGGAATTTTGGCCAGAGTCAAGAAAGTGAAAAGACACAGTGGGGTGGGAGGGAGTGGGGATAGATAGCCTTCCAGGAACCCTAGGAAGAACCTTTGATGGAAGAGAAAGGGGCAGTAAAAGCACTAATCTAGGGAGCAGGGTCTGTGTCTCCCCACTTTCCTTAGTGCTCAGGAGACCGAGGAGCTTATGAATGCCTCGGTAAAGGAGAATGAAAAAACTCTGATAGTCTGGCATGGGAAGACTAGGAAGTCACAAGAACAAGCTCATGATCAATGTTCGGGAGACACCTCAAGGGTTATAGACACATGTCTTGCAAACTCAAGGCCCTGAGTTTGTTTCCTGGCATGGTACAGCACACCTAGAAGCATCAAGTGAGATCCTGGTGGTCCCCAGCCTTACCATATCCAAGCAACTCTGTGAGAAGCTCTGTGACAACAAGAAGCTCTGTGAAGAAGAAGCAAAGGAAGGAAGGGACCTCAGAGACCAACCCTAATCCCCTTTTCAACTTATTTATTAAGAAATAGAAGCTCGGGGCCGGGAAGGTGGCGCTAGAGGTAAGGTGTTTGCCTTGCAAGCGCTAGCGTAGGATGGACCGCGGTTCGATCCCCCGGCGTCCCATGTGGTCTCCCCAAGCCAGGGGAGATTTCTGAGCGCATAGCCAGGAGTAACCCCTGAGCGTAAAACGAGTGTGGCCCAAAAACCAAAAAAAAAAAAAAAAAATAGAAGCTCAAAGAGAAATGAAATGACCAAGACCCAGGTCATTGGTCTTCCTTTCAGAGCTCATGACCACTCAGGAGCCAGAGAGGAACTAGAATTAGTTTCTTCTGTCCCCCACCCCCCAATAGTTGTAAATAGAGCTAAAAGCCTCTCCTCTCCTTGATGGATTCTTGCTGTCTGCCAGGTCTTGAGCTGGAGAATTCTTCATGTTTTATCTCCTCCTAGAGTAACCTTATGAGGATTTATAAGGTGGACACAAGAAATCTTGTGTTAAAGAAGGAGCAGCTAAGGTTCAGAGACAGAATGATTTTTTTCTCAGTTAGTCATTGAGCACTGAGGTCCATTTGCTAACTTAATATGGCCTGACGCAGGCTCTCCAGCTTCCAACTATTCCTGGTTTCTGAAACCTGCAGCTGTGGGCTCACAGGAAAGAAAAGGTGTGTCAGTGCTTCTGGCTGAAAAAGCAACATGGTGTCCTCCCCACAGTGAGGCAGGTTAACCTGAGGCAGGTTAGCTGGTTCACCGTGAGCAGTCTTTTTTTCCCCTAAAGGCTCTCTAGGCCCAAACAGGCCTGTAGGAGTGGGAATGGAGCCAGCACCTGGGTGGGACTGTGGATCCAAAAATGGATTATAAGAGGAGGCAGCTTGGCAGATGGAGACTTCCTGTTACTGACATCCATTTGCTTCCACACACTTGTTTTTAAAGCATTAAAAAATAATTTCTTATTTAAATTTCCTTATTTAAGCACCATGGTTACAAACATATTCATTGTTGGGTTTCAGTCATAAAACATATACCCCCTTCACAGTGCAACTTTCCCACCACCAATGTTCCCCATATCTCTCCTTACCCATCCCTTACCTGTCTTTGAGACAGGCATTCTATCTCTCTGACTCTCTCTCTCTCTCTCTCTCTCTCTCTCTCTCTCTCTCTCTCTCACACACACACACACACACACAGACAATCATTGTAATGGTAGTCTAACACAATTTCTACCTCACCAAGTGCTGCTCCCATATTCTTGAGGGATTCTTACAAAAAGATGAGGCTACTATTTATACTTTATTAATTTTTTAGTTTACTTTTTTGTTGTTGTTTTTTGGCTCACACCCAGCAGCGCTCAGTGTTACTCCTGGCTCTATGCTCAGAAATTGCTCCTGAAGCTCAGGGGACCATATGGGATACTGGAATTCACACCACTGTCCTTTCTGCATGCAAGGCAAATGCCCTACCTCCAGCTATCTCTCTGGCCCCATATTTCTACTTTAAATATAGGCACACTGACCCAGAGTAAATAAGGGATGTACACAGAATAGTCTCACTTATCTTTGGGTTTTAAGAAAAATAAAAGACACTATTATAATACACACAGATAATAATAAAAATAATAATAATACACAGAGACAATAGAGATGAGATCTGGAAGCTAACCAAAAGAGTGGTGAGTGCAGTTAGAGAAGTAACTACACTACCAACTATCATGACAATGTTAATGAGGGAGAGAAGTAGAATGCCTGTCTTGAATACAGGCAGGGGGTGAGGGAAAGAGGAATGGGGGCATTGGTGGTGGGAGTGTTGCACTGGTGAAGGGCGGTGTTCTTTCTATGACTGAAACCCAACAACAAACATGTTTGAATCATGGAGCTTAAATAAAGATATTATTAGGAAGAAAGAAAGAAAGAAAGAAAAGAAAGAAAGAAAGAAAGAAAGAAAAGAAAGAAAGAAAGAAAGGAAAAAAAAGAAAGAGAAAGGAAGGAAGGAAGAAAGAAAGAAAGAAAGAAAGAAAGAAAGAAAAAAAAGAAAGAAGAAAAGAAGGAATGTGCTCTGAGTACCTGCCCTGTTGGTGAGACCAAAACCAAGCTCTCTGCTGCCCTTCCTGGCCCTGGCATGAATTCTCCATCTTGGACCCACTTCTGGTCAACAAAGGACCTTTGAAGAGATCTGTGGCAAGAGCACAGCTGCCTGAAAGTTGCTGATCCCACTCTCACTTTATATTTAACAGGGATCAGTCTACTGCAATCGTTTACTCTGCCTATAGCATTGCTTTGATGAGAGCTAATACATGGCCTTAAATTACAGTTTTATATGCTTCTCAAAATGTGACTAATTAAAATAAATTTCAGTAGGGTTTGGGATAATGAGAAAGGACTTCAGGAAATATGATTTGGAGGATGGGTAGAATTTAGGGCAAATGGACAGTCCAAACAGAGAGGATTGCCCAAGAAACCCTCTGGAAGACAGGCTGGCAGTACTGGTAGGGTGACACAATGGAGTCTTTTGTTGCAGAGTGGAGAAGTTGGGCTTTTTCTGAGCTTTATTCCTCAAGATGAGATTGGGTCCTTGAGTAGACAAGCAGCTGGATCTTGAGGGAATCCATGTCAAAGATGATCAGGGAAGGAGTATGAAGGAGAAAACTGCTTAGCAAGAGCACCAATCTTCATAGCAAAAACTTGAGTTAGTGCCAATGGTGTTGGAAATGAAGAAACACCCAGAGGACAGTGATAACAGTCTTAAAAGGGGCTGATGACATCTTAGTGACAGAGGATGAGGACTTCAAGGTACGTTTGGAGTTCCAAGTTTTGGGGACTGAAAGGTCTCGAGAGGAAATGGTGGAGAGGGAGATGAATTGTGAGGTGAGTTGAGCCTGAAAATGGAGAGGATAGGTGACCAGGATGAACAATAGGATCAGGATAGTTGAAAAAGTAATGACGAGATATTTTGTGAGAAGGCTGAGGGCATGGTTGGTATGGAGACTTTGAGAGAGAGAGAGAGAGAGAGAGGAGAGAGAGAGAGAAGAGAGAGAGAGAGAGGAGAGAGAGAGAGAGAGAGAAGACAGCTTGTCTCAAGGAATCATCCAACATTACTTATTCCACAGATAGGAGATGTAATAACAGAAATGAGAGGAACCAAAAGACAGAAGAGTGAACCAAACATTCAGAACAGAAATTCAGGTTGATGAATGCAAACATTTTGATGTTTTCTTTGTTTATTTGTTTGTTTGATTATGGAGCCACATCTAGAGGTGCTCAGGGTTACTTCTGGTTTTTTGGCAGGCTCAGGGGACCATATAAAATGCTGGCGATCAAACTGGGGGTTGGCTCTATGCAAGGCAAAAGCCCTACCAGCTGTACAATCAATAGTTTTGGCTCCAGATATTTTCTTTTATTTGTTCATTTGTGCCTTCCTACTTTACTTTCTATCTCCATTCTTTCTCCCTTTCTCTTTCTGTTTCTTTTCTTTCTTCTTTTCTTTCTTTTCTTTCTTCTTTCTTCTTTCTTTTCTTTTTCTTTCTTTCTTATCTTTCTTTCTTTTCTTTCTTTTCTTTCTTTCTTTCTTTCTTTCTTTCTTCTTTCTTTCTTTCTTTCTTTCTTTCTTTCTTTCTTTCTTTCTTTCTTTCTTTCTTTCTTTCTTTCTTTCTTTCTTTCTTTCTTCTTTCTTTCTTTCTTTTCTTCTTTCTTTCTTTCTTTCTTTCTTTTTTCTTTCTTTCTTTCTTTCTTTCTTCTTTCGTTTCCTTCCTTCCTTTCTTCCTTTCTCTTTCTCCTTCCCTCCCTTCTTTCTTTCTTTCTTTCTTTTCTTCTTCTTTCTCTTTCTTTCTTTCTTTCTTTTTTCTTTCTTTTTCTTTCTTTCTTCTTCTTTCTTTCTTTCTTTCGTTCTCTCTTTCATTTTCTTCTTCTTTCCTTCTTTATTTTTTCTTTCTTCTTTCTTTCTTTCTTTCTTTCTCTTCCTTTCTTTCTTCATTCTTTCTTTCTTTCTTTCTTTCTTTCTTTCTTCCTTCCTTCCTTCTTCCTTCTTTCTTTCTTTCTTTCTTTCTTTCTTTCTTTCTTTCTTTCTTTCTTTCTTTCTTTCTTTCTTTCTTTCTTGCTTGCTTGCTTGCTTGCTTGCTTGCTTTCTTTCTTCTTTCTCGTTCTTTCTTTCTTTCTCTCTCTTTTTCCTTTCTTTCTCTTTCTTCTTCCTTTCTTTCTCTTTCTTCTTCCTTCCTTTCTCTTTCTTCTTCCTTTCTCTTTCTTCTTCCTTTCCTTTCCTTTCCTTTCCTTTCCTTTCCTTTCCTTTCCTTTCCTTTCCTTTCCTTTCCTTTCCTTTCCTTTCCTTTCCTTTCCTTTCCTTTCCTTTCCTTTCCTTTCCTTTCCTTTCCTTTCCTTTCCTTTCCTTTCCTTTTCCTTTCCTTTCCTTTCCTTTCCTTTCCTTTCCTTCCCTCCTTTCCTTTCCTTTCCTTCCCTTCCCTTCCTTCCCTTTCCTTTCCTTCCCTTCCTTCCCTTCCCTTTCCTTCCCTTCCCTTCCCTTCCCTTCCCTTCCCTTCCCTTCCCTTTCCTTCCCTTCCCTTCCCTTCCCTTCCCTTCCTTTCCATCTTGGCCATGCCCAACAGTGTTCAGGGCTTACTCCTGGCTCCACAGTGCTCTAAGAGTGCTCAGCAGACCATATAAAGTGCTTGCTGAGGATTGAACCCAGGTTGACCATGTGCAAGACAAATACTTTACTTCCTGTATTATCTCCCTGATTTGTGATAGTTTGTTTATAGTTTGTTTGTTTTGGGGGTCACATTTGGTGATGCTAAAGAGCTATTCTCAGCTCGCTCTGTGCTCAGATGTTGCTCCTGTTGGTACTTGGGGGACCATTTGGTGCCCACCCAAACCTAGGTCACCCAAAGCAAAGCTTTGCATTCTCTCTGCCTATTGAGCAGTCTCATTGGAATGTTTGAAAAGAAGATATTTGGAAAGCTGTGCAGAACCAATCTCTTTGGGGATATAAATTGCTTTGGAGATATAATCTGCTTTGGGGATATAAATTGGCTTCATCTTTCAGAAGAGCCAAGGGAAATAGGTTTCAAAGGTTTTAAAAGAGGTATAAAAATTACTAGGAACAATGAGGTGGCTAAAAGGGCGGGAGCACATGATTTGCATGATGGTGACATGGCTTTGAGAACATATTCCTCTGAGATCAATGAGGTATTGTCTCCAAACTAACATGTTTAGATATATGTGATATGCATATATGTGTATATATACACATGTATATATGTATAATTTCTGACCTCGAAATTCTTCTTCAAAGAAGTTTAACCCCAAAGATAAGATTAAAGTTTGTTGAGAATCTTCTCAACCATGGTCACAGATTCCAGGATGGTTTGGCTGCAAGCAGTTTGTGTTCATCGATTTATTGAATCCTTTGATCAACCCCATAAGGTCAGCACCTTTAATACTTTTGTGTTTTTCATGGAGGGATGCAAGTGGGGCTTGGTGGGGATGTGCTGGGGATGGAATCCACACTCCTGCTCACACGCCACGTGCTCTAGCCTACTGGGTCATCTCCTCAGCTAACACTTTTATAAGGAAATTCTTGTTTCACAACTAAGGAAAACAGGCTTGGGAGATGTCATCATTTGAGCAAAGTCTAACTAGTAGAGACCTTGTTTTTTTGTTTGTTTGTTTTGTTTTTCCAGGCCACACTCAGTGATGCTCAGGGCTTCTAGCTCTGAACTTAGGAATCATTTTTGGTTGTGCTCAGTGGACCATATGTGGTGCCAAGGACAGACCCCAGATCAGCCGCCTGCAAGGCAAGTGCCCCGAAAGTAGACAGACACCTTGGGATGGAGATCCAGGGAGAAGAACATCAGCAGGGCCTTTGTTCTGATCCACCAGACCTTTCAGCCTTTTAAAATAGTTAGCAACAAGCCCCATGCCACTGCTCTCGAGGGTGTTCATGTTAGCACTGTAATAACAGGAAACCATCTAAATGTGTAGCAGCTGGAGGTTGGCTAAATAAAGTCTAATTTTCAAAGGCGAGCATGCTATAGAGATGTCAAACATCACATTGTCAAAGAAGACTCAACTACATGGGAAAATGTTGATGCTACATTTTTAAGTGAAAAAAGCTGTTTTCAAAACAGTATGATTCCAAACATAGCAAAGAAACAGTGTTTGTGATCATTCACATATGTTCACAGGGGCTTAAGGCTTCTCCCCTCCTCACTCTCTGCTCAGTTTGGGGTGATGACCTCTATGTATTTGGATCAAAATGCTGCCCATTGAAGCAAAGAGAAACAAGGTGGTTGGTGGTATTCCACGCTTCTGCATGTTGTCTGGACACACTCTGCCAGCCAGATTTCCCAGGGAAAGAGGTGACTAATGGAAATGATGAGAAGCTTTTAGATCTATTGTATGGTACTACTTAAGCATATACGTGAATATTTAGTTGGGGCGGGGTTAAAAAGGAGGCGCGTCCAAGTTCTTGGAGGAGGGTGAATGTGGTGGAATTTTGTGCATGAGAAACCATTGTCAACAGTATTATAAATTATAGAACCTGAATCAATAAAAATCAACTTAAGAGGGGCCCCAGGAGCTGGAGCAATAGCACAGCAGGAACAACCTTTGACTTGCATGTGACTGATCTGGTTCTATCCCTAGCAACCCATATGATCCCTCAAGCCCTCCAAGAGTAAGTCTCAAGCACAGAGCCAGGAATAGCCCCTGAGCATAGCAGGGTGTGGCTCAAAATAAAAAGAGGAGACCAAGAGAGTAACCATTATAGTATGGTGCTTGCTTTGTATGTGTCTGACCTGGATTTGATACCTGGCACCCCATATGGTTCCTTGATCCCTTCAGGAGTGATCCCTGAACTCAGCTGGATGTGACCCCCAAACATACAAACAAAATAAGTTGTTGTTGTTTTTTTTTTTTGGTTTTTGGGCCACACCTGGTGATGCTCAGGGGTTACTCCTGGCTTTGCACTCAGGAATCCACTTCTGTTAGTACTTAGGGGACCATATGGATGTCTGGGATTAAACTTGGGTTGGCCATCTGCAAGGCAAGTGCACCTAACTTAATGAACTGTCTCTGGCTCTGAGTGTCCTGCTTTTGGGCTTAGCCAGTCCTTGAGCTTGGGTCACTAGTTTTACATGGCCAACAGCTAAGCCTCAAAATGACTCAGAAGCCCCACTTGGAATTCTCTAGGCTTTGTACTATTCTCTCTATCCATGTTCAGGCAAAGCTAGAACTGTTTAGAAAAAATTTTTAACTGAGATTCCCTCCTACAGTGCTTATTTCTGTCTCAATAAGGCCTTGGCATGCCAAGGGTAGCTAAATATATTGGCTGTTTCCTCTTCAATGCCAAACTAGTTTTGTTTTGTTCTTTTTTTTTAATGTTCCCAAGTACATCTGCCCAGCTTTCTACTTGGAAAGAACTTACAACATTTAGCTCTCGGAAATGAAGCTGAAAGAGGGAAAACTGTGGAAACAGTAAAAACTGTAAGGAAGTTATTTACTTTGAGAAAATAAAACAGGGGGTTAAGAGAGATAGGAACTATCATTGGGCTCCTTATGTTATTGACACACTGTTAGTGTGGGGACTTCACAGATTATGGGGGAATGGTGGTCCCAGGGCAGTGTGCTCAGAGGACTATACATTGTTGGGAATTGAACCTGGGTCTCCTTCAAGTAATGCAAATGCTCTAGTCTATTGAGCTCTCCAGCCCAAGGACCACAGACTTATTGGAATAGGACCTTATGGTATTATAATTTATACCTACCAGATATATAGTGTTAATAAAGGAGACAGCATATAACAGAGCAGAAGGGAGGTCTGCATGCCTCAAGGAATGGCCCATCCACAGTGGGTATCCTCTAAATCTGTACTTGAAGTCCCTAAAAGTAAGGAAATGGGGAAGTGAAAGATAATGGAAAGGAGGGGCTGGAGAGATAATTTAATGGGCTGGATGTTTGAAAGAGTCCTGGATTTGATCCCTGCTATGCCATAGCTCCCACTCTCCTAGCTCTGATGGGCGCAACCCCTAAGCATGCTGAACTTGATGTGATAAAAAAAAATGAGATGGATAGAAAGAGAAGATAAGGGAATAAAAGGAACTGTGGATAACGTAAGGAGAAAGGAGGGCAGAGGAAGAGAGGGAAAGAGCAGACGGAGAAGAAACAGCATGAATAGGAAAACAGAGGGGATTTGTGTGGATGTTGCCTTAATTTGGGGGTCAAAGCTATGAGAGCTTTTGCCCAGTAAAAAACTATGGAATTGATATCTGATCCCAGAATTCTTTTTTTGTTTGTTTGTTTTTGTTTTTGTTTTTGGACCACACCCGTTTGACGCTCAGGGGTTACTTCTGGCTATGCGCTCAGAAATCGCTCCTGGCTTGGGGGGACCATATGGGACACCGGGGAATCGAACTGTCCTACGCTAGCGCTTGCAAGGCAGACACCTTACCTCTAGTGCCACCTTCCCGGCCCCTGATCCCAGAATTCTTAAGTAAAATTATTTCCCCATTCTCCACAGGCTTTGTTTTCTTTTTAAACTATATTGCTGGACCAAGCAGTTGATTCAAGGACTAGACCATATGCTTAGCATGCATAAGACCTGGGCTCAATCCCTGCACCACAAGGCCCCCTAATACTGCTGGGAGGAGCCCAAATCACTCTGCAGACAGCTATTTTATAAACACTTTTGGAGCTGCAGAATCTCTTTCATAAGGAAGAGCATATACACGACCCCAAGATTGAAAGCCAATGACACCAAATAAGTCCTGCTCACTGCCACCCCACATGCAGCCCTTGCTGGACTTAGATTTCCCTCAGCTGCCACTATCCCCTCAGGTTGAGATATTGCCTCTCTCTTCTCAGCTCTGACCCATGTCAGTGCTCTTTCTTCACCTCCATTTACTTGAGCAGGTGACTGGACCCTAACCTCAGGCGTTCATACCTGCAGCCCGCTCCAGTGATACTAAAGGAGGCCAGGATGGGAACTGTGGCTGAGAGCTTGGAGGAATCAGGTCCTGGGAACTGGCAGGTCCTTTCTTTTTTTTTTTTTGGTGAGAAGAATTATCTGAAAATTAGCACAGTGTGGCAGCTGGTAGGAGGATACAGAAGGACTCATTTAGCTACCTAGAGTTCTGTATTGTGATTTGGAGGAGGGTCCTCATTTTCTCTTCTCTGTGCTCTCCTTTCATAAACTTCTAAGGATCTTGGTCAATGTTTAGCATCTCCCATAGTCTTTTTTCCCCCTCAGGTTATCAATGAGAAGGGTAGACAGGAATCTCTTCACTTTCTAGAGAGTACACTGAACTCTAACTGGACATTACTGTCCCCAGAGAGTATGGATGCTTACTTTTCAGACCTGCACTCTCTCAGACTCCCGAGAGGCCTTTCTATTCTCTGTCTTCCATGAGGTGGATGTAAAAATAATTAACTTAAAATTTCCTTACCTGGGGCCGGGTAGGTGGCGCTGGAGGTAAGGTGTCTGCCTTGCAAGCGCTAGCCAAGGAAGGACCGCGGTTCGATCCCCCGGCGTCCCATATGGTCCCCCCAAGCCAGGGGCGATTTCTGAGCACATAGCCAGGAGTAACCCCTGAGCGTCAAACGGGTGTGGCCCAAAAACAAACAAAAAAAAAAATTCCTTACCTTTTGCCTTCAAGTCGTCAAAAGAAATTCTGAAGTTGAATTATTTTGCTGTTGTTTTGGGGCATACCCGGTGATGCTCAGAACTTACTTCTGGCAGGTTCAGGGCACCGCAAGTGGTGCTGGTAATCAAACCTGGCTTACCCACTGTACCATCTCTCTGGCCTCTAAAGTTGGATTTTTTAATCATTTCTCTGTGGCTCAGAAGACTGTAGAATATCAAAGAGCATTAAATGAACGAACAACAAGAATTGTGGCAAATTTTGCTCGTTTTGTTCAGCAAAACACTTTAGATATATTGTTAGGAGAGTGAAGGATGGGCCTATGAACCCTTCAGTGAGTTTGCTTTCAGTTTGAGGAAGTCTTCTTCTATAGGGGCTGAATTCCAGGCATTCCTCTTGGCTTGCATGATGATGTCTCAGTCTTGCCTAGCAGCTTCTTCTCTACTGGACTGGATCCTTCTAGCATATTTCAAGCCCCTACACCTCTTGCCCCTTTTCTCCCCTGGCCTATTGCCAAGCTTCTTTATACTCTGCCTCTTCCATTTGGCTCTGCCTTATTCAGTTCCCCATGTTGGCTGCTTCTCGGCTTGGTTGCTGTTCTGATGCCCAGAATCCCACACAGCTTGGCCAGAGGAAGCCATGGTGAATGGCAGCCACAGGGAAGGGTGTGGCTCTAGCAGGCAGGCTCTGTAGGCACAGGGATCCAGCCAATAACTCAGACCATTTATCCAAAAGCAGTAGAGAGAAAGAGCCAAGGCAAGTCCCCAGCTGAAAGAGAACATTTGGCATGTGTGTGAGGGAGGATAAATGCTGCAAGAGCTCCAGAGTTTAGGTTTTCCAAAGTGGTCTGCAATTGGGTCTTACAAAGACAGAGACTTTCCTGCTAAGTGAAATATATAAGCGAAATATATAAATATAATATATAAGAAGACTTTTATAAACCCTGTATTTTTCTTTTAAAAAGAGGTAGGGAATGAATACCATTGGGGCACAGTTCATTGACTGTTCTAAGAATCCAATGAAGTTCAAGAAAAAACATTGGTTAGGTGCTTGCTGATATACTCATAGTAATTGTTGCTGTGAGGCAGACCTTACTATAAGTTCTATAAAATTTGGGCTCTGGGATAGAATGTGAGGAGAGTATGCATTAAATAAAAATAAACACTGACCTTGCCTGTGTGCCTTGTGTCCTTTCTGGAGACCACCTAAAGGAAAGGAAGGCACATTACCCCACCACCACCACCTGGCTTTAATTCTTCAAGCAGCTTTTTTTTCCCCTCTCCATCACCACTCCCTGCATCCCTTCTACTTTTTCAGATTTCAGAGTGCCCCATATACTTGTTATCCCATCTCAACCAAGAGTCACCCGTGATTCCTTCTACTCAGGCTTTGAGTGAGCTTCACCATACCCCTGGTGCTCTAACCCAGAGCCTTCCTGGGCCATTGATCAACTCTCAATAGTATCTACCTGACTTTATATTGGCTCAGCCAGGAGATATGCCACCTTACATGGACTCCCAGTGTCTCTAGGAGCTCTCAGCTCTGGGTTAGCTCAACAATGTTCAGTGATGGAAATACTGGGAGTGCGGATTGTGCTTGAAGGAAATGGAAGAGAGCATGAAGTCGATGAGATCCTTGAAGCTTGCAGGACACATCTGAGAAAGCAGACCCCCCACAGCGTCAGCCTTCACTTGCCCTTTCCTCTGGACCCCCCAGGTGTTATATCTATGGAGGTGACCTTAAGGTGAGCCACACATGGTAAGAGGAAGGAATTCCCCTAGGTCTCCTGCATAGATAAAGAATTCAGGTGTATCTGACACCTCAAGCACTGTGCAGTGGCTTAAGTGCTCCAGGTCTGGGTACCCTCACATTGAGGTTGTACTCCTTATTCTGGCAGAGGCCAGGCTGGATGATGTGTGCAAGGGGATGGTGGGCATGAACAGACTCTGTACAAATACTCACAACTTCTTATACCTTCCTTTCTCTTTATTTTTTTGAGTCATATCTAGTGCTCAGTCTTGCTCCTGGTTCTGAGCTCAGAGATCTCTCCTGATGCAGCTCAGGGCACTATATGTATAGCAATGGATACTGGGGTTGGCCATGTGCAAGGCAAATCCTTTAACTTCTGTTTTCTTTCTTCAGCTCCTCAATATATTCACTTGACTCCATAGCATTAGGGCAGATGACCTGTCAGTCACAGAAAGAGCATGGTGCAGGCACAGGTGCAGGTACAGGTGTAGGTGCAGGCACAGTTGTAGGTGAAGGTACAGGTGCAAATGTAGAAATAGGTGCAGTTGAAGTGCAGGTGGAGGTGCAGTTGTCAGTACAGGTAGAGGTGCAGACACAGGTGCAATTGTAGGTGCAGGTGGAAGGGTAGATTCAGGTATAGATACAATATCAAGTACAAGTGCAGGTTCAACCAAGGTCAAATCCAAATGGATGAAAGACCTTGATATCAGATCTGAAACTATAAGGTAGACAGAAAAAAACATGGGCAAAATACTCCAAGACATTAAGACTAAAGGCATCTTCAAAGAGGAAATACCACTGTCCAAACAAATGGAAGCAGAGATAAACAAATGAGGCTACATTAAACTGAGAAGCTTCTGCACTTCAAAGGAAGCAGTGACTAGGAAACAAAGGCCACCCACAGAATAGGGGAAACTATTTACCCAATACTCATCAGATAGGGGACTAATATCTTAGATATACAAGGTACTGGCAGAACTTAACAAGAAAAAAAAACTAACTCCATCAAAAAATGGGGAGAAAAAAATCAATAAACATTTCCTCAAAGAAGATATACAGATGTTCAAAGGCACATGAAAAATTACTCCACATCACAAATCATCAGGGAGATGCAAATCAAAACAACAGTGAGCTATCCTCTCACTCCGTAGAGACTGACACACATCACAAAGAACAAGAACAACCATGCTGGCATGGATATGGGGAGAAAAGAACTCTCATTGCCATCTAGTCCAGCCTTTTTGAAAAACAATATGGATAAGCCTCAAAAATCTGGAAATTGAGCTTCTATATGATCCAGCTATACCACTACTAAGACTATTCCTTAGGAACACAAAAACACAATATAGGGGCAGAGCTATAGCACAGTGGGTAGGGCATTTTCCTTGCACGTGGTGGACCAGAACTGACCCAGGTTCAATTCCTGGCATCCCATACGGTCCACTGAGCCTTCCAGGAGCAATTTATGAGTGCAGAGCCAGGAATAACTCCTGTGTGTCACTAGGTGTGGTCCCATCTGAGAAAGCAGACTCCACACAGTATCAGCCTACACTTGCCTTTTCCTCTGGACCCCCCCCCCCAAGGTGTTGCTATATATATGGAGGTGATCTTAAGGTGAACCACACATGGTAAGAAAAAGGAATTCCCCTAGGTCTCCTGCACAGATAAAGAATTTATGTATATTTAACAAACCCCCCCCCAAAAAAACCCCAAACTCCAACCCCCCACAAACCACAACACAAAAATGTCCTCTGTATTCCTATATTCATTGAAGAACTATTTACAATATCTAAAATATGGAAACAACCTAAGTGCTTGACAACAGTTGAGTGTTGTACACTGTGGTACATCTACACAATAAAATACTATGCAGTTGTTAGGTAAAATGAATTCATGAAACTTGAATACATGGATGGACATGGAGACTATTATGTGAGTGAAATAAGTCAGAGGGAGAGAGAGACATACAGAATAGTCTCACTCATTGTGGAATTTAAGAATAATAAAAAACAGTATGGTTCTAATACCCGTAGACAATAGAGATGTGGGCCAGAAGGACCAACTTATGATATGAAGCTTACCACAAAGAGTGGTGAGCTTAGTTAGAGAAATAACGGCACTCACAACTACCATGACAATATATGTATGTATGTATATATATATATATATATATATATATATATAGAGAGAGAGAGAGAGAGAGAGAGAGAATGTCTGTTCAGAAGAAGGTGCAGGTAGGGAGGAGGGAAATGGAGAACATCGGTAATGGGAAAGTTACACTGGTGAAAGGTGGTGTACATTTGATGACTAAAACTCAACTACGAATATTTTTGTAATCATGGTGCTTAAATAAAGAAATTATTAAAAATAAACAAATGCAGGTGCAAGTGCAGTTGCAGGTGAAGTTATAAGTGTAATTATAGGTACAGATGCAGTTATAGTTGCAGGCACAGTTGTTGGTGAAGTTGAAGGCAGAGGTGTTTGTGCTGGGGGTTTTGAAGTTCTCCAGTGATGGGCATGGCAGGATGAAGCTGGAGAACCTGCTGAACTTGGCACCTCTCTCCTTCAGAACTATCCACCTTTCCAGAAATGCTGCTGCCCCAGGAGAAGGTCATGGCTGGAAGTGTATCCCAGAGATGTCCCCCTCTTCACAGAGTGTTTCCGTCTCCAAAGATGTTTCCCAACAGAGTACTGGTGATGCACTGAACTTGGACTCGTAAAGTCCAGATCTGGGCTGGCTTCTCCAAGGAACCTTCTTCCCTACTCTGAGCCTCAGGGGAATCTTATGAGCTGGAGGGACTGGATTTTCTGGAGTTTCTTCCCAGAGACTTAAGGAGCCCCAGAAGAACCCACAAATGAACAAAGCAGAGCCATATTCTTCCTCCCCTTTGTTACCTCCCACAGGGGACACACACAAGGACAATGACTTGATATTTCATCTGGGCATAGTCTCCTGCTACCCATTTGATGAAGAGTCACAGAAAGTTCCATAGTGGTTCTGGAGATCCTCAGGGAGAGGGGTTGCTTGTCAGAGGCATTAAAGACAGGGACACAGTAGAAGGAAAACCCAGAAGTGGAGGCTGAGGATCGGGGTCCAAGGCAATGACTTGCCTACTCTAGGCCAGACCCGGCTGCTACTCCTTGTGCTGAGAGAACTTTATGTTGCTGCACCCCACAGACTTCTCCAAGCCATTTTTTATGAATGCTGCCATGTTGTGAAGAGCATGACCTAGCAGAGACTGAGAATCCATCTGGTCTGTATCCCTTTCTGACTCCTAGGTTCTCTGGCCCAGCTCTTCTTGAGAGCTGGGCTCTGTCTCCCATTCTCTAAAGATGGCTGGACCATGATGTTTACAGCTGCCTAGGGAACTGGCAGTGTCCCCTTCCTATCTGCTGTAGACATGGTTCTTGGAGTCCTGCGACTGTGCCAAAGGAAGCAGGAACAGGTTAGAGCTGCTCCAGCCATTAGCTTTCATGCCTTCCTGGGTAGGAATATCAGCACACATGCCCACCTGCCTTCTCTTCTTATTTCTTCCTCTTAGTCCTAGCCACTCCTAGTTTCTTCTCTCTCCTTCCAGAAACTCCCTTCTTCTCAAGCTGAGAACCCCTTTCTTCTTTTTTTTTTGGGGGGGAGGCATACCCGGTGACTCTCAGAAATTGCTCCCAGCTTGGGGGACCATATGGAATGCCGAGGATTGAGAAGTCTATCCTGAGTCAGCCATGTGCAAAGCAAATGCCCTACCACTGCGCTATCACTCTGGCCCCTACCCTGCTCTTCTTGTTTAAAACCTGGCAGATCCCAAGGGCAACCCAAAGTGATCATGTCTGTCTATTCATACATGAATTATGTGTGGGAGTGAATACTTTATTGAGTGTACCAAGTGCATGTAGTGAGTATGCTAGATACTTGGGAGTGCATATGTGTATATTGCATGTGTTATACATGAGGGGATGTGTAAGTGTAAGTGTGTGTGGGAGAGGGAGTGCTGAATTATTTGTGATGGGTGTGAGTGATAAGTGTGCATATATGCATGTATGTGCCTGCCTGAGTCTAAATGCATGAGTTTGTGTGAATGTGTGCGTGTGTGGAGTGCATTTGTAGGGAAGAAGATAGGGTTGCCAACACTAGGGGTAAGCAGCAGGTGGTGGCAGGCAAGAGATGATTTTTATTGCTGATGTTTGAGGTGGGTCGACTGGAAACCACGTCTTTTTCTTTCATGGCCTTTAAATATTAAAAAGTCTTTTCTGATTAGAAATCTCTGCATTTTTTAAATTTTGTACAATGGACACAGATGATTTTTTTTTTTTGCAAGAAAGCAAATAAAACTCATTTACAATTCTAATTTTCAACATTGACCAGAATTCACATTTGGTAAATTTCCATTCAGTCTTCCATCTGGATGCAATATCCATTGAATATCAGAGATCTGGCCAGAGCCAAAGTTCTTTGTGTTGACTTTTTATTTTTATTTTTATTTTTTTTGTTTGTTTTTTTGGATCACACCTGGCAGCTCGCAGGGGTTACTCGGGCTCTGCACTCAGAAGTCACTCCTGGCAGGCTCGGCGGACCATATGGGATGCTGGAATTCGAACCAAGATCTGTCCTGCATTGATCATGTGCAAAGCAAACGTCTTACTGTGGTGCTATTGCTCTGGCCCCATGAGTAGGCTTATAGATGTACTTTATATATGTGTGTATGTAGAATATCTCTTTCATGAATAAATATTTCCCAGATCTGATTTTTTTTAAGGGGGAGGCACTCTCACTTGACTGTGCTCAAGACTTACTCCTGACTCTCTCGCGCTCTCTCTCCCTCCCTCCCTCTCTTCTCTCTCTCTCTTCTCTCGATCTCTCTCTCTCTCTCTCTACCGTCTTTGCTCTCACTCCTCTCGGTGCCTCTCCCCCAAATCTTCAAATGTTTTTCCTTTAATTCTTTGAATGCTCCCACTAGAAGTGGAAGGCAAGCGGCAACATGGTGAAACTGCGTGAAACTTGATCAACAAATAGGGAGACGTCATGATATGGGGCACACAATGGCAGAAAGTCTATCCCTTCCTAAAATGTCCCCTCACACGTTTTATGTACTGGAGAGATTGTGGGACAGGAACAAAGCCTGGAGGAAGAGCGGACCAAGTGACTTAAATTTGTCACTGGCCGGAAAAGAAAACCTACCAAAACTTACTCTTTGATATATTTTGATGTGATCTATGGATGGTCTAGGTTCTTCGATTTTCTGGGTCCCCCATGATAATATGAGGAAGAATGAAAAGAGAACTGAGAAGAATTCACAGTGGCCAATGCCTTCTAATATGACCCCATTTAATCCTTACAGGAACTCTGAGTTAGTGTCTTTCCTACTTTATAGATGGGGGGGCTGGAGACTCTAGATAGCCTACTAGTAATCAGGCAAGCAGAAGCCAAGGAGAGCCGAATGGTTAATTTGGCTCCTTAGTGAGTAAAATGTATTTCCTCCTGAATCCTGTATTTACTAGCTATGAAAGGGCAGGGAGAGGGGCTTAGACCTGCCTCCATGTCCCAATGTGCTCTTTCTCTTTGTGAATAGGAATTGACTAGCCCTAAAGACAACTTTCCTTTCAGTAGACCAAGCTCCTTCTATGAGGCAATCTGCCTCCATGAGAACTGTCTCCTTCCACTCACCCCAATGACATTCAGAAAGCCCCCTGGTGGGTAGTGGATTCAGAAGTTGCTGGGCATTCCTTTGTGGCTGGCTGATTGCATTCCTCAGCACTTGTTGTCTAGGAGCTTAAACCCTGAGTGACTGCAAAGAAGGGAGGGAGGGATAGGGAGCAATAGGGGGTTCCGGTAGATCAAGGGGTATTAATAGAGTGACACCCTGGCTGCTAGGTCTGACCTCAGAATCTGCCTGCTGGAGGGGAGCCCAAGAGGGCAGACAAGGGCAGAGGGATATGTTCTCCCCAAACACTGTGTTGAGATGCCCAGCACATTTCGCCCCTTAATCAGAGTTTTTTGTCTAAACTCTCCATCTCCTAGCCCACTGAATTGCTTCTCTTACTCTTCCATTTCCTTAGCAAGATTTGCCCTGGACAGAGCCACCCTAGATTAGACCCCATGTGGCTTTGTTTCGATGCTTCATTCCAATTAGGAAAGCTTCATCTAGGAGGGTAATATTCAAACTGGTTTTTTTATTTCCTTTTTTAAATAAGGAGGTTCATTCCTAGGCCAGTCATAACAGATAGCCAATATAAAATACCTGGGCAGGTTCCCAGAGACCTTCTGTTTGCTAGGTGTGTTAACTCATTAGTTGCTGGATTCTGGGGAGATCTGAAGGTGTTGGAGAGAAAGGAGGGTGGCCTGGGTACAAACAAGGTAGTAGCGATTCCAACCAAATGAAGCAGATATTTCTCAACTGTGGGGGAACTAATATGACTGTATCCATGCATACAAATATGGCTAATTTTTGCCTAAGTGAGAAGAAAGGAAACCCTGCCCATGGTTTCTTAGGGATGTGGCAAATTAGATCTTCCAATCCCCTCAGGAAACACAGCCACAAGCTTCCTTCTTTATTTCCACATAGAGCCTGTGTAGGTTTGTGAGTCATGGGAAGTCACTTTAGATCCTCAGAAATGAACTGATATGCTCCAAGTTTGTTTCCTGAAAAAGAGTCTGCTATTTTTGTTTATTTGTTTTTGATTTTAGGCCACAGCAATGCTCAAACTTATTCCTGCTCACTGTGCTCAGGGATTATTCCCAGTGGGTTCTGAAGACCATATGTGGTGCCATGGATCAATTCTGGGTCAGCTCTGATCAAGGCAAACATTCTACCTGCTGTTTTATTGCCCCAGTTCCCAGGTCCACTATCTTTTTTTTTTTTTTTTTTTTTTTTTTTTGGGCTTTTGGGCCACACCCGGCGGTGCTCAGGGGTTACTCCTGGCTATCTGCTCAGAAATAGATCCTGGCAGGCACAGGGGAACATATGGGACACCGGGATTCGAACCAACCATCTTTGGTCCTGGATCGGCTGCTTGCAAGGCAAACACCACTGTGCTATCTCTCCGGGCCCAGGTCCACTATCTTTATTCTCTCCTAACTGTGGAACTCCCAGGGCCTCCTTCATTGCAGATCATCAAAAGAAGTACGAATAAATGTTTGGTCTTTTGGTTAAATTCCTGTTTAAGTTTAACATCAAATTAACTTAAAACTAAGTCAAGGGGATCAGAGAGTAACCCCTGAGCACTGCTGGGTATGACCCAAAAAAAGCCACCAAAAACAACAACAACAACAAAACTAAGTCAAGGGGCCGGAGAGATAGCATGGAGGTAAGGCATTTGCCTTGCATGCAGAAGGTCAGTGTTTCGAATTCTGGCATCCCGTATGGTTCCCTGAGCCTGCCAGGAGCGATTTCTGAGCATAGAGCCAGGAGTAACCCCTGAGCACTGCCGGGTGTGACCTAAAAACCAAAAATAAAATAAAATAAACCAAAAAAAAACCACCCCAAAAACAACAACAACAACAACAACCAAAAAAACTAAGTCAAGTCCTGAAAATTATTTTGGTGATGGTGAGACAAAAGTTTGGGCCACAACCATGAAAGGTTAGGGACTTACTCCAAATTCTGTGCTCAGAGATCACTCCTGTACCATAAATTACAGCTCTTATGGGCAGTGTAGTTGACCGGTAGTCTTTCTTCCCAGTGGTTTTGATGATTCTTCTCTTTCTTGGAGGCAAGACACTAGCCTGAAATTTCAAAAGGGCTTCTACTCTTGGCTGCATCACCATGAGTGACTTGGCTGTGGATGAGAATTTCCACTTTCTGGGTTTCATTTTCCTTCTCTACAAAACAGATCTGGAGGAGCTGATCTCATGCCTATTCAATTTGTAGATGATTCCGTGGTTCTTTTTCATGGCAGCAATGGAAATTTATGATGGTTAAGAAATTAGGTTGGAGAGCCAGCTGGTTTAGGTTCCAATGCTGGGCCAAACATTCTATTCCTGAGAGCCTTGGGTTAGCGAGTTGAGAGTTGTGGGGAGATAATTAACATGGTTTAAAAAAAATAAAGCCTTATAACAATTGGCCCTTAGTAAATTTTCAACAAAAATCTATTTTTCCTGCTTCTTGTTGACTGCAGTCTTTGTGAAATCAAAAGCGTACCCGCTCCTTTATTAACTCATTCTCAAAGCTTCCTTGCTCTCTCTTTTTATGTGCATGTAAATGGCATTAAGAATCAAACCCGGGGCCAGAGAGATAGCATGGAGGTAAGGCGTTTGCCTTGCATGCAGAAAAACGGTGGTTCAAATCCCGGCATCCCCAGCCTGCTGGGGGTGATTTCTGAGCATAGAGCCTGGAGTAGCCCCTGAGAGCTGCCAAAAACAAACAAACAAACAAACAAACAAAAAAGAATCAAACCCAGGGGGCTGGAGTGATAGCATACTGATAGGGCATTTGCCTTGCACTCAGATGATCCAGAATGAACCCGGGTTCAATCCCTGGCATTCCATATGGTCCCCTGAGCCTGCCAGGAGCAATTTCTGAGGGCAAAGCCAAGAATAACCCCTGTGCACTGCTGGGTGTGACCCAAAACAAACAAAAGAATCAAACCCAGGGTCTTTCACACACAAAGCATGCACCTACCACTCTGCCACATTCTTGATCTTAGAAAGCCACCATATTTTAATTCTTACTTAAATATCTCTGTGACTAGGTCATTACTTGAGTCCCATCCAGTACTGGAAGATATTGAAGAGTTAATTAATATCCACAGCAGTTTAACTCTGAACCAGTCAGTGTATGAGATGTCATACATATGCTTTTTTTTTTTTTTTTTTTTTTGGTTTTTGGGCCACACCCGTTTGACGCTCAGGGGTTACTCCTGGCTATGTGTTCAGAAATCGCCCCTGGCTTGGGGGGACCATATGGGACGCCGGGGGATCGAACCACGGTCCGTTCCTTGGCTAGCGCTTGTAAGGCAGACACCTTACCTCTAGCGCCACCTTCCCGGCCCCATATGCTTTTTATCTTGTCTTCATAACACCAGTAAAAAATTAGGATTATGAGGGTGGGGAGGTGGAGAAAAAAAAAAAAAAGAAATTGGGATTAGGCCTTCCCTTGTTTAAAAAAATAGAACCTCCCTTACGCTCTGAAAGAAAAGCCAAGCCATTTTCAGTGGTGATTAGGCTTTGGTCTGTGGAACAATCAAGTCCAAGCAATGGAGAGCAAAAGGATCTCCTTCTCTGGAAAGCCAATTCCTTATAAGTGAGGGTGCTCTGGGGGCAGAAGGAGTCCTATAAAGAGCAGGATGTCCTGCAGTGGGCTGGAGCTGAGCGTGTCCTCTGAAGCCATCTCCCTCTCCTTTCCAGCCTGGTGTGATGATCCAAATCGCAAAGAATGATGAGAAACTTTGCCTTTAGTGAAGTCTATCAGCCTGGGAAGAGGATGGTGAAAAAGAGAAAAATGAGAGTGAGAGAACAGAAGCAGAGAAAGGGGAACAATCCTTGACAAATATTTTCTGTTAATAAATTCCATTTTGCCTCTAATATATTTGCCAACTATTTAAGCAGGAAAAATGTTTCGCATATCAGGGCAAACTGTCTCCAAAATGCCTCTCTAGGTAGGCTAGCCCATGGCCCCTGTTTCCATAACCTCCCAGCAGGTGCCCCCCCTCAGCCCTCCAGAAGTCTTATCTTCTGTTGAAAAGGAGATTCAGGAGAAACTGCATATGCTCCCATTTCAGTATAGACGAAGTCCCCACTTCTCACCTTTTTCTCAGCTCCCTTTCATTCCCCTCTCCTCCCCACCCCGTCCTCTTCTCCCCTTTCACATCCTCACTTCTCCCTCCACATCACTCCCCTCCCTTCTTCAATTTTTCCCTCTTCTCTCCTTCTCTCCCTTCCCTTCCCTTTGCGGCCTCACCTTCTCTTCTCTTCCCTCCCCTTCCCTCCTTTCTCATCCTCTTCCCTCTTCTCCCATCAACTTTTCTCCCTTCCCTTTCCTTCCCTTCCCTGCACAGCCTTGCCTTCTCTTTCCTACCTTTTCTTTCCCAGCCATTCCTTTCCTCCTTTTTCTCTCTGTCACACTCTATTCCAGGGTGTAGAAAGTGTCAATCTTACTTCTCTCTCTTGCCCTTTCAAAGCCAACACTCCTCTCCTCCTTCAAGGTCTTCTCTCACCTTCTCTCTGTCCTTCTCCTTCCCAAATTTGGTTGGTTTTACTAAGTCAAAAGGGAAGAAACCTCAAACCCAGTATCATCTTCCTAGGCCTCTAACACTGTCTTCTGTGTTGAGACATACAACACATTTTACTGAAGCTTGTAGTAGTCCTCCAGACTGCCATACTGTGTTAGGAATAACTTTCATCAGGAGTCAAGGACTTGTTCATTTGGTTTTGTCAATTTTTACCTTGATATAAGCTCAAAATCTTATGGGCAACTTTAT